>NC_059360.1:37911250-38252500 GCF_019703515.2 Myxocyprinus asiaticus | reverse complement strand
TGACATACTATCCAGTTCTATAGTGCAAGTGAGATGCTTTCTGTCTGTACGCCTGACAAAGATTACGTTCAAGTCTCCTTTTCCCATGTCTGTGCTGAGAACATGCAGAAAAACAGTGTGTGAAGTATACTGCAAGTGCACTAGAATCAGTTGCAGGGTAGCTGACGAATCAAGCAGTGACAGTGAACATTATTCTAAATCTTATATACGTAATATACAGTTTCTGACCTCATATTAATTAGGACACTATATGGAATATTTGCACTTTTAAAAATGTAAACTCAGCAAAAAAAAAAAAAAAAGAAACGTCCCTTTTTCAGGACACTGTATTTTAAAGATAATTTTGTAAAAATTAAAATAACTTTACAGATCTTTATTGTAAAGGGTTTAAACAATGTTTTCCATGCTTGTTCAGTGAACCATAAACAATTAATGAACATGCACCTGTGGAAAGGTCATTAGGACACTAACAGCTTATAGACGGTAGGCAATTAAAGTCACAATTATAAAAACTTAGGACACTAAAGAGACCTTTCTACTGACTCTTAAAAACACCAAAAGAAAGATGCCCAGGGTCCCTGCTCATCTGTGTGTATGTGCCTTAGGCATGCTGCATGGAGGCATGAGGACTACAGATGTGGCCAGGGCAATAAATTGCAATTCCGTACGCCTGACAGCACTACAGGGAGACAGGTAGGACAGCTGATCGTCCTCACAGTGGCAGACCACGTGTAAAAACACCTGCACAGGATCGGTACATCCGAATATCACACCTGTGGGACAGGTACAGGATGGCAACAACAATTGTCCGAGTTACACCAGGAACACACAATCCCTCCATCAGTGCTCCGACTGTCCGCAATAGGCTGAGAGAGGCTGGACTGAGGGCTTGTAGGCCTGTTGTAAGGCAGGTCCTTACCAGACATCACCGGCAACAACGTCACCTATGGGCACAAATCCACCTTCGCTGGACGAGACAGGACTGGCAAAAAGTGCTCTTCACTGATGAGTCGCAGTTTTGTCTCACCAGGGGTGATGGTCGGACTCGCGTTTATCGTCGAAGGAATGAGCATTACACGGAGGCCTGTATTATGGAGTGGGATCGATTTGGAGGTGGAGGGTCCATCATGGTCTGGGGCAGTGTGTCACAGCATCATCGGACTGAGCTTGTTGTCATTACAGGCAATCAGGGAAGACATCCTCCTCCCTCATGTGGTACCTTTCCTGCAGGCTCATCCTGACATGACCCTCCAGCATGACAATGCCACCAGCCATAACGTTCATTCTGTGCATGATTTCCTGCAAGACAGGAATGTCAGTGTTCTTACATGGCCAGCGAAGAGCCCGGATCTCAATCCCAATTAGCACGTCTGGGACCTGCTGGATCGGAGGGTGAGGGTTAGGGCCGGGAACTTGCAAGTGCCTTGGTGGAAGAGTGGGATAACATCTCACAGCAAGAACTGGCACATCTGGTGCAGTCCATGAGGAGGAGATGCACTGCAGTACTTCATGCATCTGGTGGCCACACCAGATACTGACTGTTACTTTTGATTTTGACCCCCCCCCCCCCCCTTTGTTCAGGGACACATTATTCCATATCTGTTAGTCACATGTCTGTGAAACTTGTTCAGTTTATGTCTTAGTTGTTGAATCTTTTTATGTTCATACATATTTACACATGTTAACTTTTGCTGAAAATAAAAGCAGTTGAAAGTGAGAGGACGTTTCTTTTTTTGCTGAGTTTATTTGTTACAAGGCAGGAGTTTTTAAGAGAATTGCAAAAAAGGTAAAAGGTTATTGATCATTTTAAAATATATAGACTCCGACGTTAATAATCATGCACATGTTTTTTGTCAATTACTGTTTGTCTCTTATCCCATGTACTGTTGAATAACAGAGTAATCTGATCCATTATATATATATGCACATAAAGCACATTGATTATTTTGACAACAGACGGCCTTTGAATACCTGGCTGCAAGACGACTTCCTCTCACTCATGGGCAATTTGTTAGGACAACCGCAAAATCAAAACTCAGATCAAGGTAAGATAAGATCAGGCACAAAGAAAACATTGCATTTTAAAAATGAGAAAGTGCTTGTGACATTATAGGTGTATGGAGTCAAGAATGATTCATCCTATACAATAGATAATCACAGATATCTTTAACCTTGTCGACTTGATTAGCAAAATTAAGTAAAAGTCCAAAGAAAAGAATGAAAGTACATCAGCAAACAAATACTTTAATTTACATTAAAATGTATGGTTTTCATTCAGATGCAGTCATTGGAAACGTAACGGAGTGAGAGGTCAGATGAGGCAGGTGTGAGGTGTGTGTTTGCATCCACAGTGTCTTAGCCCCATCTGCTCACTCTGACCTGTGAGGTGAGCCATGTGGACAGCTCTCCAAGACTCAGTAAACCACCAAAACAAATATATTCAAGAGCCTGACTTTAGGCTGTTGAAGACACGACCCTCCCACCCAAAAAAATTAAAAATAAATAAATAAATAAATAAATAAATAAAATCAAGTTCAACTACTATTATATAAGCATTCTTGTAGCTCAAATATTAAATATCAATAGAGATTTATCTGAAATTCAATTATTATTTCATTGTTGACAGCAGATAAAGCTAAAAGATTATAACTAAAACAAGTAAACAGAGTAAGATTACAATAAACTTCACAGCAAAAAAAAAAACAAAAAAACAAAAAGAGCTGTAAGCAACGATATAAATATAACACATGTAGAGAATATGGTATTTGGCAATATATGTAAAACTCAAATATAATATGTATATGGAATTAATATGGGTGTTAATATGTAGTGGAATTTAAATACATATGCCCAAATATAAATGATTAATAAAAATATAAATCATATATAAACTGCACATCTTAGTACAGAAACTGATTGTGTGCTTACTGATTATGCATGATGCATGTCCCGGGCATTATAAACATGGGGCGGATTAGCTGTACAGAGAATGGAGTCTTCACCCACAAGCAGTGAGCCAAGTGTGGGAGAGATACGTGCAAGCTGCAGAATCGCATCTGCCGAAAACGCTCATTCACTGTCATCTGAACCAGTGTCAAAAGCGAAACCATGCGAGAGAGACCCAGCGGATACCCAATAGAGTCTTAATGGCAGCCAGAGAAAATAACAGTTTTGAGATTTTAAACTACAGCAAATTAAACTTTTGCATTCAGTTTGTTGTATAACTGTATATAGCGTCTAATTGGCAATGTACACTTAAATGTATCTTGCCAAGAAAGCTTGATATGAATTGAATCTGCCCATTTGATTCTATTTTTTTTTTTAAATCGACTGTTAAATACCAGAAGATTTTGCCCAACTTTTAATAACAGCATGCCCATTGATTTATGGCATGTATGCCTTTACTTGTATCAAAGATTTATACCTGTAAAAATGTGTCTAATTAACTCTAACTGCAAAACACTGAACATTTTAACCTGTACATATTTAATTAATTAAATGATAAATGATGATTTATATTTTAATGTTTGTTTTAATATATATATATATATATATATATATATATATATATATATATATATATATATATATATATACACACAATTTTATATACAAGTTCAGTATCAGATTTGTGTATGGAAATAATTATGCCATATTTTACTGCCTTGTGTCTCAGGCTGCCATGCTTAATTTTAAAGTATTTATATATTTATTTATTGATACCTTTTTAAGGATCAACAATGTGTTATGAGTTTGACTTGGCAGCATCCATTGTTGTAAACCTGTGATTTGGGTGGCACCAATTGCACCCCATTCCGATATGGGTTAATGTTAATATTTTAATAAAATAACCCATAAAATAATGCATTCTTGTGGTGACAAATGTTTATGCTTCTCGCAGTCTGCTGCAGTATGATTTCACTACCTGAATTGTCATCATCAGTATTGCAGGGTATGTTCTTAAACAAAAAAGACAAACAAAAGGAATCTTTGTCTTCTTTTCTGGAATATAAAAAGCAATGAGCTCTGTTGTTGTAGTTTTTAAAGGCTATTATTCTGAGCTGGCAATACAATATGTTCTTATCTCTCCTTTCTTATGCAGATGAGGCAGCCTCTCTTTCTGCAAATGCCACAGCTGTACATGTGAAATCAGCCTTTATAACTGCCTGTAATTATCAAAGACCAGAATACTTCAAAACATCCTGGTAATTTGATGATGTTGGTGGGAGGAATCGCTGCAGAGAGTTTTTGCATATCGGATTGGAGAATCAGACGCTTCTACAAAGCACACCCAACATGAGTGGCCATGGACCGGGCCATAATTATCCCTGCATAGGCTTCTGGTTAATGAATCGACAAAGAAAGGAAAGAGCACTCTAATGCTACAGCCTTACACGACTGACTAAATAGGCCCAATGCAAGTGGAATGCTCCTGAAATTGATGCGAATCAGAAAACATGCCTATAATCTAAAGTTTCCTGTTTGTTTTCATTTGTATTTATTTTTTATTTTATGCAGTCAAGTAAAGCCTTTTCCAATTCAATGGTCCTTTCAAAAGAATTTGCATAAAAGTAACATTTGCTATTAGAAATACTTATAGAACCTTACAGTAAGGTACATTAATATGTGACTAACAAACCTTATTACATGGCTCTCTGGAATACTTGATTAAAATTGCATTGTAATTGCTCTGGAATCCTTAATTCTGAATTCTAATACTTGATTCTAAATGATCTGGGCATTGTGCAGTCTAAAATGTTTATATAATGACCATTTAACTATAATAGTTGGATTTTATACAAAGCTGTGCTAGTTTCAAGTCTCTAGTATTACTCCAAAGTCTAATTCTGACATATTCAAATAATTTAAACTCAAATCAATATTTAATGGCCATTTATTTACCTATTTTTTTAAGTAGCATTATAATAAGTGAAATAATACAGTCAGCCGGTCATTATTGCGAAATAAATACAAGCCCCACCACTTTGTGTCAAAGTTTAATTTGCGATAAAGACCAGTTGACTGTACATCTTTCCTTACTTACGTAATACTTAACAGTAGTTTGTGTACATTTAAATCTAAGATAATGAGATTTATAATTCATGAGATTTAGAGTACAATATTTTGTATAATGCAAGAAAAATGTTTCATATATAACAATATAATTGCTTTAACTTTATATGAGTATACAGTAACCCAGTAGCGAATATTAAGGTCCCCAACACTTTCCAGATGGCCAAACACCCCCCACCTGGCCTACGACTCCAGAATCCCACAACCACCCCAGCACTGACCCAACACTAGTCCTTTGGCCAAGGAGCTACCTGGTCAGCCACCTGGACAGTAAAGCATGTAGTTTTAATGAGAGGACAGGTGAATTTTGTTTTGCTATGTGCTTAACAGGTGCTGGAATAATCTTTTTAACTACTAAAAACAGTCAGGTACTAAAAGAAGCACTTAAAGGAAAAGTTTAACCAGTATTTAAATTCTGTAATCATTTACTTATGTGAGCAGTGTGAACATTATTCAGAATTACTCCCTTTATTTTACTGCTCTGTGTGTAAATATAACATGAACCAAATCCTCTGTGATCAATATATCCACATATATGCAAAATTAGACGTATGAGTTCATTACCTCAAACTGAGTGACAGGGGTCTGGCTGATTCCAGCGTTAACTGACGTCCAGGAGCGGGCGGTGAGAACACAAGCAAATAGAGGGTACAGATCTCCTGCACCTAGACGCCTGCTGTAACGCTCTATGCCTTTCATATCTCCCTTTATCAAACTCTGCCACAGCCTGCAGTAGTCAAGCCTGAAGTCCTGGTTCAGTACCTTGGACAGGGACATAACAAACCGTTCCTTTAGTGTTTGGGGCTTTTGAACAAATCAAATGCAACAGAGGCATAACTAATAATCTGAGCTGAGTGAATGCAAACTTGTGTTTAGCGATGTTGTTAGTATTGCAGATAAACAGATTACTTGAGAGTTGCTAATATGATGTCTTGTGGGCCTCATTAACAACTTCTGTTGAATTCAAGACCAGCAAATCCTCCTCTGAGATAAAGAGACTTAATTGGAAAATGTTCAGCTGTAAATTCGAATATATAATTATAAATCTGAAAATATACTTTTAAATCTGAAAATATAGATATAAATCCTAAATATATTGGGTAACATTATTCAATAAGGTTCCATTTGTTAACATTAGTTAACAACATTAGTTAACATGAAATAACAATGAGCGATACATTTACAGAATTTGTTTATCTTAGTTAATGTTAATTTCAGCATACACCAATACAATTTTAAAATCAAAAGTTTTGTCTGTTAACACTAGTTAATGCACAATGAACTAAGATGAACAAAGATTAATAAATGTTATAAACAGTACAATGTAAACTGTTTGTTCATGATACCTAATACATTAATTAATGTTAACAAATGGAACCTTATTGTAAAATGTTCCCATATTTGGTTTTAATTTTGCACATATAGTTGTAAATGTGAATATAATGTTATAAATCCTGAATATATAGTTTTGAATCCAAATATATAATTATAAATCAAAAATATACTAGTAAATTGAAATACACAGTATAGTTATAAACCCTGAATATACTGTATAGCCAAATATATATTTTATAAATCTCAATATATACTTGTAAATCCAAATATATAGTTATATATTTGGATTTACAACTATACATTTGGATTTATAACAATCTATTCAGAGTTTATAATGATGTATTTTGTTTTACAAGTATATTTTTGGATTAACAACTGTATTTCCAGAATTTATAACTATATATTCGGATTTTCAAGTATATATATATTCGGATTTATATATATATATATATATATATATATATATATATATATATATATATATATATATATATATATATACATACACAGGGTGGCCCCAAAAAAACGGGAGCAATCTCATATCTTCAAAATGCATAAAGATGTTTGAACGGTTTATGCATTTTGCGATATCTTCTACGAAGATTTTTAACTATATATTCAAATGTATAACTATATATTCAGATTTACAATTATATATGCGGATTTAAGTAAACCCAATCAACGTAAAACCATTAAACAATAGACAAGACTAGAAACCCTTCAAGATTAAAGACACAAACATTATTTTCATAAAAGTCTGGCAGAGATACACAACATCATATAGCATAAATGGTATATGTCCATTGTTACAACTTTAACACGGACTGGGTTTGGAGAAGTAACCCGATTTACATTACATAAAACAATTTGCCAAAGATGTCATGGCACCAACAGATGATGAAGTATTTATTACGAAACAACCCCCAATGCAATTATTTCTCCCACACTCGCTCTTTGAAGATAATATGCGATATCTTCTATGAAGATTTTTAACTATATATTCAAATGTATAACTATATATTCAGATTTACAATTATATATGCGGATTTACAACTATATATTCAGATATGCAATTCTATTTTCGGATATATAATTATATATTCAGGTTTATAACTACATTTACAGAAATCAGTGGATGACATTTTGGCTTTCAACAATGAGGCTGTGGAACCAAGCAAAAGAAAACGGCATTGCTGTTGCATGCAAACATCATCCCTTTCAATTTAGTTCCATTATGGGTCAAACTAGAAAAGCTTTCTTTGTTTCTTGTAAAGACAGGCAGCATCATAAGTGCATATTTATCACAAATTATCTCCATGGATGCATTTATGGCCCAGGTGTCTTCTGAACTTGAGAGGGAATGTAAAAGTACAGTTCATTACATTGTGGAGTACCGATATACTGTATTACTTTAGATATGTGCTTGCAATAAGAGAGTGTTGGAAATACGCAGTTTCTAAAACACACAACAGCTTCAGGGCCACACAAATGAAATGCTTTTAGTCCACTGCAGCACATACAGGTCTGAGTGTGTAGCTGACCCTAGGAGCCAGCAGGTAAATAGTGGGGTGTAATATGTGATGAATTTGCTTCTCTGTCGAGTCTGCACTGGCCCCGGCTGATGTCTTACCTGATACAGGCCGTGATCGAGTAACACAATTTCCGTCTTATTACTTTCAGGACTCTTTCGCACCAGCACGTTGCCAGGGTGAGGATCACAGTGCACGAATCCATTGACGAATATCATTTCACTGTATATCTTGCCCAGGTTCTGGGATATCTGAGGACGAGAAAGGAGAAAGAAACAAAGTGAAATATAAGAACAGGCTGACCACACAGTTATGCACATCCACTGGATATTCAGCTTTCAGGACCCATTTAGTAGACATATGTACAATAATTTTTCATAAATGAATTTTCCTGACTTTTCCAGTTGTTTGTGATTTATGGAAATCAATTTCTAAAAATAATTTTAATTCAGACTGATTCTCTAATAAATCATTCAGATTGATTTGTAAACAACTTCCAATAAACTTGAAAAAACCTACTCAAAAGAAGGCTTTTTTTTTTTTTTTTTTTTTTTTTTTATTAAGTATAATTCCTTTTCTAACAAACGCTAATAACTAAAGTCACTAAATATTACTTGGCTCTAAAGCTCATTTGAATTTTTTCTAAATCATAAGTGACATTATGATCCCTTGAAAGCCTGTCTAAAACCAGTTTCCTTAGGTGCCAGGTACCATTATACAAAAACGCAGTTGACTGACTCAGCAGTGAGACAGCAAAGCAGCTCATTTAGGTGCTAACAAGCATAAGGTAAACCCAATCAACGTAAAACCATTAAACAATAGACAAGACTAGAAACCCTTCAAGATTAAAGACACAAACATTATTTTCATAAAAGACTGGCAGAGATACACAACATCATATAGCATAAACGGTATATGTCCATTGTTACTACTTTAACACGGACTGGGTTTGGAGAAGTAACCCGATTTACATTACATAAAACGATTTGCCAAAGATGTCATGGCACCAACAGATGATAAAGTATTATTACGAAACAACCCCCAATGCAATTATTTCTCCCACACTCGCTCTTTGAAGATAAGTTGCGATATGCATCTCCCCTCAGCTGTGTTATAATGAAGAGAGCCTGAGTGAAGTAGGATGAGAAAATGTCATTCTGAAGCCCTGAGAATAAACAAACTCATGTCTGTTGTCCCCTTGTTTACCCAAATTAATTAAATACATTTGAATTGTTTTTTTAAATTTTTTTTATTGTATTTACATTATTATTTTTGTACTTTTGCAAACAATGAGAAACATGTTTTTTGGATTTGCGTAAGGTGATTAATAGGGCATGTTTTTAGCTTGATTTCATTACATTAGAATACATACAAATTCTCAACGTACATACACAGAAAGTCATGAAGTTCATTCAAAATGAAGCGCTTGAAAATTGTTGTGATTCATCGTAAATTGCTTTTTTTAGATTGTCTTGCTGGCGAGAGTGGTGATCTAAATTCATTATGTCATCCAAAATGTAAAACAATGACAAGGCTGTGTGACTCAGACACCAGGCCCACTGCTCTGAGCTGTGTGAATGACCAAACACTGTGAAGAGTTCTTCTTATTAAAATGGACACATATGTCCCATTCAATATTGGTGGTGTATTAAGACAAATATTGCAAACAGTTACTGAATTATGGCTGCAAAAAAAAAAAAAAAAAAGAAGAAGAAAAAAAAAAAAGGCATTACTCAGTATTTAGGTAAGAACTGAATAATACTAATGAGAAGCATGCATTTAATGTGTAATCATGTTGTAAACTGTAATTTTATAAAATGTTACAAGAACTGTTACTGTATGTAAAAAGAGTAATACAAAATAAATAAAAAGTAAAACATTTAAATAAATACATAAATACACAAATATTTAAATAATTAATGAATTAAATATTTACATAAATAAATGTGTGTAATCAAGCTATAAAACAAAACAAAGTAGTAAGAAGAACTGTAATGTAAAGTGATTAAAAAATAAATAAATAAAATAAAAAATAGATAGGCAAATAAATGAATAAATAAACAATTAAATAAATATTTAAATAAATGAATGTACTGTATATAATGTGTAATCAAGTTGTAAAACTGTAAGTGTAACAAAAAAGAAAAAAGGTCTGTAAAGTGTAATGAAACCAAAACACATAAACATGCATTTAAATAAAAAACAATTAAACAAATATTTCAATAAATGAATGTATGTACTGTGTAATCAAGTTGTAAAACTGTAAATAACAAAAAAATTAAAATACCTGCAATGTAAAGAGTGATGAAATCAAAACAAGCAAATTAAGAAGTAAGGCGGCAGACATCTACATAAATAAATGAGTAAATTAAATTAAATTTTTTGGTTCAATTATACTACATTAATGCATTTTACACCTCTGATTTAGCTGTGAATTTATTTTTAAACAACAACAGCCACAAAAAATTACCTGCAACCCTAACTTTACCTAACTTTTACCTATTGATTTAGTTCCGTACTGTGTGTAAAAATATAAAAACATTCACGGAAGTGTGTAAGTATGCAGAAAGGTTATGCACTGAGATCAGCAAGTTATATCCAAAGCTCACAATAATCACTACACTAAGAGCAGTGCATCCTGGGATGACAGAGGACACCTGAAGGCCTGATTGGGCATGCATAGACAGAGAAAGGAGTTTTAGTATGCTAATAAACACTTTAGGATGCAGTGGATGAGAGGCTCATCAACAGTGCCCTTGGAGCAGACTAATATCCCCAGGCAGGGCACCATGCGAACGGTATGCAAAAGGCAGATTAAAAGGAGTTGTGTGGACCAAAGTGAACTTTACGCAGGGGAAGAGAAAGTGAGTTAGGCTATTTAAAGGTGAAGGGAGTACTCTTCAAACACTACCAGCCAAATGATTGGCACACACCTACTCACCTACATTTTTTAATAAAATTCATCAAAACTGAGAAATAACACAAGCTGCAGATGCTTTTTTAAAGGAGTCTGAAAGAGGTTACATCTATGCTGAGCACTTATCCTTTAAAAAAGTTGAAATATAAGCAAACAAAACTGACTGAAGACATTTAAGCAAAAGCCTTTCGATTAGGGGTCTCAATCATTACTGAAGGTGAATTTTACCAATATACAATAACACTATATATGTAGTTATTACTATTCACAATAATACTTTATGCAGTTATTAGTGCAAAAATACTGTTACTGTACACCTTAGCCTACATTCGTACACAAACTTTTTTGATGGATGAGAGTACAAAGTCACAGGATGTTTGTTCCAATATATAGTATACTTGGTTGCTTCTCCTTTACAATCTAGTTCATTTAAAAATAATAATAATAATAATAATATACATATATACAGTGCATCCGGAAAGTATTCACAGCGCTTCACTTTTTCCACATTTTGTTATGTTACAGCCTTATTCCAAAATGGATTAAATTCATTATTTTCCTCAAAATTCTATAAACAATACCCCTTAATGACAACGTGAAAGAAGTTTGTTTGAAATCTTATATAATATATAAATAAATTTAAAAAAAATAAAATAAAAAAAATAAAAATCACACATACCTAAGTATTCACAACCTTTGCTCAATACTTTGTTGAAGCACCTTTGGCACCAATTACAGCCTCAAGTCTTTTTGAGTATGATGCTACAAGCTTGGCACACCTATTTTTGGGCAGTTTCTCCCATTCTTCTTTGCAGGACCTCTCAAGCTCCATCAGGTTGGATGAGGAGCGTCGGTGCACAGCTATTTTCAGATCTCTCCAGAGATGTTCAATCGGGTTCAAGTCTGGGCTCTGGCTGGGCCACTCAAGGACATTCAAAGAGTTGTCCCATAGCCACTCCTTTGTTATCTTGGCTGTGTGCCAAGATAACAAAGGTCGTTGTCCTGTTGGAAGATGAACCTTCGCCCCAGTCTGAGGTCCAGAGTGCTCTGGAGCAGGTTTTCATCAGGGATGTCTCTGTACATTGCTGCATTCATCTTTCCCTCGATCCTGACTAGTCTCCCAGTTCCTGCCGCTGAAAAACATCCCCACAGTATAATGCTGCCACCACCATACTTCACTGTAGGGATGGTATTGGCCAGGTGATGAGTGGTGCCTGGTTTCCTCCAGACATGACGCTTGCCATTCAGGCCAAAGAGTTCAATCTTTGTTTCTCATGATCTGAGAGTCCTTCAGGTGCCTTTTGGCAAACTCCAGGTGGGCTGTCATGTGCCTTTTACTGAGGAGTGGCTTCCGTCTGGCCACTCTACCATACAGGCCTGATTGGTGGAGTGCTGCAGAGATGGTTGTTCTTCTGGAAGGTTCTCCTCTCTCCACAGAGAAATGCTGGAGCTCTGTCAGAGTGACCATCGGGTTCTTGGTCACCTCCCTGACTAAGGCCCTTCTCCCCCGATCGCTCAGTTTGGCCGGGCGGCCAGCTCTAGGAAGAGTCCTGGTGGTTCCAAACTTCTTCCATTTATGAATGATGGAGGCCACTGTGCTCATTGGGACCTTCAATGCTGCAGAAATTTTTCTGTACCCTTCCCCAGATCTCTGCCTCGATACAATCCTGTCTTGGAGGTCTACAGACAATTCCTTGGACTTCATGGCTTGGTTTGTGCTCTGACATGCACTGTTAACTGTGGGACCTTATATAGACAGGTGTGTGCCTTTCCAAATCATGTCCAATCAACTGAATTTACCACAGCTGGACTCCAATCAAGTTGTAGAAACATCTCAAGGATGATCAGTGGAAACAGGATGCACCTGAGCTCAATTCTGAGTGTCATGGCAAAGGCTGTGAATACTTATGTACATGTGATTTTTTTTGTTTTTTATTTTTAATAAATTTGCAAAGATTTCAAACAAACTTCTTTCACATTGTCATTATAGGGTATTGTTTGTAGAATTTTGAGGAAAAGAATGAATTTAATCCATTTTGGCTGTAACATAACAAAATGTGGAAAAAGTGAAGTGCTGTGAATACTTTCTGGATGCACTGTGCATATATATATACATATACATATGTATACATACATATACATTATATATATATATATATATATATATATATATACATATACATACACACACACATATATATACCAGCCACAACATTAAAACCACCTGTCTTATATTGTGTAGGCCCCCCTCATGCCGCCAAAACTCTTCACACCACAATTGTACAGAGCGGTTATCTGAGTGACTGTAGACTTTGTCAGTTCGAACCAGTTTGGCCATTCTCTGTTGACCTCTCTCATCAACAAAGCACTTCTGTCCACAGAACTGCCGCTCACTGGATGATTTTTGTTTTTGGCACCATTCTGAGGAAATTCTAGAGACTGTTGTGTGTGAAAATCCCAGGAGATCAGCAGTTACAGAAATACTTAAACCAGCCCATCTGGCACCAACAAACATCCATGCGATTATCTAATCAACCAATCGTGTGGCAGCAGTGCAATGCATAAAATCATGCAGATATGGGTCAGGAGCTTCAGATAATGTTCAAATCAACCATCAGAATTGGGGAAAAAATGTGATCTCAGATATTTGGACCATGGCATGATTGTTGGTGCCAGACGGGCTGGTTTGATTATCCCTGTAACTGCTGATCTCCTGGCATTTTCACGCACAACAGTCTCTAGAATTTACTCAGAATGGTGCCAAAAACAAAAAACATCCAGTGAGCGGCAGTTCTGTGTACGGAAGTGCCTTGTTGATGAGAGAAGTCAACAGAGAATGACCAGACTGGTTTGAACTAACAAAGTCTACGGTAACTCAGATAACCGCTCTGTACAATTGTGGTGAGAAGAATAGCATCTCAGAATGCTATTCTGAGATGTGGGTTGGCGCTGTTTTGGTGGCACAAGGGGGACCTACACAATATTAGGCAGGTGGTTTTAATGTTGTGGCTGATCCATATTTGTTTACAAAACTAATTTCTATAATTTTAAGCATAAGTCTTTATATATAAAGTGTTTTTATTTTTTTATAGATCATCAGAAACATAAATTCAGTCAAGGGTTTCAAAATGTTAGACAAGTAGTGTAGGTCATTGCTTGACACCACACGGCCCCTCATATAATTATATTCACTTGGACAGCCATCATGTTTAATAATTATAAAAATCAATGATACATCTTATGGAAAAGATAGCGAAATGCGATCAATTTCATCTTTCAAGAAAATAGCCAGAAAAATAGGAAACAGATAAGGTCACTGATCTCTGCTAACCCCAAATGCTGGCAAGAGGCCATCACAACAACAAATATTTGCCACTGATTAAAGAGCGTGTCGATGAAGTGCAAAATTAACTTTGCATTTGGCAAATAAAGGTCCTGTCTATCTTGCAATCCACCCTCTCTCGGTGGCAATCGACTTGTCTGTGCTGACTTTCCAGGATCCTCTACTCTCTTTTTCCACTGGCAGACAATTCAGTGCATGCAGAGGAAAAAAAAATCATATTTTCTGTCCCATTTCACCAAACTGATAAGTCCTGTTTCCCTGGTAGTATCTGAGTGTGCCGTCTGCTTGAAGATGATGAGGGGCAAGCCTGCCCTAACAACTTCACCAGCAAGAAGCCAAGGAAGATTCATGACATTCCTGCCAGCGGCTAACACGTACATATACCAAAACGAATGCAGCTCTGACGTGTGTTTTGAAGTTTCAACAAGAATGTGTTGCGGGAAGAGGGGGCTAGCGCAGTGATCACACGTATGCGGGCACCTAGTTAGAATGACTCAGCATAGGATTCCTTTAATGCTGGAGTCTGTCCTTCAGAACAGTGCTTCAAAACCTATTTTTGTCTTCATCGACACCAAACAAGGAATGTGTTATTTTGTATTCATGCTACACAGGATAACATTTAATCACTAAAAGCAGAGGGTGCAATTTCTGTGCAACTAGCAACACCAAACAGTACTGGTTCCCATACCTGAGAATACTAAGGATCAGGGACAGGACAGCTCCTTCAACAGCATGCTAAAAATAGCTAGCTGTCTAAAAAAGTGAGACAAGGCAATGCTGACATTCATTTCTGCACCTCTCCTGTCTTCCTTTTCAACTCAACCTCACAATTGTTTGAGGATGTGGTTCATGCCACAGGATACAAAGGAATCACCTGCCAAAGAGCCTCTCTTTGGGGAAAGAAAAAGACAGATACTTCCGAAAGAGAGACAGAAGTGTGCCTTTGTACATGTATATGTGCACGTGTACCTGTGAGGACGATTCTGTGCTGAGCGAGTGATGTCTACCTGTGCGTTACCTGAACACAGCTGGCCTGTCACATCGCACAAGATTGAATTTTTTCAGAGGGGATGATGCAATTACTCCTACTGGGGTCCTTGACACAGAATAAAAACTCTCCATATGGACCTGTTCTGTCAGCTGAGTGAATATCATGCCATTGTGGCACAGTAGCATGAAAGAGGACAAGTAGAAAAGAGATAGAAAAACGGCTTGCATTCTCTCTCTTATACTTTAAGTTTCAGGATTAACCAGATGGTTGTGTAAAAAAACAGTGTTACTGACAATTTACGAAACGAAAACTATTTTTAATACATGAGGTTTAAAGTTAAAATGTTGTCGCAACCCATTTTACTTCATTAATGTTACAATGAGGGTTTGAACCGGCAACTGTTGCTAGAAGTTTCCAAGGTCACTAGCCAATCAGCATTTTCACTAGCCAAAATCCCCTGCCTCGCAAAAACTGATAAAGGTTACTGGAGACTGTAACTGCATTCATTTGTTTGTTCATTTTATTTGAATGAGAATGATATTAGTTTAGCAAGACACAAGCCTAATAATTTAAGTCACCTTTAGAATATCTATGCCATGGACAGTTAGAACAGGAGGAAAATTAGTCAATAATTTGTCAATAATTCATGGAAGTTTTAACCCCTTCATTCTAAATTGTGCTTGCCCTTATGAAAGTTTACCATTGTTCTACCATTGTTTAACAGTGAATTTTGTAATAAGGCCATTACCACAGGTAAGACCATGGATGGCTACACATTACTGTGGTTAGGTTATGTTGATAGTCTTTTCTAATACAAAAACTATAGTATTTGTTATAAAACAAAAAATAAAAAAAACCTGATAGCCAAAACAGATTTAGAACCCTTTACAATTACACTTTTTACAGTTGTAATACAAATAAAGTCTAATAGATTCACTCTAATAGATTAAATATGAATCTATACAAGTTACCAGTTGTTACTACAGCAAAAAAAAAAAAAAAAATAATAATATATATATATATATATATATATATATATATATATATATATATATTTATTTATTTTTTTAATAAGGATGATGATGTGCATTTAAAAAACTGGATCATCATCCTTATTAAAAAAAAAAAAAAAAAAATATATATATATATATATATATATATATATATATATATATATATATATATATATATATATATATATATTTTTTTTTTTATAAGGATGATGATGTGCATTTAAAAAACTGATCATGTGCATTATTTGTTTTCATCTTTACCTCGTCAGTGCTGTTTACAATGTGGGGCTGTCTAGCAGTTTGAGTTCAACTTCATCCATATACATCTTTATACTAAAATGTTCTCTGTAGAATATTAAGAAATAATTTCTCTGTAGAAATTAAAATGGGTCACATAAGTTTTATGGTCTCCGCCGGCCGCCCTGATATCGAGTAAAGCCTGACTAAATCAAGTTTCGCTCTGCGCTGTCCCAGAGCTCTAGTAATCTTATTTCTGGTGCACACTAACCGTACGTGTCCACTGGCAGGAAAAACCCTGAAAAGGTCACCTGCCAAAGTGGTTAGTAAAACTGAGGGCGTTACCTGCCACTGCCGATTTTTACCCACACTTGGCAGGTTGGCGGGTGCTAATTTCAAACCCTGGTTACAATGTTTACTTTCGAAGTGATGTTCAATGAAAGAAAAATGTAGGGCCGGAGTTGATTTTATTCACTGGGAATTGATTGGAATGCGAAAAGTGGGCATTACAGACTGGAGCCAAGTGGTTGGAGGAGTGGGTTGAAAATTAAGAGGGATATGTGTAGTCAGTTGAAAAGGAAAGTCGTTTTAGAGGCGGAGCAAGTTCTTACGATTTGCTAAAAGATTATGCAGGCAAATTTTTTTATAGAGATGTACCAATGTATCGGCCAAACACTGAAAAAAAAAAAAAAAAAAAAAAGCAATTGCACTTTCAGACATCGGCTGATTTTAATCCAAGTGCATATAATTTCTTTTATCGGCCGATACCAATGTTTGGCCAAAACAGGTCAGATCATGTCCTATCAAAAGGGGCTGGAAAAACACATCGGATAAATTAGTCTACAACTCGTGCTGTGTGTGAATATTTTTTTTTTTTATCTTGTGTAGAATTACATTCAATTGGCTAACAATGCCAGCAGAGTTGTATTTTTTAAGCTTTGCAATGCTAGAATTTCACAAGGTGGAAATATCGTTAAAACTTTTAACACAATTAATTTGATTACTCATCTTAAAGCTCAACAAAAAAAGGAATCCAAGTTTTTAAAACAGAGGCTGCTTCGGCTAAAAAGGGACAATCATTCAGAATTCATGTGAGTTAAGAACAAATTACACATCTTTTCTGGATGACCAACAAACTATTTTCCCTCGTCCCGAGCCCGACAACAAAACAAACACAACCGTATCGCTCACTCTCACCATCCTGTGCAACAGAGCCGATTACATCTGCTTATTTACGGAGACAATATAGAGTAAATGTCATTGGATTGAACTCTAAAAAAAAAAAAAAAAAAAGCGGATTTATTTAAACCTTGCTGTTGTAATCTGGTCCTGTGCTGATCAATACCAGGCAAAACAAAGAGAGAGGCTTTTAACAGAGCACAGCACTAAATCTAATGAGCCGCTCTCAGAGGCTGGCACATATGAGGCTGAACTGGCAGATCTGTGTGGGAGATAAGGATGTCCAACCCTCAGGCGTCTTCAATCTCTCTCCCCACAACCCTGCAACATACACGTACACAATGCCTTTCGACAAAAGCTTTTTATTACCCTTAGGTCTAACTTCCCTCTCTGGGCTAAAGGTAGGTTGTGTATTTCGAGTATTCTTCCACCTCTAATCATGACAGGACGTTGCAAATAGATAAGTCAGGCAGAATGACAGTCTCAGTCACAGTTTTACTGTATGTAATTCCGATACAATGAAAGTGATTGGTGACTGAGACTAACATACTGCCTAACATCTCCTTATGGTGCTGCATGGAAGAAAGAAAGTCATACAGGGTATGGAACAACATGAGGGTGAGTAAATGATAACATCATTTTCATTTTTTGGGTGAACTATCCCTGAGTCTATTTTAAATGCCACTAGCCTCACCAAACGCAATTGCAAAAATAACCACTGTTTATACTTTAAAGCAATAAGAAATTCATCCAAAAATCTTAATTACAAAATATACAAAAGGGGATGTTTTAATTCGCAATGCTTTTCTGCATTTTCACCATGTGAGTGTATCTGTTACTGGATTCTCTTTCAGCCGAAAACTGAAAATTGCAATGTATGCCATTTTCTGCTGAAAATTTTGCAGCAACCAAAATTTCGGGAGCATCCCTAGTTTTAATTAAATCCTGCAGTTCGTCTTTTCAATTCAATGGCAGTGGATAATGTTTCACCTTAAAAGTACCCAAAGGTATCATAAAAGTAGACAAATGCATCATATTACAAGTCTTCAGAAGGCATATGAGAAACAACCAAAAATGTAAGTCTTTTTACAGTGAAAATCTTGATGTTCATTGTGCATTCATGAGCACTTGAAGAGAAGCTTGTTTTACAGTGGCTTGCGGGTTCACGCGAGAAATTACATTGTTTAGGCATCATTTATTACATTGGTCCAGACTCACTGAGTGTTTTAAACAGTGTATGAGTATGGCAGTGAGTGTGGTTCCAGTGCGTCTTTCAGAGCTTTGTTAAAGTTCTGAGCGTCAGGTACTGAGAAGAGTGTTTGTTTCAATCTGCAGGCATGTCATCCATTCTAAGACAAGCTGTCTTCTCTAATATCTCACCTCTGTCGTGCTTGTCAGCTGGGATTTCCTGTTAGGATGCCACTATTTGACCTAAATACTGACAACCGCCATGCACACATGATGCACTGAGCCTGGGAATGGCTTGTTCCAGCATCTTGTCACTGAAAAAGGAGAGGAAAAAATGGAAAAGGCCCATGCTCATAATATCAATTATACACTGTATGATTATCCACAAGTCTCTTTCAGCGAGAGGATAAGCCAGCGCAGGTTTTTGTACTGTCAGCGCTGAACACTGTCGCCATGTAGAAACATGACTCACCGTCACCTTAAAGAGGACGAGCGGGCTGACAGGCAGAGCATGGCGGAGCAGTGCCGTGGTGGAAGAAAGTCCTCCGTTACAAGCTGCTAATGCATAACAACACAGAGCATTACTGAGAGGCCATTTACAGTCCTGCATCCCATTAATCAGTGACCGCTGGGAGAAAAAGCCACCAGCACCGCAAACAACTGATCTCAAAGGGACGCCATCTTTCAATTATGGTAATTAATTACATCTTTTCTATTTGTTATCTGGTGGGTTGGACAGCGGCGATGGTGAAGAGAGACTATGTGTGTGTGTGTGTGTGTATGTGTGTGTGTGCAGTAGGTGACGACTGTTGGAACTCCATTCTTCACTGTCACACTTCTCAGTGTCATCGTCATTATGTTTTACTGGACGATGTCAAGAGGACTGTGAAAGATGGCATAGCACTTCAGTCTTTTCTTTGTGGGCTTTGGTTGTTGGTAACCTATTAGTTAAAGGATTATTCTGGGTTCCATACAAGTTAACCTCAATCGACAGCATTTGTGGCATAATATTGATTACCACAAAAACATTTTAAAATCACAGTTCCTGTAAGTAAATTGGGCTTGTCCGTAAACATTAAAATACACACCGTTTTAAAAGTATAGCCACAAGAAATTAACATTATACATTTTAACATGACTCTAGTGTGATAAAATATATTTTCTATATAATTTTAGTGTAATAAAAAAGCTTATAGTGTTTACCCTCGTAAACATCCAGCCTATTTGTTTTACTCACAGACAAAATATAGTGATTAAAAGCTAAGTATATGTCTTTGACATATACTGTATGTTACATATAAACAGGTGTTGCTTATATGCCACGTTTTCAATTATAACTTTACGAAAAATAAACAAAACATAAAATACAAAACACCACTACTGTACTGATTAAAAACACATTCGTTTTCCTGGATCAGATAACTTAATCGAAAATTATGTAATATGTTGCCCAGTGTCATGAAACGCTAAACCAAACATATTAGGATTCAAATCGCTGTCCAGAGGTGGAAGTCATCCAAATATGGGCAGAGAGGATCGTTCACTCTAATTACAAATAGCCACCAGGAGAAGGTGCCAAGTACATGTTACAGACTCAGTGATGGCTCAAATGACACAGAATAGAACTGAATGAGATCTTACTCATGCCTGCATGATTTGGAGAGAGTGCATACCTTTAGTCATTGTTGTATTTGCTTGTGTAATTAGATCTTATGTACAATTATTATGTTTTATTTGTTTGGAGAGGCTTTTGGACACTAGGATAAATTATATTTGTAATGCTGTAACTTTTAATTGCTTTGTCGTACCAACACAACATTTTTAGTGTTGATTTGGTGACATGATTCAAAACTGAACAAAACAAAAGCAGTTTTTTTTTTTTTGGAGCTACATTATGTACACCCTGAGATATACTGTCTATGTCAAATCAGAAAAATAATAAAATTTTGTTTTTTGTTTTTTTTTAAACAGTTTCTTAGGCATGGAGTCTCAGAATGTATCATTATTTTTAGTTTTTTTTACATTTTTGTTTAAAATTATATCAAATACTTGACCATGTTTTCTTTTTCTTTTTTCTTTTCTTTTTTTTTTTTTTTAATAAGCCTTTAATTTTGGGAATGCCACTGAAACAGGAAATATTTAAAAACACCCTCAGAGCTTAAAGTGTTAAAGATCTGAGCAGGTAACACAAAGGTTGAAGCTTAGATACTTACTGACAACTTACTATCAGATAGCATCATTGCTATGCCCTTGCCAATTACTTGTTCTTACCAGGCTCAATGTGAAAAAATATACCAGCAACAAGCAATATGTCTGTCCACACTGAAAGCAAAACTGCTTTGAGACGGGACACAATCACAACCATCAGAACATATAGTATGTTAAATATACAGTTATGTGAAGTCAGGTTTTAAACCAAGGAGATTTCTGAGCAACTGTGGTGTGATGCCACAGAAATGGAAACCAAGCAATCAAAAAAATGTCCTGATGCTTTCCGTGGTCGCAGCTGGTTAAGACAAAAACTCAATATTTACATGGAAGAGAAGGCTTTTATGACTTGTTGCTTTATTGCGATGAGTCTGGTTAGTACACCACAAATATGTTTACCTGCTCTAGAAATACACTGCTTTCACAGTAGAGGTTTTGGTTGGAGCTTGAATTCAGTTGACCATAAAAAGATTAGTTTGTTAGATTAGTCCGAAAGCAGTCTTCCAATCTCAGGTGCCCACCAAGGAACCACACAAGTCTATTTGACAAGGAAACTGGTTTAGGAAATGTGACTGTTCAAGTCTATATGGATAAAAAGGCTATTAAAAAAAAATGGCTTTGGATTTAAGTTATGATCTGGGGTTGCTTCAGTTGGTCAGGTCTAGGCTCAGCAATGTTATGCGGCAATAAAATGAAGTCAGCTGAGTACCTGAATGTACTGAATGACCAGGTTATCCCATCAATGGATTTTTTTTTTTCCTGAAGGCACAGGCATATTACAGGGTGACAATGCCAAAACCCATAGGGCTCAAATTGTGAAAGAGTGGTTCTGGGAGCATGAGGAATCATTTTCACACATGAATTGGCCACTACAGAGTCCTAACCTTAACCCCATTGAAAGTCTTTGGGATGTGCAGGAGAAGACTTTACGGAGTGGTTCGACTCTCCCGTCATCAATACAAGATCTCGGCCAAAATTGAATGCAACTCTGGATGGAAATAAATGTTGTGACGTTGCATAAGGTTGTCGAAACAATGCCAAGACGAATGTGTGCCATAATCAAAGCTAAAGTATTGACAGCATTGAGTTGAACTACTCCATAAAGTCTTCTCCAGCACATCCCAAAGACTTTCAATGGGTTAAGGTCAGGACTCTGTGGTAGCCAATTCATGAGTGAAAATTATTCCTTATGCTCCACTCTTTCACAATTTGAGCCCAATGAATCTTGGCATTAACAACCAGGAATCTGTCCAAACCATCAGGGAAGAAAAATGGGATAACCTGGTCATTCAGTACATTCAGGTACTCAGCTGACTTCATTATATTGCTGCATAATGTTTCCGAGCCTAGACCTGACCAACTGAAGCAACCCCAGATCAAAACCATTATTTAAACCCAAATGGCAAAGTTTTTTTTGGCCATGGCAGTTTGTCAAATATAAAATACTAAATAAGTATCAAAATTTAAAACCATTGCCTCAAGGTTCTTGGCCTTTGAAATCAATCAGCAGACTTTCACAAATATTTTGCCATTGAAATATGCACATTCAAATACAGAATTTCCAATTTGACCAATTTGTGACATTCAAGGCATTAGCTAAAAGTGAATGTGGTGAAACAAAATTCTGCATCAATGACAAATAAATAAATAATACAGATGTTTTTTGGTGTGTGTGTGTGTGTTTGTGTGTGTGTGTGTGTGCGCGTGCGTGCGTGAGTTATAGTGGAATTTAAGTGAGGCCAATCAGTGTGTGTATTTGTATGTCATTGGGACAGTAATGATGCAGTTTTCATTAGGCCTGGAAGCCCTGCTGCCTGGGCAAGTGAAAATCATCAGTCAGTGTCACAAGAGCTTAAAGATACAGAGGAAGACAGAAATGCACATGCACAGAAAGAAAGAGAGGCAATGAAAGAGAGAGAGAAAAAACGACAGAACAGCACAAGATTTGTAAAGACACTAAGTGCTTTTGGGAGGTTAAGTTCATCGAATCTAGTCACTCACCATCTCTCACTAACTGCCTATGTGCATGTTTACATGCATTTATATAGTGTACTGATTTAGTGACATTTTACTCTGGTATTTAAGAAATATTGCAAACGTTTTTATGGTGTAGAATTTCATTAACATGAATATCACTTTATGTCTTTTCATGTACTAAGCAACAACTAGACTAATAAAAATATTTACAGGAGTGTGTGGAGAGTAACATCACAAAATCAAAAGTGTAAAGTGTAAAATTTCAGCTTAAGTACGAACAATGGCATCTACAATATAACGGCAATATCTACCCACAGAAGTTGAGGGCATGTTTTTTTCTAAACACATAAAAATATACTGTGCATCATCCTTTATGTCTAACATCTGAATAATTAGGTTACCTATAAATTTAACAAAAAAATAAATAAAATAATAATAATATTTTATGTGATAATGTGTATAGCTGGAACAGAATATTAAGAAATGCATCAGATGTTTTAAATAAGAAGCGGGAACATTACTGTATCACACATTTTCAGTGGCCCTGAGCCCCCATTTATTTCTGATCCTGGTTTGTATGTATTTTTCCATATTCTATAGCTCTTACCAGAGCACACAACAAGGGCAAAGAAACCCATATTTATACCTAAAAACACTTTTAAAAAGATAAAAATAAATAAATAAATAAAAATCATCAAGTGAAGATTTGGTTTGGTTCAGAATGTGCAAATTACTGCATCTTATTATTGCATAAATGACTCACAGACCAAATCATTTTAACGAGCCTCAGAGGGAACTCAACTTCCTGACGAATATAATCGAGTTTAAGGCTTTTAATAGGCGTTGAAATAAAGGAGCAACACTTGAAAAATGGCGCCACTCCAGCTCTGGCTCCGCACTGTCACAGCTGTGCATCCTCACCACCTTATTACATACTTCATAATAATCACATAAATAATATCAACACATGTGCAAACTCTGCCAGGCCCAGTCAGACCATTGATGAGAGCATACTTGTATGAATGTACTTTACTTTATGACTCAGCAAAACAAAACTCTCAGCAAAGAAAACACAGTCAAGTGTTTTGCTGCTAAGTTTCAGGCATTAAAATAAAAGATTGTACTTAAAATGTTTCAGGAAAAAAATAGCATCAGGGTTGAATCACCCACCACCCTCTGTCTCTCTCTCTCTCAAAGCAGCATGAATCCCGGAGCCTCCAGAGATCTCATGAAAGAGGAGGCCTCTCACACCAGCCAAAAGGCTGATGTGGCTATTTAAAGAGAGCTCAATTCACTGTGATGTAGGGAATGCAGCTAATAGAGATAATTCATCATATTGCCTGACCCACAAGGGTCGGTCAGATGGGATTTGACTTAGAGGAGAGAAATACTAAAAGAGGAGGGATGACAGTGTGTTATTTGTGTGGATGCTCTTACTACACACACACACACACACACACACACACTGGTTACCCTTTTAATTTGAGTTTACTTCCTTTTGGCTAAATGCTAATCTGTTTCTATTTACAAAGACAGAAGTCAAAAGCCCTTTTTTGAATATGTATTATGAATTGATAGTAATTCAAACTGTAATATCGGCCTGATGATACATGTGTTTTCTTAAGGAAGGCCTGTATAATTAGACTCATTCAGGGTCATGTATATCAGAGACCAATCAGATGTGCATATAACGCTAAGCACAGATATGTAATAAATAAATAGGATAAACTACTGTATCAAGCACAAAACTATCATAGTACTCACAAAAAGGCAGAGACCTATGAATTAAGCATGATAATGGGACCAATGCAATAATGTAATGCAATAAGGGAAACAACTTTAACTATAATATAATTGTATTGAAATGTATTGCTCGACTATCATTTAGTGATTTTTTCACAAAAACACCACTACTCCGCTCAGAGAATTTACTGCCCTAAATGTATCCCCTTTAATGCACTGTCACTAAAAATATTAAAGCAAAAAAATGAAATAAAAATCTAGATAAACTCACTAGTTAACCTCACTAACCGACTATTCAATTGTTGGTTGACTAGACAACTGTCCTGACTCATTCCTATTAGTAATTACTTGTATAACAGATAATCAAATACAAAACAGCCATTATCGATACTATCAAAATAAAATCATCAGACCTTCTGTAGGGAACTTAAGGAATAGTTCACCCAATAATGAAAATTCTCTCATCATTTACTCACCCTTATGCCATCCCAGATGTGTATGACTTTCTTTAGCAGAACACAAATGAAGATTTTAGAAGAATATCTCATTCCTACTCAAGTGAATGGGTGCCAAAATTGTGAAGCTCCAAAAATCACATAAATCAGCATAAAAGTAATCTATATGACTCCAGTGGTTAAATCAATGTCTTCAGAAGCTATATGATAGGTGTGGGTGAGAAACAGATCAATATTTAAGTCCATTTTGACTATACTTTCTCTTTCCGGCTCAGTCAATCTCCACTTTAACTTTCACATTCTTCTTCTTGTGTTATTGGTGATTCACACTTTTATGCTGCCTTCATGTGCTTTTTGAAGTGTCAAAATTTTGGCACCCCATTCACTTGCATTGTAAGTACCTACAGAGCAGAGATATTCTTATAAAAATCTTAATTTGTGTTCTGAAACAAAGTCATTCACATCTGTGATGGCATGAGAGTGAGTAAATGATGAGAGAATTGTCATTTTTGGGTGATCTATTCCTTTAAAGCAATAGTCATAATTTACTCACCCTCATGTTGCTCAAAACCCCTATGAATTTCTTTTTCCCCGTGGAACACCAAAAGAGATGTTAGGCAGAATGACAGCCTCCGTCACCATTCACTTTCACTGTATGGAAAAAGATGCAATGGAAGTGAATGGTGACTGAGGCTATCAGTCCCTAGCATCTCCTTTTGTGTTTCACAGAAGAAAGAAAATAATATGAGGGTAATTATTTTAATTTTTTGTTGAACTATCCTTTAAACTCCAGTAAATGTACAATTCATTTTTTACACTTTACTGGATCTGGATAGTAAAGCAAATAATAAAATGTTCTAACATTCCGTGCACGTTGGCAGAACAGAGAGAGAAAAGTCCATTCCGGCCATCATCAATCTTTTGATTACTTACATGCCAGCTCCCACACAGATGCCAGAGCCAGTTAATAATTCTATCCATTTTCAGAAGTAGACTCCATCATTTACGTATTGTGTTCTGTATCTATCTCATCAGCTGTCTAATAACTCTCATCATCATTGGCTAATGCCAGAGCCAGTCCTCAGCCTTGATAAAGTGCTTGGCTACACTCTGTTTGCTTTATTTACTTTTGTGAGCATTGTTAAGGCTGGCTGCAGCTAATGAGTACTGCAGGAGGGGAGAGCGGTCGAGGTTATGGAGGGCAGAACCGTCTTTGATGCTGCCTAATATTACATTGACTTCAGTAATTACCACTTATTCTGGTCCCATCTGGGACTAACATTTTACATGCAGTGAAAATAATATAAATGCTTTATCCCAAGAATAGCCAAGGAATGATACATTGGAAGTGTCTAAGATTTTAAACAGATAACAAATGTAATAAATATTAGACTCAGCATATGTTATGTGTGTCAGTTATCACATACTCAATGTCTGGTGCTGTCACACAATAATAGCGTTAAATTGAAGCCTCTGTCAGAAATTATAAACCTGTGACCTCTATATGAAAGAGAGAAACAGAGAGAGGACAATGGGGCCACATTTGTCATGACTGACAGATTAAGGTGTGTGTGATAACGTCATGCTTAAAAAAAACCCTTTGTCGCATAAGTTTTGGTTTATTGCAAAAGAAATCTGCCCTCAAGCCTTTTCCATACAGAAATGTGTGTATATTGCTAATTGTGTACCTTTTGCCTCCCAGAAGTCCCTAATTCTCTCCTCCTCCCCCCACCTTCAATTGATTGAAATTAGCCATTTTAATTTCACAAATAAATGCAATCAGAAGAGAAGGAATTGCAATCTAAAGGGAAAAGTTGCCCTTCTGATAGGACTGAAATATTGGCCCTGATGTTGCGTCTATCGCAGGTTCCCACCGGTTCCGATCCGAAAGTGAATCGTCATGGCCCTGTTCAAGTTGGCAACCTGCCCCAACAAGTAGTGGGGGAAACTTTCGGTCTTAGTATAAGGACCATCCATCAATGTGTATATGCTGTGTGCACAGCTATTAAAGAAAAATTGATGTGGTGTAATATCAGGGTGTGGTGGTGGGGGCATGGTCGAGCACCAGTTTGTGAATGGAGAGCAAGTTCGGGAGATGAGAGTGGTAAGAATTGACACCTGGGGAAAATTATCTCTGACACCTGTTTTGTGTTACAGTGAGAGCTGGAGGGAGATAAAGGTACAGCTTGAGTCGCAGTGGAGGAAAGAGAAGAGCCAGAGTTCTGAGACGACGCTGTCTATGTTAAAATTACTTTTGTGTTTATCATTGAGCGATGGAGTGTTTTGTGTTGGTGTGTATCAACCTGTAATAAACTACGCTAAAGAGTGTGAGCTGGTTCCCGCTTCCTCATTTTCCTTGAGACTGACCTGAGACCTGTCACACAGGGTTTACATATGATACATTCCTGATATTCAATAGGCTATTTTTAACAATCATCTAATCTAAAGCATTGACATCACAACTGCATTATGTCCCGCATATTTGTCCAGCAACTTATAATGACCAACTGAACTTGACTGTCATCTAAAATAAATTTTAGCATCATAATGCAATTTACATTTTCTGAAGGAGCTCAGCAAATGCGATCCGAGGTAAAGAAAGTTAGATTTAAAATATTTAAAAGTTTTAAAATGTTCAAAAGCTAGTTTTCTGAAAGTGAACTCAACATTGGACAAATAGATCTGATAGTTTATAGCAGGGGTTCTCAACGGGGGTGGTACCACCCCTGTGCCAGGGGGCACTGAGAGCAAATTAGTACAGAGGGGGCATTAGTTTACAAATCGGAGACATTTATCAGTCATAATAATCAAATCTATCGTCAAGTTCCTCTTTGCATTAAAACGTTTATCTAGACTTGGAGTAGATCAGTTGGTTCTCAATTATACGGGTTGGTACACGTTTGTACTGCAGTTCATCTAACTTTGAAGTCTAGCAATGCATCTGAAGTATCTGGTTTAGCAGCGTCAAATACACAGGTGGAGGCACAATATCGGCTAATGCACCTATATGGCTCTGTAGATGGATACGGCTCAAAGGACAGAGCAGCACGAGCGCAAAGCTCTTAAAGCTCAAGCTCTTAAACTCGCAGCTTTGTGAGAATCAGTGAGAAGCATGGCGCAAGAAATGAAAACCATTTGAATTCGGCACAGAATTCTACATCACCACCCTGAATTTAATATAGTAACACTAACTGTACTTTAGGGAGAAATAGATTGATAATAAATATTATCATATCACTACTTCAGCTCTATTAAATTTGTCTTAGGGAATGAAGTAGGTGGGCGTTCATCAAAAAAAGGTTGAGAACCACTGGTTTACAGTCTTGAAAAAGTCTAGAACATTCTGAGAATGTCATTCAGCTGACTTTTTTCGTCTACAGAACAGGGTAAGGCTAATTTAAGTTTGTGTAAAGATGGGTCACGTGACGCCATGCGAGGATTGGTCGTGTGAACGGCAAGCTCTGTGCACATTGCTAGTTTTAATACTTTTTATGTTATAAACCGGTGAGATTCGATACACTCTGTTCCATAACTGTTCTAGGAGGACAATATGTCAAAGAATTCAAAATTCTCGGGCCGGAGACATTAAAAGACACTTGCATCTAACACCCCTGGATTCACGAGTTAGAATCCAGGGCATGCCGAGTTACTCCAGCCAGGTCTCCTATGCAACCAAATTGGCGCAGTTGCTAGGGAGGGTAGAGTCACATGGGGTAACCTCCTCATGGTTGCTCACGTGGTGAGTTGTGTGTGGATGCCGCGGAGAATAACGTGAAGCCTCCACACGCGCTACATCTCCGTGGTAACGCGCTCAACCAGCCACAGGATAAGATGCACGGATTGACGATCTCAGACATGGAGGCAACTGAGATTCGTTAATCCGCCACCCGGATTGAGGCGAGTCAATATGCCACCATGAGGATTTAGAGCGCATTGGGAATTGGGCATTCCAAACTGGGGAGAAAAGGGGAGAAAAAAAAAAAAAAAAGACACTTACGTTCTCAAGCTGACACCCCTGAGCAGGCCTCGGGCCCGGGAGTCAATTTGGTCAGAGAGATGCAGGAAATGCGGCGAGAGATGTTGAATATGTCGGCAATGCTGACAAAGGTCGTTGCTGACTTGGAGGATCTTGCTGTGATACGTCGATCAATCACTGCCATGGAGGCGAAGTTTACTGATGTGGTCACGAGAGTGGATGATGTTGAGAAACGGATCGATTATCTGGAGTCATTGGATAGGGAATTATCTACTAATCCGCTAGCAAACAATGTGGATTTGGAGCGTGTCTGGGAGAAATTGGAGGTCATGGAGAACCGTAGCAGACAGAATAATGTCGTATTGTCAGAATTCTTGAGGCCGAAGAGGGTCAGGATATGGTGAAATTCCTGGATGGGCTCCTTCCGAGTCTGCTCGACATAGCAGGCCATAAGCTGGAAATCGAGCGAGCTCACAGGGTTCCGGCTCAGCGATCCACAGGAGGAGACAGGCCCCGATCAATTCTGGCCAAATTTCTGAGATCATCCGATAAAGATCTTGTGTTATGCGATGCGAGGAGTTAAAGAAGGCTTTCTTGGAAGAACCACAGCATTTTCTTGTTCCCAGGCTTTGCGAACTCGAGAGAAATGTGATCGATTCAAGGAATGCAAGAAACTTTTACATCAACGGAAGGTCGCTTTTGCACTGATATTCCCGGCCAAATTGAGAATAGATGCCAAGGATGGCCATAAAACATTCACATGCCCACAGCAAGTGATGTGTTTCACAAAGTCAATGGAGTGAGTGAGTCATCTTGTGGTACTCATGTTGCAGTCGAGCGGACCAGCTCACTGAACATTCGCTTGACTGTTTGAAGATTCCACGTGCTCTTTTTGTGCTGGTTCCGCCTAGCGGCTTGAGTTTATTTTATAGAGCAACACACCTTTGGGATGGTTTTGTGGATGAATCTACACACTCTTTGTGTTTATTCTACCTTTTGGCTGGAGTTTGTTTTGTTTTATATATTATCTTTTACTGTGTAAAAGATAATATATAACTTGAGCAATTCGACAGCAAGGTTGTTGCAGGGGCTCTTGTAGGCGTACATGGACTGTTTAAGTTTGGAGGGATGGACGCCAGTTGGTGCTGTCGTGTGTGGGTTTAATGCACACGTTTTTCTTTTTTCTGTTTTTTTTGTTTTGTTTTTGTTCTTGGGGAAGTTCGGGGTTTGTTTGTTGCTCTAATGTTGGAATGTGGTATTTATAATGTTATTTTTGACACATAAGCTCTTTTTTCGAATATGTAAAAATGTCAAATGTTAATATGAGTGGATTGTCTCTCTCCATGTGGAATGTGAATAGGTTGGGGCACCCCATAAAAAGAAGGAAGGTTATTTCTCTTCTTAAGCATAAGAAATATGATATAGTGTTTCATCAAGAAATGCACCTTTCTCTGCAGGAAGCTGAAAAATTTGGAAAGATATGGGGTGGGCATTATTTTTATAGTGCTGGCCCAAGTAAGGACAGTCATTACACTGATAAGGAAATATTCAAATTCAAATGTCTCAAACAGAGTAAAGATAAATTAGGAAGAGTCATTATTGTTTTAGCTGAAATTCAGGGACAAAGTCTTATTTTAGCTAATATTTTATGCACCTAACATCAATGATCAGGGCTTTTTTTATATATATAGATCTTAAAGGGATGTTGCAAGCCGCTGGCACCCCTCATGATATAATATTGGGAGGAGACTTTAATCTTTTGATGGACTCAGTTCTTGATCATAGTGAAGCAAAAGTGTGCAAGCCCCCTAGAGCAACAGTGACACTTTTGAACACATCTGGTAGGGACAATACATTTTCCTCAGTCCATAAGATTTACTCTAGAATAGATTTTTTTTTATATGTAAGTCCCTCATTTCATCTGTTGTTGATTTCTCAATTGGAAACATTTTAGTCTTACATCACGCCATGGTGTGTTTAGAGGTGTTGCCACATACGGAGAAAAAGAAATCATATAGTTGCCACTTTAATGTATCCCTTTTGCAAAATCCTGAATTCCAACAAATGCTAAAAGCTGAAATCAATGTCTATATGGAGACCAACTGGTCCTCAGTATCCTCTGTGGGCGTGGCTGGAGGCACTTAAGGCGGTTCTTAGGGGCTGGATCATACAGTATGCCTCATTCATCAAAAAATCCGAAGCACAAGAACTCGTGGAATTGGAAAGGAATATTAAAAGTGCTGAGGCAGAGCTAAAGCGCTGAATGTCATCTAATGGCCTCAGGGAACTGACCCGATTGAAATACAGATATAAAACTATTTTGTCACGGAAGGTGGAGTTTTGGCTATTCAGGGCAAGACAGTCATATATTGAGTTGGGGGACAAGGCAGGAAAACTTCTGGCTAGATATATAAAACAGAGAGAGTCTTTTTCTACCATTCCCTCAGTGAAATCTGCTGGTGGTGAAATATTTACCTCAGCCATTGATATTAATAATGCTTTTAAAGAATTCTATCTTGATCTCTATAGATTATTTTACTCTGGATAGTGGCACCCGGCAGGGTTGCCCTCTTTCCCTCGTATTGTTCTGTCTTGCCCTGGAGCCATTAGAAGCCATAATAAGAAAGGAGGATGTTTTTACTTGGGTGGTGGCGGGACGTGTGGCACATAAGCTTTTGCTTTACGCGGATTTTTTTATTATTCGTCTCCGACCCTAATATATCTATGAAAAGTCTTAGGCACCTAAGATGTTTCACAAAAGCATTTGTCTTAAGATGGTTATTTATATCTTCAGCTTTAGTGTGTCAATAGGAAATATAAATGTTAGACTCCCAAACATTACTTTTGCAAATAGAAAAGAGTAGAACAGAAGAACAGGGAGCCCTGCAACAGATGTCATGGCCCCCACAAAGCCCCCCACTGAAAATCGTGTCAGTCTGAGATTACATAAAGAGACAGAAGCAATTGAGACTAAACAGATAGAAGAACTGTGGCGAATTCTCAAAAAGCTTGGAACATCCTATCTGCCAACAACCAAGAAAAACTGTGTCCAGGTGTACCTAGGAGAACTGGTGCTGTTTTAAATGCAAAGGTGGTCACACCAAATATTGATTTAGCTTTTTTATGTTTACTAGACTTTGCATGATATTAAGTGATACATGAAAACTATTTATGTCATTATTTTTGAAGACATCCTCACTATGCAACATGTTTCACAAGTGCCTAATACCTTTGCACAGTACTGTATGTATGTATGTATGTATGTATGTATGTATGTATGTGTGTGTGTATATATCATTTTATATATTTATTTTTTGATCTGTGTGTGTACTTGGGCTTGGCCACAGGGATGTTTGTTGGGGGTTGGGAGGGGGTAAGGGAAATAATGAGGTTTAAGGGGGATAACGGTTGACTCTGTACATGAATGTTTTGTTGTTGTGTGTCATGCTTGAGGAGCAACCAATAAAAATGTTAATCTGAAAAGGTTTGTGTAAACAAAAGGCAAGTATACAGGCCTAACAATATAATTTTTTCATTTGGTAATTTATTTATTTTTATTTAATGCTTTATTCATTTGGTAATTTATTTTATTTAATACAGGAAATTCTGCAGCCATTTTTTCAAAAGTAAGCTAAACAATAATTTTTATCGAATTGGGATATGTTAATAATTTTTCATTCATTATTATTATGTTTATATTTCCAATTGTATTTATGATCTAATTTTTATTGGTATTTTTCCACCTGTTGTCGTAGAGTGATTTTTGAAGTCGCAGCAAAAGAGGCCAAAGTTGGAAGATGGAAGAAGTTGGAGAGGGTAAAATGTTTGGATTTGGTATGACTTTTTTTTTACCACTCTGTTATTTTGATTATATATTTGTTTCGTTTGGAGTGTAATTTGAATTTGGAAAAATATTTGGTTAAATTTTTTCGTGTTTTATTAAATGAATTTAATTTTTCAAAATCAAAATCGACCGATAGAAGTGCAGTGCGTGCAGACACAATCACTGTTAATACTAGCCATGATTTTTGTGTCAGTAGATAAATTATTAATAATACTTACATTTTCTATAATTTAACAGAGCCTATAAATCCTGAAAAGACCCACATTGTCATAGAAATATTCCTGACTTCAAACAAGGAAGCAATTAATGCACAAACAGAGGAATATTACTCTAAATTTATATTAAATTTATCTTAAATATTAAATATACATTTTTGGAATTATAAACAGTAGACCTACTCTAAACACATGTAAAGACAATAAATACAAAACATAAATATTTATAAGTTGTAACAAAAATGTATTATATTCCCTCACTCCCCTAATGTAGCCTATGACAAATTTAATGGAGCTTAAGTAGTGATATGATAATATTTATTATCAATCTATTTCTGCCTAAAGTACAGTTAGTGTTACTATAGTAAATTCAAGGGTGGTGATATCAAATTCTGTGCCGAATTCAAATGGTTTTCGCTTCTCGCACCTTGCTTCTCACTTATTCTCGCAAAGCTGCGAGTTTAAGAACTCGAGCTTTAAGAGCTTTGCACTTGCGCTGCTCTGTCCATTGAGACGTATCCATCTACAAGCAATACAGGTGCATTAGCCGAGGTTGTGCCTCGCACGTGTATTTGACGCTACTAAACCAGATACTTCAGATGTGTCGCTAGACTTCAAAATCAGATGAACCGCGGTACAAATGTGTACCAACCCGTATAATTGAGAACCAACTGATATACTCCAAGTCTAGATAAACGTTTTAATGCAAAGAGGAACTTGATGATACATTTGATTATTATGACTGATAAACGCCCCCGATTTGTAACCTAACGCCCCCCTCTCTACTAATTTGCCCTCAGCACCCCCTGACATGCCCCCATTGAGAACCCCTGTACTAATGCCGTGTTCCATTTTTCTTGGAAGTCGGAGCTCGGGACACGGATCGACATCATATCCGAGAAATCCGAGATGGATGCGTTCCTTTTACACACAACTCGACAAGTCAGAAAAAAAGATGGACACCTCCAGGAAAGTAATTGTTGCACTAGCTCTTTTGGAGTACAGAGAGCTACAAAATAAGTATGCCCTTCACCTAAAAGACCTCGAGGAAGATGACAGAAAGCGAAAAAGGTATGTTAATGTTTCCGCGCATTCGATTGTATCAAAACATGTTAACCACGTTTTAATCGAACCAGCAGTGTAAACAAAGGGCAATGCCCTATGGAAGTACAAAAGTATATTTGCAATATAAATTTGCCAAACTGTGTTATGTGTAAACGGTTTTACGGTTTGTAACGTTTGGCAGTGTTGTTGTAGCAACACTGACCATTGTTCTTGTAGCAGCAGCGACCATTGTTGTTGTTAGCAGCAGCGACCTAGCCAATTTTAGCTGTACCAGTTTATAAACAACACATTACGCGGTAATTCACGCATAACAGGATCGTAGCAACATGCCTATAGGCAACGGTAATACAGTATTGTGTATACAACTTACTAAATTGGACACAAAAAAGACAAAAGTGCTAAAAAAAAAAAACTTTAAACCCACAGCATACTACAGTCGATGCTCTTCATAGCCATCTTGCTTTCTGAACTCGGGGTCCTCTGAGTTCGTCCGACTTTCCGAGTAGGAATTCCGACATCGGGGGGCATTCCATTTGTCAGTTCCAGTCTCAGAACTCGGAAATAACTCAGAGCTCCGACTTCCAAGACAAATGGAATGCAGCATAATTCATTGCATACAGTTCATTTACACTACAAACTTCTTATGAAAGTGCTGTCTTCGTTTATATCACTGGTGCTTGACAGGGAATGGACTATATTATAGAATGCAGACAGTGCAATAACCAGAAAAGAACCTCATAATTAAATTGACTAGCACTTGACCCAGCCCATTAGGCTTTGCGCACATAATTTCCCCAAACCCACTTGTGCCTAGACTTAGCGCATACAAAAACACCAATATATCACTGAATTTGCACTTAGGACTTAAAGCATAGCACTTAGCATTAGCGCTCTTAAAATAGGGCACATTAAGTACACAGTCTTGCACTTTTGTCTTTCTGTACGATATTCAAATTATGTTTGCTTTAAATCAAAGTTTGTAATGTTATGATTCACCTCAAGCTCTGATTGGTTTGGTCATGGTTTAGAAATCTTTTATGAAGGATTTCATGAAATCCCTATGGCAGAAATGAATGGGAAAAAGATTTCCGGAACGAATACGGCTGAAAAAGTGGGTTGACACTGTTGCGCGCCATAAGAGGAAGTACCTTGTAATTTCATTTGATTAAATGGCATCATGTTAAGAAAATACTTCATCACATTACGAGAAATTGCGGTACTGACCAGGGCTGTTTGATGTTTTTGTAAATTGAAGGTGGATTTAACATGATGTCATTTAGTGCAATGACATCATAATATAGTGTGGTTTTTCTCACTATGATGCAATTAGTAAATCCACCTTTAATTTACAAAAACATCAAACAGCCCTGGTCAGTATCACAATTTCTCGTTTTAAAAACATTTGTCAACATATGCTATGGGAGCAACAAAATCCAATGACAGTATGAAATCTAACACTGATTGAAATTTCACAGAGCTAATTTCCCAAAGGGTCTTTCCCTATTTGCCAGGATTTCATACCAACATGCTGAAATTTAATAGAGTTTATAAAATGATCATGTGTCCAGTTTGTTATTTGAATAGATTTGGTGGTAAAGCATCCTTATACTGTAAAAGGTTACTAGTTATTCATTTATTTTACAGCAGCCACATTCATCCCCCAATCCCCCCCAAACAACCTGTAGTCTTCAAGACCACAATGGTAACAAAGATGACCTATTGTAGGATTTGAACCCACACCCTTTCAGTTTCACGGAAAAATATTTAACCACTATGCTAAATGACCCCCTATTGTAGCATTACGCTCCCTCACTGTCAGACACACCTATATGTATATATACATGAAGATATATTCTAAAACATGGATTTCAAAAGCATTTCTGCTCCATTTCTTTAAAGTGCTCAGTTTGCTTGCACGCTAAAGTGTGACAGTGGGTGCAGTTTAAGGCAGAGAAATATGCTCTCCGTAGTCTTCAAGTCCCGCTGCTCTTATGCCCTACCAGAGAGCACACTCATTTCCTCTGGCAGCCTCCAGCTCTGTTTCCCCCCGCCTCGGCTAACCCCCCACGGCGCTGCAATTTCAGAATAAAGTGTCTTTTTAAGCAAGCAGGCTGCTCTGCCTTTTCAACTGGTTCCAATAGAGAGCGACTCTTTATCAAAACCCTATTGAGTGGCCACATGGCACACTTGCTAATACCACAATCACTTTCATTTCCCGACCTCTAAAACCCTCTTAAAAGCGCTCAGACGCACTCAGAGACAGCCCTGCACACACACACACACACACAATTCCACATTACAATGAGAGAGGGAACATATAAGAGGAAGTGTTCGCTAAATTGCTCCACTTCAAATGAGTCTGATGAACCAAGCCATTTGATTGCATTTTCAAGGCTCTGCATAAAATTGCTACGCCATTTTCTTTCAAAAACCACCCTTATTTTCTACACTGTACCAGAAAACATCAGTTAATCAGTGTCGCCAATAACCCACTATCACCAAAGAGACTAGAGAAGTAAAATAACAAAACACCATCCTTACCCCTAAGAGAGTTAAAAGGGGTAGTTTACCCAAAAATAAAAATTCTGTCATCATTTATTTACCCTTACCACTATCTTCCATGAAACAGAAAAGATGTTAGGCAGGATGTTACCCTCAGTCACCATTCACTTTCATTGCATATTTTTTCCATACAATGAAAGTGAATGGAGACTGAGGCTAACATTCTGCCTAAAATCTACTTTTCAAGTTATATAGGTTTGGAACAGCATGATTTTGGGTTGAACTATCCCTTTAAAGAAAAACGGATTGGTGAAGAAATCCAAGCAGTGGTTGTGTGCGACACTGCGTAAAGGGAAATAAATACTACGTGCACTGTGGGTGTACGAGAGAGGAGCGTGATAAATGCTTGATGTGCCCATCCACTCAGCGACAGTTCCCTTCTCCATCTTTCAAAGGTGTGCGGTGCCCTTTAAGCATGGCTCGGTGGCTTATGAGACCGGTTTCAGGCCGTGTTTACCTGTCTGTCAGGCTCACTGATGCCTGGGTGCACTATGATAAGGAAAGGTTGCTGTTTAAAGCCTCGGCGAGCTTTGCACAACAAACTGGCAGCAATTGTGCATATTAATTTAGACAGACAAAACAGGTCGGAGGAAATATAATGACAGAGTGACACAAACAAAGCAGGTGCTAAAATGATCCCATTTAGTTATTTAACAAAAGCCGGCACGTTCAAATGGCTTTTAGGGGCCAGAGAAGGCTCTCTTTCTCTCTCACTCTCTCCATCTCTCTCTTCCCTCCCTCCATATCACCCCTTTTTCTCTCCTCTATGGAAGAGTGATTAATGAACTGTGAATATGAGGAAGAAAGCTTTGTGATTAAATACCTAAAATACTTCACAGATCCATGCAGGTGAATTGGATGGAGCAGACTCTTAGGACACTAATAGCTGAATCACTGCTGAAGATACAGCAAGCTCTGTTTAAAACCGATGCTCAACCGCAGGAAATATCAACTTTCCAAAAGTATTTCATCTCAACTAACCCTATACTGTTTATTATAGGGTAAATATTTGTGTATGGCTATCAGTGGGCAGGACTACTTAAATTATTTACAGTACACATGAGAGCAAACATGGTTTAATCCGAAAATACAGAGAGTAATGTATCCCACGCAATTATACTGGCTATATTACATCATCCAGTCAGAATTTTGAGTCAGAACAATCAGTTTTATATTATTTCTATTATTTTGAGTTGTTTTTATTTTAAATCAAGTGAACATGATGTGAAGCTGTTTTTGTACTGATTCCAGACTTATCATTCATTTGTTATGAATAATCATTGTTTGGTTTGCGTCCATCAAGTTCCAAATAAAAAGGGAAAATAATCAAATGAGATAAAGTAGCTTTTGTGTCATTTGTAAAGAATTGAATTCACACGGTTATCTAAAAATAGGCCTTACCACATGGTAACTAAATAAAGGGGAAACTGGGGCTAGTTGTCACGTGGGAAAGTTATATCTCAGTAATGATATGAGTCAAAAGTCCAATTGCGCAAATGTGTGTTTTCACTATCGGACATGTTGTGTGTTGGTTTCAAACAACTAGTTCACCCTATTAAATTACAATATGTTTTGTGAATTCTACCTTCAAAAGTAAATTTCCACTACAATCATATTTTTGCTATAGATCTTGCGTAAATAAGCGAACACGATCAAGGCAGATTTTAATCGAAATGTTTAAATGTGTTCTTATGACAAAGGTATTTTTCATGAAAGTAAAATTGGGGCATGATGTCAGTTTTATCAGGGCAGTTTTGTTGGCCAAAACAATGTTTTGATATTTTTGCGCTTCATAACTGTTATACTTTTTCTTTTCTTTTTTTTCTTTTTTCTGATAACTAGTCCTGGTCTCCCCTACAAAAATATTTTGTTGAATATCCAGAAAAAATTTAAATAAAACTACATTGTGATATAAAATTACTCATACAATACAATAATATAATTTTTCAGCCATCCCACCCACCGCTAGATGAGAGCACTGTTGCAGGTTAGGATAAGTCCTTCATTGTCTTTTTTATGCATATTTGTATATGTTCTTCTTCTTATTTTTTCCCAGCTCTAACTCTTTTACCAGCTGGCTGTCAAAAAGATAACTCTACCCTACTCACCATCATCAAATAACAAGAAAATGATAACGTAGTTGTAATGTTGACATAAAAATATCCCCGTGTGAACAGACGTTGGCTCATCGATCAATAGTCCATTAGCATCTGTTTCTCTGTTCTCCTCTGGGCCCCCCCAAGATTCGCTTGTCTTGCTTCGCCTCTGTTGCCTGGCCCAGTTTATCTGCCTCCCTCTCCTCCCCTCTCCTGGCCTTGCATAACTACAGATTAGCTCACTCCAGTAAGCCTCCATTCCATTGTGCTGCACTTTCGCCTACACTTCTAACCGAAGCCATTGGATAAGAGCAGCATTCACCCCGAGAGGTGTAGCGAAAGCGCGAAATTAAAAAGGCACTCGATCTCACAGCAAGTCCTTGTGCTGACAAAAGCGACGGAGCAGAAGACACTGCAGTCGCGATGGAAAAACTGTCTAAGATATTAATATGCAAAAGAGCCTTATTTAATTTATATAATGTTTATTTGCTAAGCGCAAGAAAAATTAAATGAAATCTGAGAGGAATAATTCATCAAACCAAACTGCCTCCATTTCGTCAGAACCTCTCAGAGCAGGGCAGAGAAAACAGTTTTCAATGCTTCCAGAACCCCTGGCATGAAACGTTGTGTGAAACGTGATTGCTTCATTTGCATTCCATGGTGAAGTTAACATCAGAATATGAAATTACTGATCAAGCGATCTTGAATGGTGACGAGCATGGTTTATTACCTGTTGAGAAGCAGATCTTAGTGTTTCTAAGGAACTTAGATTGTTGTAGATTTCTACAGAGATAAATACGGGGTGTTATCTTACCTCATTGACATTGATGCCGTGTTTTCTCATGTACTCTCTGTCGTTGACCTGACCGCCTTCTGCAAAGTCCATGGTTAGAATGCGCTTAGTGGAAAGATCCCAGTGAATCTTTGGGACCTGTGAAAAATATAAGAGAGAACACATTCTCAACTAGAGGTAGGCGATATATCGGTTTTAGCAATTAATCGGTGCCAATCGGTTACGGGCAAAATTCTAAAAGCCCCATGTTATCCACCAAATCTATTTGGACAATAAACTGCATCTAGGATCTTATTCGTTTTGCACTCTTGTAGCCTCTAAGCTCTTGTATGTCTGTACCCATCATAGCAAGGAAACAATAAGAAAGTTTTTTAACATTACATAAATTAATTTTAAAGAGTATTGGCCAATCAATCAGTTATCGGCCTTTCCCACCACCTTAGTTATCGGTATCGGTGAAATCGACTATCGGTCGACCACTATTCTCAATAGTCAGAGAGCATTTCGGTTAGAGGTGTAATTTCTTATAGGCTGTATTTCTTTTCCTCATGTTTGCCATGGATGTTCTTTTTTCCCGGTTGAACAGCTTACTACAAGGGGCAGTGGTGGCTCAGCGGTTAAGGCTCTGGGTTACTGATCAGAAGGTCGGGGGTTCAAGCCCCAGCACCGCCAAGATGCCACTGTTGGGCCCTTGAGCAAGGCCCTTGACCCTATCTACTCCAGGGGCGCTGTATCATGGCTGACCCTGCACTCTGACCCCAGCTTAGCTGGGATATGTGAAAAAAAAGAATTTCACTGTATATGTGCAATTGTATAATGTGTGATAAATAAATATAATTATAATTATTATTATAAATTACAAGTAGCCACACCCCAAACTCACGCAATAGGTTGAGCTAGAAAGGGATGGGTGGAGCTGAGCGGGCTGCTCAAAATATAAACATCAATATTTTGATAGTGCCTGGGAGGCTCAGTGTTTATACATTTGGGGGAGGTAAATGGCTTACTTAAAGTTGTCAATGAACAAAAAACTGGGATAGTAGAACGTATTTTGACAAACAAATTTACACACATCACCTTTAAGGACGCATATGATATCTCAAAATGTATGATATATTTAGAAGTGCTATCACTTTTCTATACAACTGAACGTATGATTTCCACCCAGCAAGCGATATATGGGCAAAAAGGGGGGGGGGTGGGGGGGGGCTCTTTTGATGTTGGCTAGTATATCGAGGCAAAAATACCAAAATTTTGCGCAGGCAATCACCACTCCAAATCTAAAAATCAAGTTTACTAATGCTTTAAACAATCAATGTTACATCATTTAACAAAGCATTGAGAAAGAATATTAAAACTTATAATAGACAGTTCACAATTGCACAATGAATCTCTCAGAAATACATCACAAGCGGGCAGTAATACCAACTATACCCAGATCAACCATTTCTGCTATTCTTTACTTTATGACAATGACATAGCGAAATTGGGTTACAGCATTAAGATTCCATGTGAAGGATAATGCCATCACTGCTCAGAATTAGCTATAATCCGCACATAGAGCTCTGTGGGCAGTGGCCTGTGACAGAGGAAAAGCCTTTCTTGATGCTTCAGATGACCTTCCACTTCCAAAAGCTTCCTGAAGATCATTGCTTATCCAAACTCAAATAACTGATAAATCGTCTCACTAATTAAAATAATATAAAAACTCTCTCCACATAATAACAAGAATTCAGTACTAATTTCCAGAACAAAGCTCGGTAACACTTTCTATGAAGCCCATATTTATAATACATTGTAAAGGCATTATTATGCTTTAGTACTGCCTCATAATACACCTTATAATATGTTATAACTTCTCATAAAATTATTGTAACCACAATTATAATACATTATAATACTTACCTATTCATGGTTAGACTATAGAGTATTAAGGTATTATACCTTAGAGTATAATGCATTATAACAGAACCAACAACCAATTTTATCTGCAGAAGTTATAATGTATTATATATGTTTATAATAGATATAATTGGTAATATGCTGGAAGTTAAATACATTACACATGCACAAAATACAAAATAACACACATTCAACGTAAATTACGAAAAAACTTGTAAAGCTAAAAAGTAAAAATATATATTAAGTTTATTCAATAAACTTAAATGTGTGTGCATCTTATCTGGAGACTTATTTTATAAATAACTTCCATTATATAAGTTTGACTTGTAATGTATTGTATTTTACATGTTTATGTTATGGCTGTTCATAAGAATCTCCTCTGTGAATCGCCACCTTACCGTGGTAAAGGGGTTTGGGTGCCTCAATGATCCCAGGAGCTATGCTATCTGGGTGACTGCCCCTGGTAGGGTCTCCCAAGGCAAATTGGTCCTGGGGGAGAGGACAGACTAAGAGCGATTCAGAGGACCCTATGTGTTTCAACAACAAGGAACCAGAAACTTCGCCCAGAATAGGGAAACCAGGGCCCCACCCTGGAGTCAGGCCTGGGGAGGGAGCTTGTCGGCAAGCGCCTGGTGGTTGGGTCTTCACCCATGAGGTCCAGCTGGGCAGAGCCCGAAGGAGCATCATGGGACCGCCCAGCCGTGGACCCACCACCTGCGGCAGGAGACATAAGGGTCCGGTGCAGTGTGGATCGGGCAGCAGTCGATGGCAGGGACCTTGGCGGACCGATCCTAGGTTACCGAAGATGGCTCTAGGAACATGGAACGTAAACTCACTGGTGGAAAAGGAGTGTGGGAGATAGCGAAGTACTGGCTAGATATAGTCGGGCTTACCTCCACACACATCTTGGGCTCTGGAACCAAACTCCTGGAGAGGGGCTGGACTCTTTCTTACTCTGAAGTTGCCCCAGGGGTGAGACATCAGGCAGGTGTGGGCTTTCTTATAGGCTTGGCGCTTCTACGTTGGGGTTCACCCCGGTGAACGAGCAGGTCGCTTCCATGAGGCTCTGTATTGGAGGTCAGACTGTGACTGTTGTTTGTGCTTATGTGCCAAACACCAGTTCTGAGTATCCGTCCTTATTGGAGTCCTTGGGTGGGGTGTTGGAAGGCACCCCGGTTGGAGAATACGTTGTTCTTCTGGGGGAATTGACAGAGAAACCTGGAAGGGTGTGACCTGCGACCATATGTCTTGGACACTTTGGTGAAGAGAGGAGCTGAGCTGTCAACTGATCACTACCTGGTGGTGAGTTTGATCAGATGGCAGGGGAAGATGCCGAGCAGACCTGGGAAGCCCAAACGTATAGTGACGGTTTGCTGGGAACGTTTGGCAGAAGCCTCTGTCCGGGAGATCTTCAACTAGCACCTCCAGAAGAACTTTTCTTGCAGGCCGAGGAAGGCTGGGGGACATTGAGTCCGAATGGGCCATGTTCCGGGCCTCCATTGCTGAGGTGGCTGCATTGAGCTGCGGCCACAAGTTTGTCGGGGCCTGTCATGGCTGCAACCTCCGAACCCAGTGGTGGACACCAGTGGTAAAGGGGTCGGTCAAGCTGAAGAAGGAGGCCTTCCAAGCTTGATTAGATGTGTAACTCCTGAAGCAGCTGACGGGTACTGGCGGGCCAAGCGGTACGCTGCCTGGGTAGTTGCTGAAGCAAAAACTCAGTCATGGGAGGAGTTTGGAGAGGCCATGTAAAGAGACTTCCAGACAGCCTCAAAGAGGTTTTGACAAACCATCAGGACTTGAGCTGCTGACCTTAACTGGGGATAGAGTTGGGCGGTAGAAAGAACACTTCGAGGACCTCCTGAACCGCCTTCTTGGTAGGAAGCAGAGTCAGAGGACTCTAAGGAGGACTTTGGAGTTTGCCAAACCAGTCTCCATATGTTTTGTGGACATTGAAAAGGCATACGACTGTGTCCTGAGGGGAATTCTGTGTGGGGTGCTTCAGGAGTATGGGGTATCGGGCTTGTTGCTACGAGCCATACGGTCCATTTATGACTGGAGCAAGAGTTTGGTTCTTATTGCCTGCAATAAGTCAAACTTGTTCCAAGTGAATATTGGACTCCACCAGGGTTGCCCCTTGTCATCGGTTCTGTTCATAATTTTTATGGACAGAATTTATAGGTGCAGCCAAGGGGCGGTGGGGGTCCAATTTGATGACCTCAGGATTGGACCTGCTTTTTGCAGATGATGTGGTCCTGTTGGCTTCATCGGATAGTGCCCTACAGTATTTATTGGGACAGTTTGCAGCTGCGTGTGAAGTGGCAGGAATGAGGATCATTCATCAGGGAGGGTAGAGTCACATGGGGTAACCTCCTCGTGGTCACGATTAGTGGTTCTCGCTCTCAATGGGTGCGTGGTAAGTTGTGCATGGATCGCGGAGAGTAGCACGTGCCTACACATGCTGGGAGTCTCCGCGGTGTCATGCACAATGAGCCATGTGATAAGATGCATGGATTGACTGTCTCAGAAGAGGAGGCAACTGAGACTTGTCCTCCACCACCCGGATTGAGGTGAATAACCGCACCACCATGAGGACTAATAAGTAGTGGGAATTGGAAATTCCAAATTGTGAGAAAAGGGGATAAAAAAAAATATCTCAGGGTCTTATTCACGAGTGATGGGAGAATGGAGCGTGAGATTGACAGATGGATCAGTGCAGTGCCAGCAGTTATGCGGGCATTGTATCGGTCAGTCGTGTTGAAGAGAGAGCTGAGCCTGAAGGCAACCTATCAATTTACCAGTCGATCTATGTTCCTACCCTCATCTATGGTCATGAGCTTTGGATAGTGACTGAAAGGATGATATCGTGGATACAAGTGGCAGAAATTAGTTTCCTTCGTAGGGTGACTGGCCTCAGCCTTAGAGATAGGGTAAGGAGCTCAGACATTCGGGAAGGGTTCAAAGTAGAGCCGCTGCTCCTCAGCATCGAAAAGAGCCAGTTGAGGTGGTTCGGACATCTTTCTAGGATGTCCCCCAGACGCCTTCCTGTAGAGGTATTCCGGGCATGTCCATTCGGGAGGAGACCCCGGGGCCGACCCAGGACAAGTTGGAGAGATTATATCTCTAGGCTGGCCTGGGAACACCTCGGTATCCTCCCGGGAGAGCTGGCTGAAGTGGCTGTAGAGAGGGAGGTCTGGGTATCCCTGCTCAGACTGCTGCCCCTGCGACCCAGACCCAGATAAGCGGGAGAAAATGAATGATTGAATGAATGTATGTTTAAGATATTGCTTTTGTAAATGTACTTAGAAAGCAGGCAAAGCCTTTTGACTGTTTACACTATACAGCACTTATACGATTAACTTTATTAGCTTCTGCTGCATTAAAATTTGATGTTGCTTGTGTTATAATGCATTATACACTTAAGTATAACTATGAATAGGGGAAGTCTTATAATGTATTATACCTGTAGTTATAATTATTTATGAGAAGTTATAACTTATGATAAGGTGTATTATGAGACATTATGGATGCAGTATAATGCATGTACAATGCCTTTACAATGCATTATAAATATAATCTTCATAGAAAGTGTTACCCAAAGCTCCACCTGATTCTAAATGTTCAGTAGTATTCTAATTCAATGATTCTCTTAACAAGTTTTATAAACTTTTTAAATTGCTTACAAATTAGAAGCCTACCATTTACATAACTTAAAATAATTTCTGTACACCATATATATCATACATTCTTGTTTAGTCATGATCATTGAATCAGCATCATATCTTCCCTATTTCTTTTGTTTGCTTCATTACTATTTTATTGATTAAATTATTAATGAAAAATAATTGGCGATTGATTAATCGATCGACTAATACAGACACGCTCCCAAAGCTTCAGATCTCTAATGATGTGAGCGGAACTGAGAGGAATTCTTGCACCAGTGGACAGCATGGTTCCTCTCCACTCTTTATCACACAAATGTCAACGATAAAAAAAATCCCACATTTCGCCATGTAAACAGAGTAATTTTTCAGCTCTGCATTTGCCTTGTGAAACCGCCACACGCTCCGAACTGCCTGCGACTCTGTCGTGCCACCACTGTATAATCACACTTGTTTTACAGGGTGGAAGGCTGACGCGGATTTATTCCCGACATGGCGGCTTGTGCTCTGTTGTCAAGCATTTTGACAGAACTAATAGTGTGCATTAGAGGCACAAATCTGTTGGTGTAAACCCAGGCAATTTTCATTACCCTGCAGGGCCAACCAGGACTCTTTGTTATTCATTAAAAATGAAAAGAGGACTTGCCTGGAAGCATTTGGCACTTGTTATAAAAGATTATTTACCAAGCAAAGTCTTCTTGTGGGGAGAAATATGAGGGTACTCTGAGTGGCGTCTAGCTGAGACAGTGTGAAAAAGTGCTTTACTGCAAAGTTGTTTGTTGTATGTGAGTGAAATAAGACGAAGGTAGTATGGTGTTTAAATGGGATTTGTAGTGTAAGTTTGCATACTCGTACACAACTGACTTCAAAAATTAAAAAATTAACCTTGAACAAAATGCATAAAATAAGATCTCTCTATTGAAGTCTGCTGAAATGTAGAGCTTATTGTTGTCATGTACTTAAAAAAAAATAAATAATAATAATTCTGGAGGTTCCAAAGTTATAAATGCACTTCAATGCTAAAACACAATCAGTGTTTGCCAGATTGAGTCCAGTGCTCAGTGCTAAGGATTTTTTCTACAGGCCCAATAGGTAGAAAAAAAAATTCCCCCAAATTGTATCACATTTATAATTTGCAAGACAGCTGTAAATTACAGATTTATGCCTTATACAACCCCATATAAGCACTTTACAGATTTGAATTCATAAATACATCTGTGATGAGGAGGAGGCCGGGCCATGAGTGTGCAAGGCCGGCCCCCAATCAGGCTAATCAGCCAAGGAGAGGGATAAAGCCGAGCCGGATGCGGCAGTTCGAGAGAGAGCGAGCCACACGCAGCTGTCGTATGTGTGTTTGTGTTTTGTGTCTTTTTGTTTAAGTATTCATTAAACATTATTTTGATGGTTTGTCTGGTTCCCGCCTCCTCCTTGCCCATCCTTTATATTGTTACAACATCATATTAACCTCAGCACTCCTACCATTTACACATGTGTTTTTCAGCTAAGAGTTTAGTGGAGCATATGATAGGTTTTCAGTAACCCATTTAGTCATGCTGTCAACTTTTGGGCCATGAGTAGTGTTTTCACAAGCAGGATCCTTTAGTCACTGAGTTAAAGATTTGATTGCTGGCTGAATGTAATAAACATATGAATTCCTGTATACTTAAATTTTGGATACAGAATAGGTAATTTCCAACCACGGGTTTAACAAAGTTTAATTACGCTTCATCTCTAAAGGTGAAAAAATTTGAGAAATAGGCACTTTTTTTTTTACTGTGGGAACAATACTAGCGCTTTGTCCCTTTGCGTTACTAAAACGTATATATAAAATGCTATTAACTCAGCCCTGGCACAATAGAGCAAGTGACAGTTCTAGCAACTTGCCTGAATCTCTCTCACACTGGCCCCGGGCAGTCCTTATTGTCGAGCCTTGGGGTCATTAAATTCCCTTAGAGTTCTCCAACTATACACAGCATTTCAAGAGGAAACAGAAATCCAAATGCATAGTGCTCCTTGAAACAACCACATCGTCTTTTTCCAGAGCAGCCTGTATTTCTCCTGAGGTTTCCTGTGGGTTTTTCTTTGTATCCTGAACAATTCTTCTGGCAGCTGTGGCTGAAATCTTTCTTGGTCTACCTGACCTTGGCTTGGTATCAAGAGATCCCTGAATTTTCCACTTCTTAATAAGTGATTGAACAGTACTGACTGGCATTTTCAAGGCTTTGGATATCTTTTTATATCCTTTTCCATCTTTATAAAGTTCCATTACCTTGTTACACAGGTCTTTTGACAGTTCTTTTCTGCTCCCCATGACTCAGTATCTAGCCTGCTCAGTGCATCCCTGTGAGAGCTAACAAACTCATTGACTATTTATACACAGACACTAATTGCAATTTAAAAAGCCACGGGTGTGGGAAATTAACCTTTAATTGCCATTTAAACCTGTGTGTGTCACCTTGTGTGTCTGTAACAAGGCCAAACATTCAAGGGTATGTAAACTTTTGATCAGGGCCATTTGGGTGATTTCTGTTACCATTATGATTTAAAAAGGAGCCAAACAACTATGTGATAATAAATGGCTTCATATGATCACTATCCTTAAATAAAAGACAATTTTTTTGCATGATAAGTCATATTTTCTAAATCAATGCCAAAATTTCACAATTTCTACCAGGGTATGCAAACTTTTGAGCACAACTGTATGTTAATGATACAACAACCAAATATTGGTTGTATAAAGACGGCAAGTTTGAATACGCAGATATGCAAGTGACATTTGAGAACTATGACAGAGAGCAAGATTTTCAGTCAAAGAAGCTATCGTATGGCTTAAGAAGACTTGGAATGTAGCGCAAAAGTTGTATGGAATACATTTATGGTACGTTTTACATTTTTGGAGCTTGACTACATGTGCCCTCATACAGTTTCATTCTATGGATGTTAGTACACATTCTCTGTAACTTTTCGTTCCGTGTTCCACAGAAGAAAGAGAATCATACCAGTTTGGAACAACACGAGTAAAACATGCCAGAATTTTTACCCTTACCATTCAACAACACAAATTTGACAATCTCACAGTTGAAGAAAATGTTAGTGCTCTGGGGAACGTAAGGCACTCTACAGAGTCTTAAAGATCAATAATATTCTCTCAGATCACAGCAGCACTTTTGGGTTTCGTCTACCAACCTTGAGAAAGTTAAACTTCTTGAGCATGTCTGCTATTTTCTCAGCGTTTCGACCTTCATTGAGGAAGTCCAGCTCAAGAGGCATGTTCTTCTTAGCTTCTTCCACCAGCCACATGAAAGCAAAGTCTGGAAACAACCAGTGGACAACCTGCAGGAGGAACTGAACACACAAACAAACATCCACACAAATAAACACAAGGCATTAAACTGAGGCCCAGACCTCTAAACCAACAACTCCTCTATTAGACCTGACTGTAATAAAGTAATTATGTGTGATACAGATGGAATTGTAGGTGCATGGACAAAGGGCTATTTGCAATAAAATGAAATGAATAAAACTGTAGGTTGAATGATGGATTCTATATTTTAAGCACTAATGGGAGGTGAATAGGCCCCTAGAAGGATCGAGATACACATAGGCGTGTGACAATGACAGAGCATGTGAATTAACCATCAGAAGACGGGTATCGGCAGCCTGGCTCCCCCGGTAATTACCTCCATCACAACAATGTCCTTGGAGCTTTGCCGCTGGACCTTGGGATGCTGCACCTTCACTGCCACCGTCCTCCCATCCAGTAGTACTGCTTTGTGGACCTGAGCTAGGGACGCGGCCCCCTGAGGATTCTCGTCAAACTGGGTAAAAAGCTCGCCGAGCTGAGGAGAGAGTTTTGTTTAAAGGTTAGGACACTGGGAAGAGGTAGGACTATTAGCAAACCAGCATGGCATAATAAATGATACTACAATGCCGTATGTGTTGTCACCTTATTGTCATTTAGTTTGTACTTTTATGCAAAGATCTGAAGACTAAGCAGACTTGCAATTCACTTACATATGTTTTTTTATTTATTTTTTTTTGTTTTACTTTTTTGACCAATGAATTTCCATAATAAAGTAGTTTATGACTTTATTAAAAACCATTTTAGACAGATTTCACAGACAAAGATCAATTTCCAGATGATTAAATATTTAAGAACAAAGCATAACTAAAATATTTACAGTATATTGAAATTTCAATAATTTTTAATTATTTTTTAACTCCAGGCCTCGAAACCAAAATGTATCCTCTAAAATGTCATTATTAAATAAAATATTTTATTGTTTATTTTTACTTCAGAACAAGAATATAATCACCCTCAATCTTGTTTCCAAAATGATGTAATTGTCAGAAAATACCTTTTAAAGATCTGTTCACAGTAGTGGACACCATGCAATTAAAATTCCCTGATAGTTTTTTCATGACTGTGGGAACCCTATACACTTAATAGAGGCAATCCCTCATGGATCAACCTGGGGTTAAACGTCTTGCTCAAGGGCATAGCGGTGGTTGTTTATGGACTGTCCCTTAAGGGATTCAAATCTGCAAACTTTTGGCATCTGGCCAACATCTTTAACCACTACACCCCACTAGAGACTATTTAGCAGAGACGTGCCACTTCTATTAAAATGAATGGGAGAAATTGGAACACCCAGTGGTCAAAGGATATAGAAAGGAAGTCCCACCTTACAGGTAAAAGAGCCAATCACCTTTTAAATGCAGATACTGCCTTTCAACTCGAGAATGTGCATGCGCATTAGCTAAACAAGCCGGGAAGATTTTGTTTTTTTAGCGTAATCTGAGGTAAAGAGCACAATTTATGTGGACTAACTTGTTAGAAAGACTTTGAGCACACCATCCAATTCCACAAATCCCTGCTGTACTTAACTAATAAAGTGCTATTATAACTGAGATGCCCAGCATATCTCCACTTCTTCATTTCAGCTTTACATTAAATCAAATGTATTGGTTGGTTTAAGTAGAGCACAAAGTTGTTATTACAGCATGTAAATAGATAGTTGACATGAAATACTTTGGGAAAGTTAACATGTCCTGCGGTGCAACATGCTAAACTATTTTAAAAAGACTATTTTTCCCTCCTTTTATAATTACTATACATGCAGCTTTTATATTAATTGAAAGTCTACTTGGAATATTTGTACTTTTAAAAAAATGTATTTGTTACATCAAAGGACCATTTAAAATGAACTATTAAAGGTTCATATAAGTAGTAAAGGTTCATAATCAATTAATTGTTAGTTCAGTTATAACAGCAGAGAAGATGATGTTGAGCAGGGTGTAAAGCAGGGCATATTGGAAAATGCATTTGGTGAAAAATAGCATGACTGATCAGGATGCCTCTTTTTCCTGCGATGCCAACTGCAATGAATATTCAACACAGAAACAACGGGGGCAGTGGAACGGGATGCCAAGAGGAAGTGACAAATCTCTCGTTTTGTGTGCGCACAAGAGGAGTTAACCGTAAATAAATACTCCGAAAGGAATATCAAGCTGTTCTGCTCCAAAACGGCATATTGCCAAATGTGTTACACTTTTCCTGGAGAGTCTAAAAGGATGTGTTTTGTTAAAAAGAGGGTGAACGACCTTTCAACCTTAAAGGGATAGTTCACCTAAAAATTTTAAATTTCATCCGTAGAACACAAAAGGAGATGTTAGGCAGAATGTTAGCCTCAGTCAACACTCATTTTATTTGCATGGGGGAAAAAAGATGCAAAGAAAGTTAATGCCAATGAGGCTAACATTCTGCCTAACATCTTTTGTGTTCCATGAAAGAAATGATGACACAGTTTTCATTTTTGGGTGAAGTTAGTGCTGAGAAATCCAAGCTTTTCACACCATTAATGTCACCTATCAACCAAACTCTACACAACTAAATAAAAGCATAATGATGAAAGTCAACTCAAATTCAATTGTTCTTTTCCTAGCACTTACAGACAAAGTTTAGATAGAGTGATACACTATTTCCAAAAGCCGTTCTAATCCTAGTGCTGCTGCACACCTATACAGCTTCTTAAGGCATCATAGGCAGGCTCCCAACATCAGTCTCACAAGGGCAAAATTAAACTACTTTCTGAAATACATATGATCGTATGAATAATTTATGTATTAAGCAATCCTATATTCATCTGTGATGAGCTCAGCCAAGATGTGGGCAAAGCCAATGGAAATCAATTATAAATATATTAAGTATACTTCTATTCAGTACTGAAAATTATTGATATAGTTACATTTATAATGTTTATTGTATTATTTTACCCAATGTTTGTGTGCCACTTTTTTTTTAGTTTTTTTGCTGATCAGAGTATCAAATACTTACCTCAGCATTATGCTAACATCAGAATCATCTGTGAGCACGAGTCTTCTCTCTTTTCACACTGTTTGCATGGTTTTGTGTAGCTATTAACAAAGTTACTACTTGTGAAAAGCATCTGAAATCAGTTACTTGAAGTTCCATTTTAGTTAGAATCCTATTATGTAGACAGAGCTATCTACATAGGCAGTACACAGTGAGTCAGCTTACTAAGATTTTAGACACTTGCCTTTCATCCTTAAAATACGACTATCCTTTGGTCCAAAAGAAGTCCATCTAGTTACTGTAGCTTCACCACCTTCTTAGTCAAGGGTTTGGCTAGGCTCCTTAATTCCAGTGAAGAAAATTCCTAATACTTTGGCATTCAATGTCATGCAGTTCCAAAACTGGCATCTCAAATTTGGCAATAGCTGAATCTTTTTAGAAGGATTAGCAAAACAGCACAAGGCACTTTGTGTCTTTGAAACATAGAAATAGAATAAAGCAAATGGAGTTAACAGCTTTGAAGCATCTGATGACTAATTTATTGGATTGTATCAGTGTCCATGTTGGATCACTGCCATCTGTGTCAGCTGAGGGATTTGGGGCTGACCAGCGGAGCCACCGGCGAGAGGCGTGATGCCAGAGTCTGCTGTCTCAGGTGAAGGACTCAAGCTGCCATTGAGAAACAGGCATTTCTCACCTTATGCATCCACCCTGCAAATGGCAGGCTTTTGTCCAGCCCTTAGACGTCTGGATTGCACCCAAGAAAACAGGTATGTCACAAACTGCAGCAACATGTAAATGAGCTGGGCATGGCTACAGTTCTTTAAAAATTTCATACTGAGTGCTTCTTCACAGAATCTGTTTTAGTCTGACACAACCAGGTAAAAATAGAGCTTCTGACAGAGTAAACAAGTCTATAAATATATGATATATACAGTAGTAACTCCACATAATCTGGCCAGAAACTTGAAGGCCTCTAACACACTTCTTTTTTACGTAAATTAAAGTTGATGGGTGTAATTTTTTCCATTTTAAAATTCATTCTCACTTTATATACTGAATAAACTATAAGAAAGCCATTTAAAGTTTTATTTCACCTAAAAGTGTAACACTGTGTCTCTGTGGTGCTATTAAAACATTCCTCTGTTTGTTTGAGCGGTCCATCCAGCCTGACACACCAACACTGTCCCGAACAGAGGTGTGAGTTTGGGATGGGTTTTCAGGAATATGTTTGACAACAGGGATATTTTTTGCAATTCTGTTTGGTTATGCACACTTCATTTACACTAATTTCTTCACGTGATTTCCTTTGTGATTTCTACAGCATAACCCTATTCCAACCCTCTTCAGACTCCTTTGGGCATTTTAAGATTTTAATCAAGACACTTATTTGGCCCATTTATGAACCTTTTTTAATAGTGATTACCATCCAAGAAAGTTTTAGGAGGTTTTATTGTATATGTGATGACATTCTCTAAATTCTGGCCCACACAAGTATAGTGAAAAACTACACACATGATAAAGCTTTCATGCTATGCTTAACCCTGTGGTTCAATGGATAGTTCAACCAAAAATGAAAATTCTCTCATCCTGTACTCACACGCTTGCCATCCCAGATGTGTATGACTTTCTTTCTTCTGCTGAACACAAACAAAGATTTTTAGAAAAATATTTCAGATCTGTTGGTCCATACAATGCAAGAGAATGGTGCCAGAACTTTGATGGTTCAAAAACATATAAAGGCAGCATAACGATAACCCATATAACTCCAGTGGTTTAATCCAAGTGGCTTATTTCCATTGTGTAGTGGCTTTATTTCATTTTGTTATGGCTTATTTCTGCTGTGTTTTCAGCTTTTATTTGCTTTGCTCATTTTGATTGTGCCCTTCTCGGCCACCGTAGTCAGCAAATAGAATTGTAGAGATAGAGATAGTTGTACAAACAGACAGTCTCACCTCAAACTCACATCATTGGTCGAGCCAATGTTGCTGTATCGGGCTGGATGGGCAAAACAAGGAAGTGTTACACTTTTAGGTGAATTCAACCTTTAAATGGCTTACTAATAGTTGACTCTGCATATTAAGCTGAGTATGAGAAAAATGTAAAAAAAAAAAAAAGACACATATCAGCTGTAGACCAGCACCTTCACACCACGTTATCCACTGACAACAACAGAGTCAGCAGTTGGACATGGTGTCAGCTGTCCACACTTAGACACAGCAGTTTTCATCAGAGATGGACTCACTGTCTAACGTATCCAGATATTCTGTCTGATTAGGCTAATGTAAACCTGACCATGGTTTCCAGCTCTGGGGATCCTTCCAGCATACCAGAGGCAACTCTCCCACACATGACTAGTACTTGCCAGTGCACTAGTTATGCCACAGTATCTCTGGAAAAGCTCTCATTATGCCGTAGACATGCAGATTATTTTTTTCTGCATGATATGACATACAGAACGTTTGAAACAAAAATAGCCAAAAATGTTATTGGGTTTAGACCTTGCTTTACATGATTCTATGATGATTATAACTTCTCTGCTTAGGATGTGGGGTGTTCACTCTATTTTATTATATATTTATTGTGTATTACTTTGACAAGTAAAATGACAAGTTTGGCCATCACTCTGGTGTATGAGACTTGCAAGATGTTATATCACCCCTGCCTGGCCTGCTGAGTCATTTCTCTATAATCTGTCAATCAAGCATAGGGGACAGGTCTATTTTAGGCTCCTCCCACTATAAGCCACATACTTCTCACAGTGGGATAAGAATAATGGGAGCAATTAGCCACAGCAGAGGTCAAGGAAGAATCCCTAGAGAGCTGTAGTCATTTTTGCTAACCTGTCTCTTGTCATATACAATAAGTTCATCCCAGGAGTAGATTTGTGACTTATTTTCATGACATTCGCCTCTGTAAATGTCTTTAGGCCACACCCACATGAACACATTTTAAGTTGAAAACTGTTTTCTATCTCAAACATCATCATTTTCTAAATAACGTGGTACTAGAGAGCATTCTCGAAAGTATTTTTCGGGAGAGGAAAATGGTGTTTCAGTGTGGATGAGAAACATAGCAAAATCTGTGGTTTGACATTTTAGTGTGGACATGGCCTTGTATCTACAAAACTATAAAGATGGAACACTAAACATAAGCCAGTTCTTGTAATAAATTTGTCCAAAAATTGGTGTAACGAGTCACTCACTTAATCGGCCTGAGTGTTTTTCACTGAACCTTAAGTCATTACTTTCGTTGTATCCAATTTAAGAATTGTTCCTGTGTTGTTTCGTATTTTTGTTCAGTAGGACATAATATTGAAGAGGGATGCTTCCTCAAAAGTACTGCGAATTTGAAATATAAATATGGAATAGTTAAAGGGTTAGTTGACCCAAAAATGAAACATTTTAATCATTTACTCACCCTCATGTTGTTCCAGATCTATATAATTTTCTTTCTTCTGTAGAAGGAAATATTTTTTCAAACAGACAAGTTAGGGGCCATTCACACCGAACGTGTTTTTGTGCACATCTGATCTGTTTTCCCCTTGTTTTCCTATGTAAACACATGCTGGACCAATGTCTTTGACTGTTGCACCGCATCTAGCTGTTTCTTCAGCGACTCGCGCAGGACCAGCACTTTTTCAGCATCGTGTCAAGTTAAAAAGAACTTCAAATTGTCAAAAACACTTTTCGAGGGGGCCTGGGTAGCTCAGCAAGTATTGACGCTGACTACCACCCCTGGAGTCGCGAGTTCGAATCCAGGGTGTGCTGAGTGACTCCAGCAAGATCTCCTAAGCAACCAAATTGGCCTGGTTGCTAGGGAGGGTAGAGTCACATGGGGTAACCTCCTCGTAGTCGCGATTAGTGGTTCTCGCTCTCAATGGGGCGCATGGTAAGTTGTGCGTGGATCGCGGAGATTAGCATGAGCCTCCACATGTTGTGAGTCTGCAACTGAGACTTGTCCTCTGCCACACTGATTGAGATGAGTAACCGTGCCACCACAAGGACCTGCTAAGTAGTGGGAATTGGGCATTCCAATTTGGGAGAAATAAATAAAAAAAAAAAAAGAAAGAAAAAAAAAAGAAAACCTTGTCGAGACACCTGTGCTCTGTTTCATTCTTTGCGCTGCGTCTAGATTGTTTTTTAGCACATGTCACAAAGATTCAGCATTCTGAACAAGTTCAAGCTGCACAGATGAGATTGTTGCATTGTTTCATAGTATTCCAGACTGTTCTGCACCGAGCAAAATTTCAGCAAATAAATGGTAAGTCTATGCTTTTTTTTTCTTTCTGCTCTAGTGTACTGAGGGGCTGCCATGCCTTGTTAAAACTGTATGTTTACTGTTTCAATATTGATACGAATGTTGCCTATATGCTTATATAAAAAATAGCCCATTGCAACAGTACTTTCTAGGAGAAGAAATTATCAAGATTTCAAGTGATTTCAGGTTCAGGTCTGGGCTTATAATCTCACGGTATCTTTCGATCCGGGTAAGGTCAGGTTCGAGTTTCATTTTAAGGCCTGTGCAGACCTCTAACAGGAACCACTCTATCAGACCTCATTATGAGATAATTCCCTCCGCTGCAGTTACGTTTCAATACTCCAGCCCTCCTGTAAGAATACTTTCACTTTGACAGACATAACACCGGTTTGGCATTTGCACTATTGTCCCATTTTGCTTTCTTGTCCTTTCTTGTTTTTGAAATTTTGCTTTTGCAGGTTCGTTCATGCAGCTGACCCAGTTTGTCCTTTCTGAAATGATCAGATAATCGCAGTTTTGTCTCTCTTCGTGCAGGCTTATCTAAAGCCACAGATGACTGGGAGCACATATCAGCCAGCGCCTGTGATGGCCTGATAGCATAGCACGACCTCTGACCTCCCGTTGAGCAGCTTGTGCCATTATTGTACCTTACTGTAATTGCAGTCAGCTGGGACTACCGTGGAGGGGATACACAAACAGAGGTGATACCGGTTTGAATGTCCCCCAAAAGCAACTAAAACATCACTGCTGATTGAAGAATAAGAAAAGGCTGTATAATTTATTTATTTGGGCTGTCTATTTAACATGTTAATTCAATAAAAAAATAATGCGTAAAAAATATTTACCCAGTTAATCATGTCCACAGACCATAATAAGTAATATTCCTACCATCGTAGCAATTCAAGCTTAAAGTACAACCTGTTTTTAGCAGGGGGCAATAAGTGACACTCCACCTGCAGAACACAATTCCGAATGCAAGGATCTCGAGATGTGTTTTTCTTGAACTACGTTTAACTTGACACAATGACCTACAAACGGTGTGTTTATAAAGTGACGCAACCAAACTGAAAAGCTCCAAAAGTGTCATCTGACCCATGTGTACGTTGTTGTGTCCATAGAAAAGCCGTTATAATAAATCTATCTTATACAGATTGATGAATTAAAATGCAAAATGGATTGCTGTGGACTACAGGAAAATGATAGGCTTATGTTCAATGAAATGGAAATAAACAATATGTTGCCTTATTGTTATTTGAGGGCCTTTCTCAGCAAATATTTATATATGTGATTAATTGCAATTCATCTGCATATCATGTAATTGATTGACAGCCCTATTCTTTATCAACAATTATGGAAGTGTATTATTTAATAGCAAATATAGAAATACATAATATTATATAATACTTTAAAATATTAAATAGGACTAAACTTTTCCATTTTCAAAAAAAAAAAAAAAAATGAGGGTAGTTGCCTTGGCACTACTATGTGGTTCGTAAAGTGTTTTGAGTGATTTTAAGCAGGTTGCTATTCGGTTGCTTGGGTGTTCTGCAAGGTTGCTGTTCTGGGTGGTCACTAGGTGGTTTCTTACTGGCTGAGGTTAAAAGAGCCCACCCCCATCTCTGAACGCATAATATTCTAAACCCTATATACACTATATGGCCAAAAGTTTGTAATTAACATATTTGGCTATATCATTAATTCAACTGAAGACAAATGTTTATGCTACAGCGTACAGTGGCATTCAAAATAATTGTGTGCTTTCAACTTTGTGGATACAGTTTGGGGAGAGCACTTTACTGTTCCAGCATGGCAATACCCCTGTGAGTGTGCACAAAGTGAGGTACATAAAGAAATAATGTACTGAGTCTGGTGTGGAAGAACTTGATTTGCCTGCACAAAGCCCAGACCTATTTTATAGTACCTCAGGCACTATCGCTAAATCCAATCGCTTAGAAAAGTATTAGCACACCTCTACTCAATAAACCACACACTTTCAGGTATAATTCATATCTGTAGTACAAATAACTGGACAGGTTGTGTGCCAACGTTTACTACTAGGGTCTTAGCAAGCACCACTAACAATACAATTATAAATATTCCATGCTTTTTTAGCTCTACGTTAAGTTTTTTTATCTTTAATTGTAGCTTTTGAAAAACTACTCACCAAGCCCACTGAAACAAATAGCATAACCAAAGTGATCAATCAACTACAAATGAAAGAAAAAGTCTGTGAAACCTTTGGAATTAAGTAGATTTCTGCATGAATACTTCCTCAAGTATGTTCTGATCTTCGTCTAAATCTTAATAATAAATAAGGGGTTCAAAAATGTGTTTTTCCCCCCGAACTATTAATGCTTCGACTCAAATGGCTTAGAGATAGCACATCAGCTAAAAAGAGCGCCATATACTGACAACCTGCACTGCATCAAGACTATGTTTACTGCACAATAAGATCGAACTATTTCCTACATCCAACAGTATACTATATAAACTGCAGATAAATCCAATTGTTTTCATTAGCAGCAAAGCTCATTAACATTTATATAGTAAATAGAGTTTTCCATTATTCTTCTGGAGAAATTCTATCTTTGTGGGACATCATTATATTTCCTCCAAAGAATGGTGATCTTATCTTATTTACACAAATACGAAAACTTTTGGCATCACCCACATAAAAAAAAATGTCAGCATACCAGTCTGATGCTTCAAAATGAAAAAGAATGGAATCAAGCATCCTTTAAACAAAGTAAAACTTTGTTAGGTTTAACTGGGACAGAGTGCTATCCAACAGAATAACACAAATTAAATTCTGTGACAGTTACGACTGTTACATATTATTGCACTTTCCTAAGGGGGCATGTTTTTACGAGGTTAGCTATATGCAACTGAGTGCATGAAAGTAATCAGAAGATATTTCATTATTATTTCAAGCTTGATTACACTTCGCTTGATGCATGAGCGTTGTTCACGCTAGTGGATTATAGATTATGCCTTTATGTCCTTTTGAGCTTGAAAGTGTTGGACCCCATTGATTTGCATTGTATGGACAAAAACACCTCATATCTAAATCAAAATATTTTTATTGTGTTCCGCAGAAGAAAAAGTCATAGGAGTTTGAGACGATATAAGGATAACTAAATGATAAGAGAATTATCTTTTTGGGTGAAAACTTCCTTTTACTGCAAATACATTTACTTATCAACATTTGATAACAGTAAAGAGTAAAGCCCCAAAATTAATATAATTCAAATACTTAATTGTGGCAGACTTGTAAAACATTTAGAAGATGAAACAAAAGTGGCTTTAGCAGTCAATAAAGTGTTGGTTTTATTGCAATAGTATTGAATATTACTGGCCTCCAGTCCACAGCAAGCCATTTTGCAACTGAGTTTGTCAATCTGTACGAGGTAGACATTTTTTTAAACATGTTATTTTTAAATATAATTAATTGTACTTAATTAACATGTTAAATTGACAGCCCAAATATGCTGCATAAAAACACAAAAATATTGTTTGTATTCACACACATTCACACTTCTAATGACTTTCTAAATAAATGTCTGCAGCTTTCATCCTAACATTTTTTCCTCTAACTTACAGTCAAATCTACTTGAATCTAAGACTGTTAATTGAGTATTAACCTGTCCAGGAAAAATTAACCCATCAACCCCACGTTTCATCTTTAAGCTAAAAGATGCCCTCTAGATGAAAGTCAACTTGACTCAGGACTGAATTTCCACACTCTGCAGGTGGTGTACTCTTCTAAAGAACCACAAAGCCAAGCCTCATATTTGTCCTCTCCTCTTTCCTCCCCTCCACCACTATCCACAAAAAAAGACAGCCAAAGCACTTAAATTCTCCCCCAGCCATCGCCTGAACTTTTTTTGAAATTATAGGGAAGGCAACAAAGGCAAAGGAACTCTCTCCCATGCTGAGCTCCATTGGAGATGGGCAGCTGAAAATGTGTGTCATTTTATGTCCTGAAATCATAGAATGTTCCCAGAGAGGCAGGGCTGCAGATTCAGCCCTTTTCTCAAGATCTGCGGAGCTTGTCTTCAGGGTCAGAAACCCAGCTATGCAAAGCATGGGAGGTCTTTCGCAATGGGAAGCATGGACAATACCCAAGCATTTCACACCAGTGACACCTCACAGTGTGCCCCTAACCAGCAGCACACACTCTCATCAAATTCACTCAGCAGCATGTCAGAGAGGTAGTCTCTCGACAGTCCGCCTTCAAAGCTTTATGAATCAGTTCCACTGGCAAAGATTTCCTTAGCTACCACAGTACGGAACAAAAAACAAACAAACAAGCAGATAGCACAAAGAGTGAGAGTCCAGAAGCTGTGGATAATTTTTATTCACAATATTTCCTTAAAAGTAGTATCCATTGACACATGGGAATGGGACATATATAATGTTTGTGTAGGTAATTGGTGTTAAGTGTGATGTGCTACAAGTATAGTTCACAAAAAAAAAAAAAAATTCTGCAATCACTTTTTCACCCCATGTTGTTCCAAACTCATTTGACTTTCTTCCATGGAACACAGAGGATTTTAGGAAGAATGACAGCCTCAGTCACCATTCCAATTTGTTCCATCTTTTTTCCATACAATAAAAAGTGAATGGTGACTGAGGAAGTCACTGTGCCTAACATCTCTGTTTAAGTGTCATAGAAACCATACAGTTTTGGAACAACATCAGGGTGAGTAAATGATGACAAAATCTTCTTTTTCGGTGTGAACTATCCCTTTAATTGGAAAGTTACATCAAACTAGATCTTTTTCATCATACTATGAAGTATGGAGGGTATATACTGTATGCATAGACTAATACATTTTATAAATTGTCCAGTAATTAACATTTTGAGATAATAGGCATGGTGACTATTGGTAGACCAATATATGGTCCAGGGCTGCATTTCCCAAAAGCATCAATAGCTTAATTTGTTCGTAGATTCCATTGGCGCCAATGGTTTCTTGATAGGTTCATATTAACCTATCAGGCCTATCAACCCCACGTTTACTCAGGTTTACGATGCTTTGGGGCATCGCAACCCAGGCCAATTAATCCCATAGAGCAATCTGATACACAGTATGGCAATATATGCATAACACATAGGCCTGATGCATTTATTAAATAATCATCTAATCACAGTTATTTGATCTAACCATGGTTATTTGAGATAACTGCGATTATTGTGCACTTCAAATTCCAATCACATTTTAATGCCCAAATGAGGGAATTTTAAGCGAATATATGTATAAAATGCCATGAACGCCGTGTTTATATGTCATTCAGTTGAACTCAGAGCGTCACTGAGCCACACCAATGATGTGAACCAGAGCAACCCCTGTCCGGAAGAGCATGTGAAACGCTTCTCAAGTGCTCTGATGTACACGCCGTCAGTAAAGGCTTGTGCCAAACTCCTGCAAAAAATACAAACAAACAAATATAAACTTTGATAGTGAACGCAAAGCACTACGGTTTCACTTTAATTTAACGACCGTGTAATGGCAAATGTTCCTGGTCGAAACAGGTTCATACACGCAGTGTTAATGACATGCAGTGACAAAGAGGAGACACATGCTTACTCTATGTCTGTGATAAAATGATGAAATTAAATCTCAAAGGTTTTGCTTCATGAGAAATAATGGCTCGTGGGTTTAATCAAAGATAATTAAAATAACGTGTGAAAGTGAATAATTTAGGAAACAAATATTTTACTATTACATAATGTAATATAAAATAAAATAATGTTATTTAATATAAATATACAAAAATATATATTTTATATTATTTATTAAAGGAAATCATTTATGCCTATTTTATTATTTGATTTATATATTTGAAGTTAAATATGTAAAAAATGACTTCTTAAGGTGTATGAAGCACACATGCAGCTTAAGAAATGTTGCAATTAACAGGACAATTAATCATGAAAGCCTTAAAAGAGACAATTAATTGTGAGAGCCCTAAAACTGACATTAATTGTCATTATCACAATTTTTTGTTTCACAATTAGGACCATAGTGTTCCTAATAAAGTGCTCAGTGAGGGTATATGATCATATTTACTTTTCACTGATATAAATAGGTCACATACTTGTATATATATATGCAACATATTTCAAAATACTACCAAAAATTCCATTGTCATGTGTGAAACATATATTTTCCAAAATACTTGTGAAATATATACGTATATGCATAAATATATACAGTACACACACACACTATATATGTATAGTATATGTTCATGTATGGATATACAGCTGTGCTCAAAAGTTTGCATACCCTGGCAAAAATTGTGAAATTTTGGCATTGATTTTGAAAATATGACTGATTATGCAAAAAAACTGTCTTTTATTTAAGGATAGTAATCATATGAAGCCATTTATCATCATATAGTCGTTTGGCTCCTTTTTAAATCATAATGATAACAGAAATCACCCAAATGGCCCTGATCAAAAGTTCACATACCCTTGAATGTTTGGCCTTGTTACAGACAAGGTGACACACACAGGTTTAAATGGCAATTAAAGGTTAATTTCCTACACCTGTGGCTTTTTAAATTGCAATTAGTGTCTGTGTATAAACAGTCAATGAGTTTGTTAGCTCTCACATGGATGCACTAAGCAGGCTAGATACTGAGCCATGGGGAGCAGAAAAGAACTGTCAAAAGACCTGTGTAACAAGGTAATTTAACTTTATATAGATGGAAAAGGATATAAAAAGATATCCAAAGCCTTGAAAATGCCAGTCAGTACTGTTTAATCACTTATTAAGAAGTGGAAATCTCTTGATACCAAGCCAAGGTCAGGTAGACCAAGAAAGATTTCAGCCACAACTGCCAGAAGAATTGTTCGGGATACAAAGAAAAACCCACAGGTAACCTCAGGAGAAATAAAGGCTGCTCTGGAAAAAGACTTTGTGGTTCTTTCAAGGAGCAAAATACGACGATACTTGAACAAAAATGAGCTGCATGGTCAAGTTGCCAGAAAGAAGCCTTTATTGTGCCAATGCCACAAAAAAGCCCGGTTACAATATGCCAGACAACACCTTAAATGCCTCACAGCTTCTGGCACACTGTAATTTGAAGTGTACTCTTCTAAATAATACCAAAATAGAGCTTCATGGTCACAACCATAAGCGCTATGTTTGGAGAGGGGTCAACAAGGCCCATAGTGAATAGAATACCATCCCCACTGTGAAGCATGGTGGTGGCTCACTGATGTTTTGTGGGTGTGTGAGCTCTAAAGGCACGGGAATCTTGTGAAAATTGATGGCAAGATGAATGCAGCATGTTATCAGAAAATACTGGCAGACAATTTGCATTCTTCTGCACAAAAGCTGCGCATGGGACGCTCTTGGACTTTCCAGCACGACAATGACCCTAAGCACAAGGCCAAGTTGACCCTCCAGTGGTTACAGCAGAAAAAGGTGAAGGTTCTGGAGTGGCCATCACAGTCTCCTGACCTTAATATCATCGAGCCACTCTGGGGAGATCTCAAACGTGCGGTTCATGCAAGACGACCAAAGACTTTGCATGACATGGAGGCATTTTGCCAAGACGAATGGGCAGCTATACCACCTGCAAGATTTGGGGGCCTCATAGACAACTATTACAAAAGACTGCATGCTGTCATTGATGCTAAAGGGGGCAATACACAGTATTAAGAACTAAGGATATGCATACTTTTGAACAGGGGTCATTTCATTTTTATCTTTGTTGCCATGTTTTGTTTTATGATTGTGCCATTCTGTTATAACCTACACTTGAATATGAATCCCATAAGAAATTAAAGAAATGTGTTTTGCCTGGTCACTTATGTTTTCTTTAAAAATGGTACATATATTACCAATTCCTCAAGGGTATGCAAACTTTTAGCACAACTGAATATGAGATTTCTGTATATGGGTAGGCCAATATGTGACATTTTGATGCACCCTTCATCCATAGTGCCCTCTATACAAGCCACTGGAGGCAGTTTTGTAATCAAGGGTTGCTTCAATTGGTCAGGTTTAGGCTCTGCAATGTTATGCAGCAATAAAATGAAGTCAGCTGACTACCTGAATGTACTGAATGACCTATATATATATATATATATATATATATATATATATATATAAAATATAAAATATATATATATTTTACATTTACATTTATGCATTTGGCAGACGCTTTTATCCAAAGCGACTTACAGTGCCCTGATTACAGGGACAATCCCCCTGGAGCAACCTGGAGTTAAGTGCCTTCCTCAAGGACACAATGGTCGTGGCTGTGGGGATTGAACCAACAACCTTCCGCTTATCAGTTCAGTGCTTTAGTCCACACATATATACAGGTGCATCTCAATAAATTAGAATGTAGTGGAAAAGTTCATTTATTTCAGTAATTCAACTCAAATTGTGAAACTAGTGTCTTAAATAAATTCAGTGCACACAGACTGAAGTAGTTTAAGTCTTTGGTTCTTTTAATTGTGATGATTTTGGCTCACATTTAACAAAAACCCACCAATTCACTATCTCAAAAAATTAGAATATGGTGACATGCCAATCAGCTAATCAACTCAAAACACCTGCAAAGGTTTCCTGAGCCTTCAAAATGGTCTCTCAGTTTGGTTCACTAGGCTACACAATCATGGGGAAGACTGCTGATCTGACAGTTGTCCAGAAGACAATCATTGACACCCTTCACAAGGAGGGTAAGCCACAAACATTCATTGCCAAAGAAGCTGGCTGTTCACAGAGTGCTGTATCCAAGCATGTTAACAGAAAGTTGAGTGGAAGGAAAAAGTGTGGAAGAAAAAGATGCACAACCAACAGAGAGAACCGCAGCCTTATGATTGTCCAGCAAAATCGATTCAAGAATTTGGGTGAACTTCACAAGGAATGGACTGAGGCTGGGGTCAAGGCATCAAGAGCCACCACACACAGACATGTCAAGGAATTTGGCTACAGTTGTCGTATTCCTCTTGTTAAGCCACTCCTGAACCACAGACAACGTCAGAGGCGTCTTACCTGAGCTAAGGAGAAGAAGAACTGGACTGTTGCCAAGTGTTCCAAAGTCCTCTTTTCAGATGAGAGCAAGTTTTGTATTTCATTTGGAAACCAAGGTCCTAGAGTCTGGAGGAAGGGTGGAGAAGCTCATAGCCCAAGTTGCTTGAAGTCCAGTGTTAAGTTTCCACAGTCTGTGATGATTTGGGGTGCAATGTCATCTGCTAGTGTTGGTCCATTGTGTTTTTTGAAAACCAGAGTCACTGCACCCATTTACCAAGAAATTTTGGAGCACTTCATGCTTCCTTCTGCTGACCGGCTTTTTAAAGATGCTGATTTCATTTTCCAGCAGGATTTGGCACCTGCCCACACTGCCAAAAGCACCTAAAGTTGGTTAAATGACCATGGTTGTTGGTGTGCTTGACTGGCCAGCAAACTCACCAGACCTGAACCCCATAGAGAATCATAGAGAGACCAAAAAATGCAGATGAGCTGAAGGCCACTGTCAAAGAAACCTGGGCTTCCATGCCACCTCAGCAGTGCCACAAACTGATCACCTCCGTGCCACGCTGAATTTAGGCAGTAATTAAAGCAAAAGGAGCCCCTACCAAGTATTGAGTACATATACAGTAAATGAACATACTTTCCAGAAGGCCAACAATTCACTAAAAATGTTTTTTTTATTGGTCTTATGATGTATTCTAATTTTTTGAGATAGTGAATTGGTGGGTTTTTGTTAAATGTGAGCCAAAATCATCACAATTAAAAGAACCAAAGACTTAAACTACTTCAGTCTGTGTGCACTGAATTTATTTAATACACGAGTTTCACAATTTGAGTTGAATTACTGAAATAAATGAACTTTTCCACGACATTCTAATTTATTGAGATGCACCTGTATATATATATATATATATATATATATATATATATATATATATATATATATATATATTCATGTATGGCTATATATGAGATTTCTGTATATGGGTAGGCCAATATGTGGCATTTTGAAATAATGAGTATGGTGACTAGTGGTATACAGATATACACTGCCTGGCCAAAGAAAAAGTCACCATTTGGATTTAAATAAGCAGATACTTAAGAGCCTATGATTGGATCATAATTGCATGTATCCCATGGTCGAGGGAAAGATGTTACTGTGTTTCAGAAGGGGCAAATTATTGGCCTACATCAAGCAAAGAAAACAACTCAGGAGATTGTTGAAATCACTGAAATTGGGTAAAACAACTGTCCAACACATTATTAAAACCTGGAAGGATTGTGGTGAACTGCACAAAAAGAAATTGTTAAAGTAAGAGCATTTCCACATGCACAATGCAAAGAGAACTTACAGGATTGGGACTTAGCTGTGTGGCCACAAGAAAGCCACTTGTTAGTGATGCTAATCAGAAAAAAATGACTTCAGTTTATTGGGGAGCATTAAGATTGGACTGTGGAGCAATGGAAAAAGGTCATGTGGTCTGACGAGTCCAGATTTACCCTATTCCAAAGCAAGGGGAGCGTCAAGGTAAGAAGAGAAGTGCATAAAGCGATGCACCCGTCATGCATAGTGCCCACTGTACAAGCCGCTGGAGGCAGTGTTATGATCTGTGGTTGCTTCAATTGGTCAGGTCTAGGCTCAGCAATGTTATGCGGCAATAAAGTTAAGTCAGCTGACTACCTGAATTTACTGAATGACCAGGTTATCCCATCAATGGATTTTTTCTTCCATGACAGCACAGGCATATTCCAGGACGACAATACCAAGATTAATCGGGCTTAAATTGTGAGGTTCAGGGAGCATGAGGAATAATTTTCACACATGAATTGGCCACCACAGAGTCCTGACCTTAACCCCATTGAAAGTCTTTGGGATGTGCTGGAGAAGACTTTATGGAGTGGTTCGAATCTCCTGCCATCAATACAAGATTACGGCCAAAAATTAATGCAACTCTGAATGGAAATAAATGTTGTGACAATGCATAAGGTTGTCGAAACAATGCCATGATGAATGTGTGCCGTAATCAAAGCTAAAGGCAGTCCAACGAAATATTAGAGTAAGCAAATTTTTTGGCAAGACAATGTATATTGACTAGGTTGATTAACTGTCCTAGTATTTGGCCTTTTGAGGAGATCAACATAAAGACTATTGGTATTTGCCGAAAAGCGCGCCCACTTGACCGATTAACGGAAATCTGAACTTCAGAGTATTCAATATCAGCGTCATTCATACATGCTAAGTCTAAAACATGGAATCCCCTGGGAAATGAGTCACTGTGTTGTCTGCCTTGTCACTATCGCTGTCTCATTCCCTTCCTTCCTTTATCTTTCTCTCTCTCAGAGACAGCTGAAGAGCATCTTCAAGTGTGGCAGTCATTGTGCCTAACAGGAGCCACTGAACTGCAAGCAGTTGAAGTCCCAAGAGGACAGAGTGAAACAAGAGATGCAGAGAGACAGGGGAGAATTGATTATGCCTGGCTTCAAATTCCACTGTGCCCGGCTCTTACAATTCATTAAATTAATTGTGCAATAATTACAAGTGATAAAAGATAATCTTGAAACCAAACTCTGGCCAGAGCTGTATGCCAAACTAAAGAATTTATGAGGTTTCTTTTGGTAATGGTTTAATTTCTATTTGAAACGCTGTGACTAATGTAACATATTCACTCTGTTCCAAAACCTAGTGAGTTTCCTACAAGGCAGCATTTAAAGGCATCATAAGCGTGCTCCTGGTGTGACGTATGTTCTGAAAGGTAGCTGCATCCCAAGATACCTTAGTCCAGATGTATTTGGATGCAAGAACATTTTCTCATCTTGTGCTGTCACAAGTGTCAAGCAAGCCGGAGCATGGTTTGTTCTCTATACAGCTGTGCATTGCCTATACAGCTGAAGTTTCACTTACTGCCCCATGCTGAAAACAGGTGGTGCTTCAAGGTTAAATTGCTTGCATGGTAGGAATTTTCATTATTATGGGGCACATGATTAATTGTGTGAATTTTTAGCTGCAAGTTTTTAAGCCATGTTAAGTTTAAAGACTTTTTAAACAAGTCTGAAGACTGTGCCTACATGTTCGGTTAGAACAACCCTTAAAGCATCGTGCTATTAGCTTAGTAACATGCTAACTTCCAACTCGATTGAAATTCGATCAAAGCTCTTTTTGTGTGGCTGCCAATGTAGAGCATTCCAAATCACTTACTTATAAGGTTCCTTGAGGGTTAGGAAGCTGACTTTGAAGGCAGCTGCCCATGTAGGCAGTGGGCAACGAGGCAGCTCACTAGGTTTTTGAACAGAGCTATAGTGACTGATCACAAAGAAAAACAGTGGTCATTTGCCAAACCCACTATAGACAGTGAAAACTCCCCAGGGAAAGGTGTTACTAATTTTTCTGTCATACTGCTAGCATTCCACAAGCATGTGAATCGTTCTGCTGCCAGCTGAGACTCGGCTCGTAGCATTTGACAGGACTCACATTTACACGCTGGTGCTAAAATGGTGCCGCAGTCCCTCAGGGAGCTTACTCACCTACCCAGATTGGGAACAGTGACACTACCAAAGGCTTCTGTACATCATACACCACAGTTTGGTGACATATATTACGCTACTGCAGCAGCCTTGGAAATGCAGACACCTTGCGGCCATAACGTTTCTCGCTGACTGCAATGAACGGCTTGGAGGAAACATGATGACGTTGGAAGATGCAAAGGTTGCAGATGCAGTAATTGCTCTAGAAACATCTGGGAAGAAATTGCCCACCATGACCAGAAGATTACAGAGGTTTTCCTAAATGTTCAACAATGGTACATATACATGAGGGCAGGTACAAAGTAGATTCAGAAGCTTTACAGCCTGGACCTCCATTAATTATTAGCCAAGCTTTCAGTTTTTATATTATTTAAAATCTATTCTGTTTTGCTGATCTTTAATTGCAGGAAAAAAACTGGACTTGTTTACCTTTTGATATTCAAAGAGATCATTTAATCATATGAGCCTGATGAAAGGACAACAATATCTGTTGAGTAACAAACACACTTTTAACTAGAAGCACAGTCAGTGCCAACTCTGTAAAGCGATGGTCAGTAAATTCATGGTTAAAGTCAGAATATATAACTAGTCCTATAAATAAGTATCAGCATAAGTAAGTGTTTAAGTTTGACTTTCTTCCCATAGCACTTTGAAATTGAAATTTCTGCATGAATTTCAAAATCAATAGTAATGATCAATAATAATGTATGTCTTATGTAAACAAAGCATATGCAATTAAGTAATTATGTTAATAAATAATTAATTGCAATTATGTAATCAAACAACACCAAGCATGTGGATGACTGAGTATGTAAACCACTAAACCACTATTTTTGATCTAGGAAAAACCCTGTCTGGCAAGCAATTATAACATGCAAGGATATTCTGAAGAATGAGGATGTTGAAGTTCATAAGAAGGATGTGTATGGACACTTAGAAGTAGGCCTTCAAAAAACAGAAGAGAGGGCTGGCATTTCTGCACCCTGAGGCACCATTGTGATGAATGCTGACATTTTTACAAGGAGCATTTAAGAAGCAAATGTTTAATCTGGGATGTTTAAACTGCAAATTAACTCAGATCTCACACCCTGAGGCAACTGGCTAATTTGATTCGGTGTGGAGGTGGGACTGTTCAGGACAATGTTTGTTTTGTTACCGTGTAGGAACAGTACTAGGAAGTCTTGTGCTGGTACTAACTTTTTGGGACCATTTTGCTACTTTTATTGATAGAGTCAATAGAGAGGAGAGTAAATTATTTGGGGGAGAGGGGGTAGGGATGGGATCAGACATGACACAGGCCAGAGTCTGCCCAGCTCAATGTTTCTGGAACACCATATATTTTTTACACAATAAAAAAATATTGTTAATGTTAAAATATTAATAATCAAAAGTTTCTTATGGGCTCCTAAGGAATTTATTTACTTACCCTAAAGTTATTCCAAACCTGTATGATTAAAAAAAAATCCGGGAGGCAGAGGACAAGTCTCAGTTGCCTCCACTTCTGAGACAGTCAATCCGCGCATCTTATCATGTGGCTCGCTGTGCATGACACCACAGAGACTCACAGCATGTGGAGGCTCATGCTACCCTCCGCGATCCATGCACAACTCACCACATGACCCACTGAGAGTGAGAACCTCTAATCGCGACCACGAGGAGGTTACCCCATGTGACTCTACCCTCCCTAGCAATTAGGCCAATTTGGTTGCTTAGAAGACCTGGCTGGAGTCACTCAGCACGCCCTGGATTCGAATTCGCGACTCCAGGGGTGGTAGTCAGCGCCAATATTCACTCAGCTACCCAGGCCCCCCGTATTACTTTTTTTAAATGCAGAACACAAAAGGAGATGTTGTTATGAATATAACGTCTGTTGCGCATTCATAAGCGCTATGAGTGAAGCATGTTGTGAACGAGTATCTCTCATAGCGCTAATGAACGTGCAATATACATAAAGATACTCCCTAAAAAAATGACTTAAATTTCAAGTTGTTTCTCACTATAACCTATTGTATGTCTTCATAAGACTTGTAATATGAGGCACATGTCACATGAACTAATTTTATGATACCTTTGGATCCTTTTTTAAGACCTAAATTGAGGCACTATCTACTTCCATTGTTTGACATGGCAGTCCGTTATATTCACTGAAACAACATTTGTGTTCCACATAAGAAAGTCATATGGGTTTTGAATAAAAGAAGGGTGTGTAAATTATGACATAATTTTCACTGTTGCTTGAACTTTCCCTTTAATGTTAATTTGACCAATAAACCCTGATCGCTTCACAAAGACAGCAATGTGAAAGGTGTTTTAATAATTTTACACTTCTACTGCATCCCTGTCCAAAGAGGATTTGTAGGTCTTTAAATGTACAACAATAATAATAATAATGATCAAATAATAAATAAATTAAAACCCTGGTTTGGATGATAGGGGCAAAAAGGAGACTACTGGTGTCTTTTTAACAGAAGTAAACCTATAAGAGTAAGAGATCTTTGAGTGAATCATTACAACAAAGCAATAAACTAAATGTGGACAAGACCATTATACACTTGTCTTTCCATTTTGCTCCTCAAAACTAATTTTTTTCTCTTACACATACTTGAAAACAACTGAAACTTGCAACACACTCAACATCCATTGAGAAAATTAGCCTCTTATATAGAAAGAGCTGACCACAAATAAAACAGAAACTCAGACTACACAACTCAGGTAAGACAAACATTTGGAAGTATCCATTGCTGTGTTAAACATGCAGGCATGAAATGCTAATTACCACGTCAGTTTCACTCCGAAAACCATCAAAGACTGCCACCACTAATAATATGTGTATGGAACAGTATTGAGCTGCACGGTACGGAAACCTCATTTACAATTCAAAGAGCCTCATGTTCAATATAACTTTATACAGGAAGATGTTTCTCATCTGTAAGCTGCCTGCTTTAGTGTTGTGCGCAGTCATTTCGGAGACGTCTAGCAGGAATAATGAGAAGGTTTCTTACACAATTGAGGGAATGTATAATCAGGGCCAACAGACTCTTTGTGATGATGTGCGCCATATTACTGCCTTTGCTGACATTATAATGGCTGTGGTGAGTTTAAATTTCCCCCTGTGTCTCTGAGGTATAATTAAAACATGTTGTAATCATTTTTTCATCCTTAAGAACCAAACTGTGACACGCCTACAATGGAAGCTGATTTGTTACTAGCTTTATTTACTGAAATGCCTAAGAAAGTGTAATAGTTTCAAACGTTCCAAACCTATCATTTGGTATATCCCTTTGTAACGGGTAAGGGATGGGCAAGGATGAGGCGGGAACCGGCAGAACAGTCAACGTAAACTTTAATTACATAAACCCAACTTAAAACAACATAAAACACATAGACGCACACACAGCGGCTGCGTGTCTCTCTCGAACTGGTGTCTCCGGCTCCCCTTTATCTCTCTCTCCCACTGCTCATGTGAATCAGTGCCGGCAGTGTCGGGCTCCCCCACCCGATTCAGGCCAAGGGCACCATCCGGACTGGCCAACCCCCACCCCATCTCTGGAGTGAAGACGCTGCCATTCTGGTCATTCCGCCAGCTGATGATCCACCCCGCCTCCTGGGAAACTGGGGAGAGACAAGGGAAGAGAGAGAGGAAAGAGAGAGAAAAAGCGGACGACAGCCGCTCCTCCCCGGGTAGACGGCAGCGAGTCCTCCGACCCCTGGCGGACGGAACGGCTCCTCCCCGGCAGCCGGCAACGGCAAGGACTCCACGACAGCGCATCCCTCCCCCTTCCCGGGTTTCGCCACCAATGTAACGGGTTCAGGATGGGCAAGGAGGAGGCGGGTACCGGCAGGAAAGTCAACATAACTTTAATGACGTAACTCAACTTAAAACAACATAAAATAAACATCAACACACACAGCACAGCTGCGTGTGTCTCTCTCACGAACTGGCGTCTCCGGCTCCCCTTTATCTCTCTCTCCCGCTGATTAGTTGACTCAGCACAGGCCATGCACCCTCACGGTCCCGCCACGCCCTCCTCCTCATCACACCCTTCATGATACTTTAAGGTCTGTGATCTGCACCACAGACCTGAGTGACACTGTAAGTGCATTACGAGTGTGTAAATAATGAGAGAATGTTCATTTTTGAGTGAACTATCCCTTTAAAAGGAACATAACTGGTTCATTACCTGGTAATACACCAAAAGTTTTAGGATTTTGAGGAAAAATATAAAACAAAGAAAAGTTAGGACACAAAATGTAGTAGTAGTATTTACGGTGTTTAGGTCACCAATCAAAAGTATGCAAATCTATGACATTGACCATTTTAACTCTAATGTTAAGGTCAGATTTCCTTGATTGTATTAAAGCACACAAGATGCTCTTTGGAACAAAAGTAAAGAGGGACACATACCTAATACTAATAGATTTTGAAATTCATATTAGCTTTCAAATTCAACTCTTTAACTCAAATTGTTATGCTGATAATATAAATTGTAATTAAAAGGTCTGTATTAAATTAGATAATTTTCACAATAGAAGCATTTTAACTGTGTTTTGGATCCCACTGTATGTTGGGCTTTAAAAGTGGCACTGAGAAAATGAAAAGACTGCATATCTGCATGTAACAAGTGGAACAGCAATTGAATGGTGCCAAGCATGAAAAGTGGCTTAATTAGTCATTACTTGTGCGGTTAAGTGCATAACTTCTTTTCAGTCTACTTCAGATCTGAATACAGTGCCATAAAATTCCGCCTTTACCGAGAAATGAATCAGAATACCAAGCCTAGAGTGAAAATTTGGAGTATTAGAGGCGGCAGAGCCCTTTTGCAGCGCAATGAGAAGATGCCTTTGACCCAAACACAGAAAGCAGGCAAATGACAGGCGAGCCATAGAGCGCTGTGATTGTTTAGGATGTTAATTACGTCGAGAGAAGCTGTAAAACAAGCCACAAGACTCTGCTCCATGAATAGGGAAGTAGGCACAGCTGGGATGCTTATAATCACAGGCAGAATGGCAAAAAAGAGATTAGTGCTTTAGAGATTAAATATTATCTTTTCACAGCACTAAATAAATCAACTTCTCTTGGAGCTGCTTTCACTCAAACAAACAAGAGACACATCCCTGACCTTTTTTCATGTCACCTGCTTTCCGTTTTGCATTTTTGGTATGTTGATTTGGAGCGAACTGCCTTTGACAAATGCTGCCTTATGTACAGTATATGCTATAGATTCATTTATGGCATTCTGTTTCTGTAACTTGGTGGTTTAATGGACAGCAATAAAGGCCTTGAAACTACTAACTTCATTTACTGAATTCATGTCTTTACCAGTGCATAAGTGAAAGAGACAAAGGATAATGGATAGCAATGAGTCTCATTATTTCTCCTGTCATGTTTCACATTTAGATCCAAAAGGTCCACTTAAAGGCATTGTTCCCTGAAAAAATGAAAATTAAGTAATTATTTACTCACTCACTCTCCAGATCAATATGGCTATCTTTCTACCATGGAACACAAAGGGGGGAAAAAAGGTTTTGGAGCTTGAAATTAATATATTTCTCCTATTTTTGAACATTTCCCTGATGTGTGTGATGCTCTCATGGTGTTTACTGTTTGCCAGTATGTCACAATAATTTTTGATGAAGAGACAGAAATATTCATAAATGTTTTACATTCAAGAAAATGTTAGCATTTCACAATTAATGTAAGTTGAATGTAATTTTACAGTGTGGGGCAGTGACTTAAGCATATAACTTGCAAAAGTGTGGCAAAGGGCACTTTTAAAAGAAATATCGGTGATCGGATCATTATCGGCCGATCACAGTGTTAAAATATCGGTGATCAGTATGGGCCTCAAATTTCCTGATCGATGCACCACTACCTTATACATGGTGTGCTTACTATATCAGTATTTCTCAACTGGTGGGTCGTGACCACTGATATATAAATAGAACTGGATCGCTGATGCAAAGTTAAACTGCCAGCAGGAGGTGAAGCCACCGGAAGTGTCTGAGTGGCCATCTTAGTATGCCCAACCTCTCATAGAGCATCAATGACTGATAGGAGAAAACACCCCCATTTCACCGTCTCCGACCTGCAGATATGACAATTGCATTTCGCCTTCTAGTGACAATCATGTTTAATGTTTCATTTGCTTGTTATGGATACTATTCATTACGAGGGAAAGATATATGGGGATTGCGATGTCAGAGCATTCACCTGTCCCAGTGTTCAGTCTATCAATGCAGCACAACAATCACCAAAGGAAGCGGAAAAACTGTCCACAAGTTGTAATGTAAGTAAGAAAATAAGTCCTATGTAACATCTGCTTGTTTAGGGTGACAACACATCCTTACCCCCAAAAGGGACTTTAAAAAAGTCAGACCGGGATTTCTAAATCGTCTTAAATGCCTGGTATTTGCTTGTTTTCACATTGAAGTGCTCCCTGTAGTCAGTTGAATTCATTGTCCTCCAGTCAAACCCGTATCAGTTTAATTTTAACCAGCTTTGCTTTGCTTGTCTCCCTCAATCTCAGCACCCGCTGCACGTGTGATAAAGGGAGAGAGAGAGCGCGCGCTCTTATTCAAGTGACCGTGAGAACAAGACACTTTTTGATAAAAAACATTAAAAAAGTAACTCTGAACAAACACTTCGATTATCACAATAAATAAGTCTGAAAATGTTTGTATCTTACCTCAGTTTCAGTGAACTTGTTGACATTCAGCTGATCTGTTCACTGATTAAGTTTGTTAGAGGTGGATACTGTTTGATATACAGTAGATATACATAACTTTCTTGGGCTTTCAAGAAACAGGAAACATTTCTGACTTTAAATAATAATTACATGTGTAGGACGTTTGCGTTGTAGGGATGTACATGCAGATTTCAGATATAAAATCAGTGACAGAATGACTAATGTTTACTCTGAAATTAGATGATTTCCTATTAAGTCAATAGGGATATTGGAATGTTTGGGCATAGCAATATGGTGGCGCAGTGGCTTCACTGATATGACATCATGAGCAATCCAGTTCTATATATGTATATATCAGTGGTCGTGACCAAAAAAGGGGATGCAGGTCTGTTCGGATAGGGTCGTGGACAAGGGTCATGGTCATGGCAGATACCCAAGCAAACTTTCAGGCCACCGTGGCAAATTTAATGATATTAATTTCGAGTTTGACACTTTATATGTTCTAAATATGCTTCTCATCTGAAACACGCATCATGAAACATGCGATTGAAGCCTAGTTTTTGCACAAGCGCGGCGCAAGCCCTCACAGAACCACCTGCACCAATGATCTGCTCTGCTTACTGTACCACAAAACTGATGTTACCCATCTGAATTCTAGTGAGAATTTAGTTTAAAAGCACTGTGAAGGAAGTCAAACTTCTTAAACAGCTAGACAGCCCTGACATTATAAACAGCACTGACAAGAAAAAGAAACTACACTGAGCCATGTGCCAAAATAAAGTTTTTTCAAATTACAAATCATCACCTTACTAAAATGTATCTAGGTTTTACAATAGTAACAGTAACTGTGGTATTTTGACCAAAAATGTTGTAGTTAATAATATATTAGGTGGAATCTATTAGACCTCATTTTTATTACAACTGTGGTAGTTGTAGTTAAAGTTTCTAAATATGTTTAGGTTACTTTTTTTTAGGCTACTTTTTTTTTTTTATAACAAATACTATTACTATTTTTATTTTTTTTAAGAAAGACTAGCTAAATTGACCTAACATCAGTAATGAGGAGCCATTCATGTCGTACCTGTGCTTATATGATATTACACTGTAAATATAAGGGCAAGTATATGGAAAAAGTTTTTCTACAGTGTAATACATGTTCTGTTTGAATGATGTTTGATATAAGGAAATAAACTGGACAATAAATAGAATAGGGTCATATAAATAAATAGGCAACTTTTATAAGGGGTTTAGTTTGCTGTTGACATCAACAACAACAAAAAAATAACAATATAAATTTATGCATCCCTTATACTTGAAAACCATGAACAAAACTACGCAAGATAAAATAAAATGCGATCCAGGCTTCATTAAATACAGGTTATGTTTTTTACTGTATCGGGTCACCACTTGATGTCCAATGTAAAATCTTGGTCCTGAAGCAAAACCAGTTGAGAAACACTGTACTATATAATATATTTATATAACTTTATTATAATAAAATAATGAAAATATAATACTTATATATTAAAAGTGTCAACCCCCCCCCCACCCCTCCCACCCACACCACACACACTTCTAAGCAACATTGTTTCCTAGATATTTTTTCAAGTGAATTCTCATAGAACAAGAGCCTTTAATTAAAAAAAAAAAAAAACAATGCATTTAAATTGAGGCATTTATTTAAAAAGGTACACAATTTGAAAAAAAAAAACAAAAAACAAAAAACAATTCAGAACAATAATGATTAGTCATTCTAAATGCAACCCCTGGCTGCCTCGGGAAGTATATTTTGCAATTAGTAAACAACATCTCAAATCACAAAAATGAGTCATTCATAATTGGCAAGGACTATCTTTTTAGAAACTTTTCAACTTTCTTGTGATCAAAACTTTCTTTTCTTTCCCACCTGTGAATGAAAAATATAAACCAATATAATCTTATTTAGATGCTGGATGCTGGAAATTGGCTACAGATGCACAAAACATCTTTTCAATTTTTCTTTGCATTTCACAGTTTTTCTTTTTAAAAAGTAAGGTTTGGGCTTTTTTAACAATTTTAGCCAACAAAGAGTTAGTGAATGTGAATTCTCTTAAACAAGTGCACATAATATAGGAGAGACCTGTAATTCACTTAAAATGGTTCTGTCCCATTTTATTATTTGTTATCAGTTCTGTTTTGACACTTACGATAAACAATGACATGACTGAGGTTTACTAGTTAGAAAAAAGCCATTATAGCCATTGAAACAAATGCATAGAAACAGTAATGGGGAACAACTTTCAACAGCCCACTGGTTTGGCATCAGACCAGTGTTGCAAGAAAAAGACATGCAATCACTTTGAGCAGTGTTATGGTCCTATTCAGAGCAGAGCCAGTGTGCTGGGTCGATGAATGGCTTGCTAATGAAGCAGATATTCATGCTGAGGAGATGGAGAGATAACATTCTGCTGCAGGGCGTATGGGAGAGAAACTCTGGAGAGTGAGATAATGCAGTGTTTATGGTAATATTTTAATCTCTTATCGTGCTAGAGGAGAAACCCAGAGGGTATTTATCAGCTTTTGAACTAACGCACCACTGCTTTATTCATTTTTATCATCTTTACAAAAAAACTATTTTCCCATCTTTGTGGTGCCCTATCAAAATCAACAAGAGTTGGTATCTCTCTTTTCCTCTCTCTGATGTGATGGATGTGATATTATATTATTTCATTTTTAGAATGTCAGCCCAAAAGTTTGGCAGTTAAACAAAAGTCAATTAAAATATAATCTGAGTTGTGGCCTAGAGGTTAGAACAGATTTTTTCACGTTAAGTCTCTTTCCCCTACATTTCCTGTCATATATACTCTTTATTCTCAGAAAAAGAGGCAAATATAAAAATAAAATGCCAAAACTAACAATCCCTTGAATTAGTTTAATCTGTATGCTAATTTTCTAATAAAATTTTATTTTTTTTAAATCAATTGCTACTACTAAAACTTTGAAAAACTTTTTAAAATATCTCGTTTAATCATAAACAGCCAACAAAAATGTTCTAATTTAGCCAACAAAGGCTAAGTCACTTGATTGAAAGTCTGAAAAAGTTGTTTTTTATATTTTTAACATTCAGGAAATGTCCTAGAGAGGTACATTTGATTGTGAGTAGTGCACCACAGAGCAGTGCAGTAGCGCCTTCCCTTCAAAGCTGAGTGGACAGATTGTCGAGTCATTTCTATGACACACTCCAGATTCACACTGTAGGACCACATATGCCACCACAAATGCTACATTTCCGTTTCATTTTCATTTTTACTTTCATCATTACTGTAAAATTTCCAGCAGCTTTCAAGTAAATTTGGAAGGTAATAACTGGCAAATTTCTTTTTTTAAGCATAAATCTCAGTTTCTCTCAAAAAAATTAAATCTCTCAAATTGTTAAATACATATTAAAATGTATTTTGTTTTAAGATTGTTTAGATATTTTTACCTGAAAACTACAGTAAGACCAAAATTAAGAGTCTGAACTATCCGTTTAATATAACAGTTGTCTTTATGATATGTTGTAATCTGTTTTATATTAAAAATGTTTATGAACACATTCCACAATTTTCACCATTTCAAATCAAAATCCAAAGAACAGAAGATTATGAGAGCAGAAGGCCATTAAAAAAAATACCAAACATGCAAGGCTTCATATTGAAAAGACAAGGAATTTTCCACTTTGCTGTTTTATTTACACTTATTTTTGGGACAAAGGCTGGTCTTGAGCCAGGGTGTTGGTGTAATGGTAAAGAGTTTGGCACACATTGCAGTGGATAACATGTGATTGTAGGGAACAGTCCATATGGATACAGGAAGCACTGGGACAGCCTGCAAGGCTGCGAGGGTGGTAACCACTGAAGCAAAGAGGGCTAAGTCTTTACATCTACAAGGTCCAATGCATCACCAATGCCAAACATATCCTGCCTACCACATGCTCCTTTACTACCACAAACCAATGCCAAACAGCCCACGCCCTCTTTTCTCAGACCATCATGCCAAGTATAACTGTGTATAACACATCCTGTGTCTTCGTGGGGTGTTCTAAAGCATCACTGTTTATGGATGAAATTACAGAAAATTAAATGCTAAGTGCTGAATTAACACAAGCTGTCTGAGTTCAAAGAGAAAAAGAAAATGCCTCTGCATGCATGTGTTAAAAATAAAAAAAGATATATAATCAACCCCCAGTGGATACAAGAGGTCTGCTTCATGACCAGATTTACAACAAAACATAATGTTTTATGCATAACTTTGGATTTTTGTGCAATGCTGAATTTGTAATACTCTCTAAAAGGAAAGTGTTTTTCTGCAAACAAAAAAAATCAACTTAATATAAAAATAAATCCAAACAAAACGATAGATCAGTGCATTATGATATTTCATGTAATATATATAATAATTAAATATAAAAACGCACAGTTAACAGAGATGGACCAATATATGAGTCAATATTTGGGATTTTGAACAACTAGTTCTACATAATCATGCACATATTCATAGTCAGAGAAAGAAAGAAAGAAAGAAAGAAGAAAGAAAAAGAAATGTGATCTTTCTGAAAAGAAAGAAGGAAGGAAAAGGAAGGAAAGGGAAAAAATGAAAAGAAAAAAGAAAGGAAGGAAGGAAGGAAGGAAGGAAGGAAAATAAATAGGAGGATTTAGGGGCAGGGTGATTAATCATAGCTGCCGTCCCAGCGAGTGTTGCGGTTGCTCTCCCTCCTGCAAGGAAGGAAGGTAAATGAGACGAGAAAAGAAGGAAGAAAGGAAGGAAAAAGGAAGAAAAAGAAAGAAAGAAGGACGGAAGGAAGGAAAAAGGAAGGAAAATGAAAAGGAAAAATTCAGGAAGGAAGGAAAGAAAGAAAGAAAGAAAGAAAGAAAGAAAGAAGGAAAATGAAAAAAGGAATAAAAGAAGGAAGGATGGAAGGAAGGATGGATGGAAGGAAAATAAATAAAAATGAAAAAGGAAGGAAAAGAAATGAGAAGGAAAAAAGAAAGAAAGAAAGAAAGAAAGAAAGAAAGAAAGAAAGATGGAAGGAAGAAAGAAGGAAGGAAAGAAAAACGAAGGAAAATGAAAAGGAAAAATTCAGGAAGAAAGAAAGAAGGAAAATGAAAAAAGGAATAAAAGAAGGATGGAAGGAAGGAAGGATGGATGGAAGGAAAATAAATAAAAATGAAAAAGGAAGGAAAAGAAATGAGAAGGAAAAAAGAAAGAAAGAAAGAAAAATGGAAGGAAGGAAGAAAGGAAAGAAGGAAAGAAAGAAAGAAAGAGAGGAAGAAAGAAAGAAGAAAGGAAAATGAAAAAAGGAAGGAAAAGAAATGGAAAGAAAGAAATAAAGAAAGGATTTAGGGGCATGGTGATTAATCACAGCTGCTGTTCCAGTGAGTGTTGCGGTTGCTCTCCCTCCTGTAAGGAAGGAAGGAAGGAAGGAAAATGAAAAAAGGAATAAAAGAAGGAAAGCAGGAAGGAAGGATGGACAGAAGGAAGGAAGGAAGGAAGGAAGGAAGGAAGGAAGGAAGGAAGGACAAGAAAAGAAATAAAGAAATAAAGAAAGAAATGATTTAGGGGAAGGGTGATTAATCACAGCTGCCGTCCCAGCGAGTGTTGCGGTTGCTCTTCCTCCTGCAGCCCCTGCGTCTGTGCTGGCAGGATGGTAACGGTGGGCTACTGAAACACGCCCCATATGATGCCACACATCCAGCACATCATTAGAGGAAATGAAGCACATTTACATGCTCGACTGGCCATTGTGTCACTGAGAATGAGGCAGCAGCGGTGGCGCTTTCCGTTTCCACAGCCCTGATTCTTTCGCACAATCAAACGCACAGACTCGCAGGCCACTGCTAGGCTGGGACTTGTCATGCCATCTGTTGTTTAATGGTCTCCTGTAATGAATCCCTGCCCCAGGAGCTCAGGCTATTCTCTAAGGGACACCCGTAGACCTGCAGGCCAGAGAGCTCACATTGCAGTGGGCAGATCACAGACTAGTAACCTGGCTAAAGATGAATGAGGTTACATGGTCCAAATGAGGAAATGGAGAGGCAATTTTACAATTAGATATGGTGGACTTTTTCTCTATATTGACAGGAATCCCTATAGGTCGCTTATCAGACTTAGTTCAAGGCCTATGGTCTATATCACAAAGCAGGATTAAGACTCTAGCTAGGTAAATTTGAACTTAGTTTGAGCGAACTCTGAATTTAAGTTGAACAGTAAGATGGATAGGTTTTCATTAGGGTTCATCGCCATAGTAACATGACGGCTAACCTGCTCCAGGGTAGGTTATGTTCTCGATCACAGATCTCATACAGATGCTGAACCAATCAGCAGTGAGCAAACCGATATCTCTGACGCAACAAGATCACTCCCCCCATATCTCTTGCTCCAATTTAAAGCGCACTTCAAATAAACTATTTTAGAAATTCAGCTTTTAATGATAATTAGGCCTATTTATTTGCGAGAAATAGATTTTCTGCACTCTCGCATTTTTAAAAGACACTTGAATTGTTTTCTCGATAATTTACCCACTCTTGCAATAAAGTATATATGAACATAAGTAACATAAATCTAGTAAAATGGATTAATGCATTGTCTGTCAATAATAATCATCGATTTTAAAATATTAAAAGCTTTAGCCCTCCTCATATATAACGAGTGGATTTACTGGCAGTATTTCACTTGAAGCTCAATAAAATCACACTGTACACAAATTGCTAGAAAAAAGAACAACAGGCCTAACAAATGCATAAAAATTGTCATATTTCAAGTGATACATTTTTATTTATTCAATAGTAGGCTATTTTAATTTCTAATAATATGAAATGATATTAAGCTTTTCATTTAAATTAATATAAAGTGTTCTATATTTAAAATAAATATTTAAGCTATTAAAATGAATAAGCCTGTATGTTCTTTTTGTAGACCTTGAATTCACTTACATGTTGATACATCAGCTATTTTCTTTATTTTTTCCCCCCATCTTTATCACATTCAGATTTTTTCCCCAGCAGTCCTCTTGAGCTCTCTTGGCTGCATCGGTGTTTGTTCTTGTACTTAAATTCTTCATAATTTAATAATGATCTTCAGCGGAAAAGTGAATAGTGCTGTCTCTCTCCATGTTGCATGCGATTGGCTGTTCGGTGCAAACGTCATTCATTCATGTGAATGAGTTTGTGAACTATTTATTAACTCAGGATCAAACTCTGAGTTGATAAAGAAGGTCGATAACCATTGTCTTGATACCACGTAAACATAATGCAGCGTGATTCGATTCAGTGGGTTTTCACCAATTAGCATTTTTTTGCATCAAGACTTTACACAAGTCCAAAATATTTTCATAATTCTCTAAATGTTCAAGTTCTTCTTTTTCAGCAGCATCCAAACTATGTATATAAAAAAAATGCCCTTGCCTCTGAATAACTTAAACAATGGATTGTTGCTGTATGATACTTCAGACTTCAGGTTACAAGCATTGAAAGAATATTAGCCACCAGAAAAGTCATATTGGCTGTCCACTAACAAAGGCCACATCACAGAGAATCTGGAAATTGACCCCTAATTCCACCAGCAAATATTCATGAATGCTTTGAAAAGAATAGAGCATTCTATCAAAAATCTTCCTTTCCTCATGTCAGACTTTCAAACTAAAAAACACAAGGTCTGTCCTTCTCAAGGTCAAATCAGAGCTAATGCTGCAGGAAGTTTGCAGAAGAATATTAGGTGAGGACGTAAAGAGGTGGGAGTGCGATGATGGGATCTATTTCATCTCTTAGCTGAGATGGCGCAATCGCTCAACTTTGACAAGAAGCTGTGTGTCGATTAGAGATTATATTGCATGCCCCGCCACAGAAAAAGTGACGAGACCATACAGTGACATAAAAAACAATATAGTGGAAGGCCATACAGAAAGATCTTATCACTGGTCTCGACATGAACTTGTGCCAGTGAGTGAATATTTATGAAGGTGAGCATTTTTATATCAATGGCAGTTTAAAGAGCAATTTCACAAGCAAATAATTGAAAACAGCATGAGGAAACCCCCGGATGTGTCATTTTTTGCCAGTGTAGACAATTGCAGCTGAGCGTTCTGGTAGATAACAAATACTCAAGCCTCCCTTGTACAGCCCACTGTCTCAAAATAGGTAAATTGAGTCTTGTTAATGGATGGCAGGGCCTTTCTTGGGTTAACTAGCATATGGAAGCACTCTATTTTAGACCTAACCATCACTCTATATGAAACTGGGACTGACCCTATCTCCAGGCTGACCATACAAGAAATTCTTTATGAATGTTTGGAGGTGTCACAATGTAAGTGTATGGATGTGGATGCTATTTCAGGTATTTATGCTCACTAGTTTTATGCTAAATACACCACCTACATGAATTCATCTAGTTTTACACTGTTTTGAAAAAAAAAAAAAAAGAGGATTAATTGCTAATATTGTGATATTGTGATATGAGTGGTGCTTGCTGTGGTAAAACTTGCCATCACAATGTCCCACTAAGGGCCCAAGTACACTGCTTCAAGTAAAACTAGCCCACCCACATGTCTCTTTGATGTTCTAGTGCTGAGATATTGTGCTCTGGGTGGTTGCTACGGTGTTGTGGGTGGTTGCTAGGGTGTCATTAAATTTAGCATACAGGCCTAAGAGAAAAGACCCAAATGTCTCTACGATTTTCTGTTCTATATGAGCCTACTGTTTCTTTTCCAATGTTAAGTCTATGTTCGCCATGCATACAATGATTGCTTATAAAAGTCATAGAGGGTGTAAAACAAATGGTGCGGGACAAGCTACTGTATGCACCAACATTTTGGCAAAAGAAGAAGAAATGGGTTTTAGGGCAGTGATTCTCAATTTTTTTGGTTCATGCCCCCCTCTGAAACAAGAACAAAAACTTTCTTCTAAATTAATGAGGATCACTAGTTTGTTCTGTGTTTTATATATATATATACACACACACACACACACACACACACACACACACACACACACACACACACACACACACACACACACACAGTGCATCCGGAAAGTATTCACAGCGCTTCACTTTTTCCACATTTTGTTATGTTACAGCCAAAATGGATTAAATTCATTATTTTCCTCAAAATTCTACAAACAATACCCCATAAAGACAACGTGAAAGAAGCTTGTGTGAAATCTTTGCAAATTTATTAAAAAATAAAAAACGAAAAAAAAAAAAAAAAAAAAAGAAAAATAATCACATGTACATAAATATTCACAGCCTTTGCTCAATACTTTGTTGAAGCACCTTTGGCACCAATTACAGCCTCAAGTCTTTTTGAGTATGATGCTACAAGCTTGGCACACCTATTTTTGGGTAGTTTCTCCCATTCTTCTTTGCAGGACCTCTCAAGCTCCATCAAGTTGGATGGGGAGCGTCGGTGCACAGCTATTTTCAGATCTCTCCAGAGATGTTCAGTCAGGTTCAAGTCTGGGCTCTGGCTGGGCCACTCAAGGACATTCACAGAGTTGTCCCGTAGCCACTCCTTTGTTATCTTGGCTGTGTGCTTAGGGTCATTGTCCTGTTGGAAGATGAACCTTTGAGGTCCAGAGCGCTCTGGAGCAGGTTTTCATCAAGGATGTCTCTGTACATTGCTACATTCATCTTTCCCTCGATCCTGACTAGTCTCCCAGTTCCTGCCGCTGAAAAACATCCCCACAGCATGATGCTGCCACCACCATGCTTCACTGTAGGGATGGTATTGGCCAGGTGATGAGTGGTGCCTGGTTTCCTCCAGACATGACGCTTGCCATTCAGGCCAAAGAGTTCAATCTTTGTTTCTCATGATCTGAGAGTCCTTCAGGTGCCTTTTGGCAAACTCCAGGTGGGCTGTCATGTGCCTTTTACTGAGGAGTGGCTTCCGTCTGGCCACTCTACCATACAGGCCTGATTGGTGGAGTGCTGCAGAGATGGTTGTTCTTCTGGAAGATTCTCCTCTCTCCACAGAGAAATGCTGGAGCTCTGTCAGAGTGACCATCGGGTTCTTGGTCACCTCCCTGACTAAGGCCCTTCTCCCCCGATCGCTCAGTTTGGCCGAGCGGCCAGCTCTAGGAAGAGTCCTGGTGGTTCCAAACTTCTTCCATTTACGGATGATGGAGGCCACTGTGCTCACTGGGACCTTCAATCCTGCAGAAATTTTTCTGTACCCTTCCCCAGATCTGTGCCTCGATACAATCCTGTCTCGGAGGTCTACAGACAATTCCTTGGACTTCATGGCTTGGTTTGTGCTCTGACATGCACTGTTAACTGTGGGACCTTACATAGACAGGTGTGTGCCTTTCCAAATCATGTCCAATCAAATGAATTTACCACAGGTGGACTCCAATCAAGTTGTAGAAACATCTCAAGGATGATCAGTGGAAACAGGATGCACCTGAGCTCAATTTTGAGTGTCATGGCAAAGGCTGTGAATACTTATGTACATCATTTTTTATTTCATTTTTTATTTGTAATAAATTTGCAAAGATTTCAAACAAACTTCTTTCATGTTGTCATTATGGGGTATTGTTTGTAGAATTTTGAGGAAAATAATGAATTTAATCCATTTTGGAATAAGGCTGTAACAACAAAATGTGGAAAAAGTGAAGCCCTGTGAATACTTTCCGGATGCACTGTGTGTGTGTGTATATATATATATATATATATATATATAATTATTATTATTATTATTATTATTATTATTATTATTATTATGCCTATAGACTTTCAAAACATCAAACAACTAAATATAAAAATAAAATAAGTGATCCTGCTGCAGGAGCATCCCCTGAGCATGAACACATTGCAAATTGCAAATGTTGTCAGCCAATGAATATTACATGAGACACAAAGTATTCTTCCTCCAGGGGGCGCTTGGCCACTCAGAAAATCCTCTATTCAACTGCATTTAACTATCAGAATGTTTAATATCACCTTGGATAAATTTTTACACTAGATAGTTATTTTTAATAAAAACGGATACTGGGGCCTGGGTAGCTCAGCAAGTAAAGACGCTGACTACCACACCTGGAGTCGCAAGTTCAAATCCAGGGCATGCTGAGTGACTCCAGTCAGGCTTCCTAAGCAACCAATTGGCCCGGTTGCTAGGGTGGGTAGAGTCACGTTGGGTTAACCTCCTCGTGGTCACTATAATGTGGTTCTCACTCTCAGTGGGGCGTGTGGTGATTTGTGCGTGGATGCCGCGGAGAATAGCATGAGCCTCCACACGCGCTACGTCTCTGCGGTAACACGCTCAACAAGACACGTGATAAGATGCGCGGATTGACTGTCTCAGACGCGGAGACAACTGAGATTCGTCCTCTGCCACCCAGACTGAGGCGAGTCACTACGCCACAACGAGCATACCCAATTACCTAACCCCCCCAAAAAAATAAAATAAAATAAAAATGGATACTTGCAAAGATTCAAACCTGTGAAAGGAAATAAGCCTTAGCAGTCTCTATTAAAGTATTTTTAAAATCCTTATCCAGTAATAATAAACTGGGATTGGCCCATCCTGACCAGCACTAAAAAAAATATTTGGTGACAGTGCCATCTAAACGCTGTTTCGGTAACGGTCAGGAGGACATCTGGACAAATATTTCTTGATTCATTATTCTGACAAACTTTAATAACCACTGAAATACAAACTGACCTTTCTTCCATAATTTACTCAAAAGCAATATGACTTTTTTCATCCATGAAACACAAGATTAAGAGATGAGAGGATCATGTTTGTGGCTGTCCAAGCTCCAAAATCACACATAAAAGCACCTTAAAGTCGTCCATAACACTTGTGCCTTAGATTTCAATTCTTCTCAAGTCATATAGTATTGTAAGAGGAACAGACCGAAATTTACCCATTTGAAACTGGCGCACACGCGAGAACGGCTTGTTTACATAAATGCTGCAAGAATGATGCCTAAAAATAGATCTATTACATTTCTAAGGGATCATGCACAAAATGTTTGCCTGACGGATGATAATATGGGCGGAAAATCCCATATACTTAAATTGCCAGTTTGCAACCATCTATAGCAACACCCAGTGACCACCCACAACACCTTAACATCATGGTGGTACCATTTTTATAGGCAAGAACCATTTACATTTTCTTCAGAAAATGTAACCATCTAGTCTTTTAAATGCAGTCTTGCACTGCGGCAATCGCAAATCCCATTGCTTTTCTAGTCTACAGTTCTACCAAGTACGGTCAAGGTCATATAACTTCCCAGTTCTGGTGAAATGACCTTGAACGAGAAGGACAATTGGAACCTGTAATCACTCAGCCCGAGTGTGAGCAGGTAACCGTTAAAAAGTGGCCCTCCCTCGTCTGACCTTGAAAGGGCTACACTTGTACCCAGCAGCTCTAGGGTGATGACAGCATCTTTACAGTTTTATTATTGTAATTATTAGCTCTAATAGATCAGTCTGACTCCTTGCTCCACTGCCTTCCCTTCCTCCCGTCTCCCATCTCCCTCTCTCTCTCTCTCTCAACACACACACACACACACAAACACATACACACTCCTTCTCTCCCTGGCAAAAGCTGCACAGGCTGCAACATTACGTAATTCCAGCCAGGTCGCGACTGGCTTGCAGGGGTTTGGGACTTTTTTTTCTTGGTGTGTGTGTGTGGATGCTGAAAAGAAATAGCATTTTTAGACACTGCTGTGGGTGTGTCTCGAGCTGGAGATGGACCCGTCACGGCTCGTTGGGCTCGGTGCGGCGGGAGAATAATCCGTCTGTCTCTGTGTCACAATAAGATTCCCTACAATTCTCCCGCTTTCTCCTTTTGTCTCTCTCTCACTCCATTATCATCTCCAACAGCTCTCTCTGTGTGTGGATTTGAAGATTAGGTGAGGCTTGCTCTCCTAATGCAGTGTTAGAAAAATGCATCTCAGCACGCTGTGTGTCAGGTCTGGGCAGTTGATTTTAATGAACATCGGTTCATCGCGCTGTAGTATGCAATGTGCCGGGCTGTGAATGGTTGGCAGGGTTGTATGGGCGCGGGAGTGGGGGGCAGAATATCTGCCAGGGCTTTTAGCAAGATTCTCCTGCTCTGTGAGGTAAACTACTGCCTCCCAACCCTCCCAGCACCTTATATTTATTTATGAGTCCTGGCATGGTCTCACGCAGAATCAAAAGGCTGTTACGGCGCCTCTGGATCCATTAAGATAAGAAATTGTTGATATCACAAAGGTGTGGGGAGGAAGACAGACATGGTCTTGGTTTCCTCTCAGCTTGCTTTCACTCCATCTCTTTAATACACTCTTCCTTAAGCCCATGAGCAACTGAAATGCTATTCCGCAAGATTCTTTCCAGTTAATAGAGCCAGGCTTCTTCTTTATGCACTCGTGGCTTAGTAGACAGGCTCAGGTTGCGATTTTGCCCCAAACTGATTTAAAATTTGTTTTTTGTTTTGTTTTATTTTTTGTATTCCTGAACAAAAAAAAAAAAAAAAAAAAAAAAAAGGGCAGGCAACCAACGAGCATCAAATAATAACAACAGCACTTAAAATAATAAAAATCTCAGTAAGACCTTACAACAAGTTTCTATTTGTTAACATTAATGCATAGGGTATACAATGCTTATGAATATATACAGCATTTATTAATCTGGGTAAACGTTACTTTATCAAAATACTATTGTTCATTGTTCATGTTAGTTCATAGTGCATTAACAAATGTTAACGTACTAGAGATGGTACTATACAGTATATAAAATTTCAATATATCTCGAACCAAAAAATAAACAGTGAACAATAGAGGCAAAACTTGATATTTCGAACTTTGTTTTCTGTCCAAGCGATCATAAATATAATGACCCGTCAAACATCATAATCTCTCCATTGCTTGATTTTACCCCTACTGCGCTTTTTTCTACACTGTTTACAGGGTTCACACAAGGTCCTTGAAGTGCTTAAAGTGCTTTAATTTAGCTTTTAGAAATTTAAGTACTGGAATACCTAGAATATCATCTTTTTTGTTGAAAAGTGCATGAGATTAAAATGGACCATTTCTTCCATATAATGTGTGTCCATCAAAGATGAGATTCATATACTCCACTTTCATTGAATAATGTATCTAATGTGTTTAATATCCCTTCTGTTCTTTACAGTTAGATAAAAAAAAAAGTAATAATAATATTCATTTTAATCACACATAGCACACGTGATAAACAAATAGAGAGACTTCTCTCTCATTAATGAATCGAAACACTGAGACACTCGTTGAACTCTTAAAGAGACAGTCCCATTTTAGCATGTGTTATACAAAATAATGTAAACAAAATGTTATTGCTTGTTAATTGAACAAATTATTTCAAACATTGATAGCTCATATCATTATATATACAATTTAATGGAATAATATTAATTGACAGAATGTAGAATTTTTATATTTAAAAAAAAGTTCAAATGTGATAATTTTTGTGATGATAAAAATATATATATATATATATATATATATATATATATATATATATATATATATATATATATATATAAACACTTCCATTTACTTTTTCAGGATAGCTTCTGTTCAGTTCTATTGCTTGTTCTGCACCTGATAGTGTAGTCCAATATTTTTGAAGGCTAGTTATTTGTGATCTTTTCTTATAGAGAAAGGTATATGAGAAATTCTTATTATTTAAACTTTGAGCAGTTACATTGTGTATTAAAGAACTGTATTTTGATGAGAAATTATAATTTGCATTTTGCTCAAACATTAAAAAAAATAAAATAAAATAAAAATCTGGCATACTTTATCATTTGTGTTCTTATATAGTATATTGAATATTGAACCAAAACATGAGATAACCATACAGGGCTCCATACTGCAACTAAAATGGTCGCAAATTCAATCAAAAATAATTGATTGCGACAATAATTTAAAATATAGTTGCCACTGGCAACAATCGGGTTGTGAGCATTCATATGCGGTTTCGTCAGATATCATCTTGTTGAATACATCTTTAGAGCGTGCACCACCGGTGTGTCTCGAGCCGCTTTTCACTGATGATGGGGAGTGGGCTCCAAAAGAGTTGATTCCTGGACTCTGACTAAAATCGATTCTTTTGTTCAACTCTGTAACTTTATGAACAGGACGTTGTAATTGGCTAAAATAATGAATTGCCGCTCTTAAGAACCAATCACATCCTCTACAAACACCTGTTGGTTGGTGGGACACCACAAAGGTGGGAGATAATGTGCGTGCATGCAAAAGAGAGAGAGGGTGTGACAGATTTTAGAAATTTGTGTAGTATTACATCAATGCAAGGGACAGTGGCTGGAAATGTGGATTCTCCCAATTTGTCTAGTTTCTATATGACAATGAAACTATTTCTGACCCAGCCTGTTTCTTTTCATTTTCCCTCTTAAAATTGGGTATGAGCAGCAACTAGTGAATGACATTGTTTTCCGGTCATTTTATATATATGGAATAGGAAACACTATTAACTTACAGGTAAGCTAGTGATATTTTATCAAAACAATAACCACACCAATATATCTTAATTAAACCCACTGCTATTTAATCCATTGTGGTCGAGACTGCCGAGTTTAAAAAGCTGCTGTTTTAAAATTTCACTATACGTTCCATAAAAAAGCGATTTCACGTATCATACTGTACATTCCATTTAAAAACAACAGTCCAAATTAATTTTAATTTTTTATTTTATTTCATCTCCATAATATGCCTATTAACAGTTATTGAAGTAAATTGAGCAAGAAAATATGTCTGATTTTTTTCTCCATTTGCATGGAAGTCATTTAGACTAAAGCAAGCTTCTCCCGTCCCACTAACGTTAGTGTTTGGATTTGGGTAGGAGAAACTGACCAGCAGTTACAGAAAAACTTTTTTTTCAACTTTATCATGGAGCAGCAATCGGTCGCAATAAGCAGTGGATTGAGTGAGCTATATGAGTGAAAATTAAACTATAATTTTTATAATTCCGTTGATTTTCCGCTCATGCCTGACAAGCAATTTTGGGGGATGAAAATATGTCACTTGGGAAGGCACTGCCCACTAATGGCCATCCCTGGTGACGGCCCTGAACTTTGAAACTATCCTGATCGAAAATAATTGGAGTCGAAGAGTCGATTCCATCGACTCCAATGGCTGGAGTCAGGAATCGGAGTCGACTCTAAAAAACTCGAAATTGAACACCCCAACTTTTCACCCGTTCGGTTTTCATGAGCTCGCTGAACCCCACGCAACAACAAACCCAGCGCGAGAGACGTGACCAAATTACTCTTTTGAACTGGATCATTTTCATGAATCACCTGTAAAGAACTGAAGGTGTGAACTCAGGAGTTCAGGTTAGCAGTTTGAATCAGAGTCAATTACTCAGCAAATCAACCGTCAGTGCGTTCACAACTGGGAGCGCAGACAATTCAAAATAGGAGTACCATTTGTATTTCGGGATTCTTTATAATTAAAAGACCCGCACAACTACAGTGTGTGTGTGTGTATATATATATATTATATATATCAGGGCTGCTCCTCACCAAAGATTTTCCTAGTTGACTAGTAGGAGTTAAATTTAAGCCATTTGTCCACTAGTCACAGGTTTATGATATTAATGTAATTACTTAAATATATATTTTTTGGGGGGCATCAGAAAATGGTTTGAGTTCCAGGGCTGAAAAAGAATGTTATAAGTAACATTGTTAACACTGTTCTACATTACAGAGAAATACTATACCGTAATAATGAGCCTTTAAAATAAAAATTTTCAAGCGCACGCACGAAGGGAGCTGCAGCGACACCGGCAAAAGCGGTAATGATTCTGAATGTGTCGGAAAAACCAGCAAGGAGACTGTCTGAACATTTTGTTAATTTATAGAGATAAATGCACATTAGGGTTGTGCCGACAGACGATGATCTCGGGGATCGACGATGGTCAGAGTGATCGCCAATAGCTGATGCATTTGATGTAAAGACGATATTTAGCTCCTTTTCCCAACTATAAAATTATTATTATTATTATTATTATGATTATTATTAAGCTATTATTATCAAATATTACAAATAATTTGCCCATAGACACACAGACACACGCTTGAAGAAACACTATTATATTATTAAGAACAGATGACAGAAAAGTCGTCTATAGGCATGTATGACGCGCTGATACGGAGGTGTGCAGTCTTGTGAAACACGCACATCTTGCATTTTTTTTTTGCAAGAACAGTATCGTCTATGAGTGCTGCAAATGACCTCACACATCCCAGCTCAGGAGGTGTTTTGAGTTCAGTTTGCTTTATTTCCACAGAGCAGTTCATTGTGACCACAACTCTGCAGCCTATACATCTGTGATTAAAACATAAAATAATACAAAAACACGTTCAAATCAAACCATGATTTACATTTCAGTGATTACTATCATCATTATAATTATTATTTTTACATTTATAATTGTTTTTATGTCTTCATTTGTGTAAGTAATTTTCCACCATGATGTTAAGACAGATTCTTGCCTGACGGTAAATGGAAAGGTGTTTATATATATACACATCACTTCATAATTTTAATTGCTTTTTCGTTTCATTTGGAGTGCAGTTTGAATTTAGAAATGTATTTGATTTAAGTTTTTCGTTTTTTAAATAAATTAATTTAATTTTCAATGCAAAATCACTAAAGCAACAATATTCACCAATTCCTCAGCCCAGGGGTTACCAATGTAATTGGATATTGCAATAATATATATATATATATATATATATATATATATATCGTGAAGGAGGGAACAAAATGAATTTAATCACACAAATGATGTTTTTTCCCAGAGAATGAAATACCCAACCGGTAGAGAATGCACAGATGAAGTAGCTTTTTTGCCAGAGAGATGTTGACAACTGTTGTAAAACCATCTTTCAAAAAGTTGAACAACACACATTTTAATTGCACTTATTTTTTTTGCAGTTTCATTTGATTTTTTTGTTAAAATAAATACAAAATAAAGTTCTAAGTTTGCAATCAAGGTGTCTTGCTTTATTGTGTAGGCTTAACCCTAACCCTGCTTAATGAAAATTACCCCATAGTACCACCTAGCGTCCAACCAGTGCTAATACCGGTGTTTGTCATTTTTATGTGGAGTTTTTTCTGCGACCAACCAACCTATCAAAACTTGGTTGACCAAGACTCTTCTCAACTATCAGGGCAGCCCTAAAATATACATATACACAGTACTATGCAAAAGTCTTAGGCATGTAAGATGTTTCACAAAAGCATTTGTCTTAAGATGGTTATTTATATCTTCAGCTTTAGTGTGTCAAGAACTGTGACAAATTCTCCAAGAAGCTTGGAACATCCTATCTGCCAACAACCAATAAAAAGTCCAGGTGTACCTAGGAGAATTGGTGCTGTTTTAAAGGCAAAGGTAAATATTGATTTAGCTTATTTTATGTTTACTGGACTTTGTATTACATTAAGTGAATCAGCGCGACCGCATGCGTCTCTCGAACTGGCGCCTCCGGCTCCCCTTTATCTCGCTCTCCTCCTGATCAGCTGATTCAGCGCCGGCCGTGCACCATCATGGTCCGGCCACGCCCTCCTCCTCATCACAATCTGCTTATGTAGATTCTGAAGGGCAGTACTAAATATCTTTTTTTTTTCTCTCTCTCTTATTTGTGTAAATTATGAAAGGGGTGTGAACACTGATGAGACCTCCGATTAATGGGTTACCAGCTGTCTTCCTTTTCTTCTGCTTTCTATCTTGTTCCTGAACAACAATCTAAATTGAGCAAATATATGATTTGGTGACTAAAAACAGCCATTTGGCTCCTTAATGTTTCAGTTAAGGAGCCAATGGCTCCCAAGTCATTTTTTTTTTTAGTCTGGAGCCCTACCATATCATTCCATTCCAATAATGTACACAACTTTTAATGTACATAATATATATTGTAATACACTGAAATATGTGGAAATTAACATTAACCAATATTAATATATGCTGTAGGTGTTGTTCATTGTTAGCTTATGTTAACTATTGTGTTAAATGTTAAAAAATAAAACATTATTGCAAAGTGTTTCCGAAAACTCTTATGTTCTGACTTTGCCCTGTGAAAAGACAATAGAGTTCCACTTCTAAAAATGCTTCTAGTTAGCATTTTTCTAATTTAATCCAGTTAATTTATTCATAACAAATTATAATAACAACATAGCAATTTGAATGTAATATGTAACTAAACAATTCAAATTAATTTCAGTAATGACAGCATGCACTCAAGCTCGAATGATCTCCACAAGTTTGTGCAAAACCTTATGATCCATGTTACCACAGCATAATTTGAAAATGTTCCAAAGAGCAAAATATCATGTAAACTAACATTTGCAGTAGCATTAAATCTTGGCCTGGTCCAATCAATCGTATATATTCAATCAAACATTTATCATTTCAACCACACATTTTATTTAGTAGCAAATTAGCCTTGTAAACCCTGAGAAATCCAATATACATCAGTTCTCATGTTTTCTGTTCCTTCAAAGCTATACGTTGCTATTGTTTTACCATTCATTGCAAATACATGTTATAGCTATTAGTTTTATCCTTTTGCAATGTATGGCTTTCTAAAACATCTCAAGATACATTGTATGCAGGCGAACAGCATTAACCTCCAGCCCACAGTAAAGGATGGTTTGGTAGTGGGACTGGAAAAGGACGAGGCACTCTAGCAGTTCAAAAATGCAAATATTTATCAAAGAGTAATTATCACATTCTGTTGAAAAATTTAGCTAATTACTCAACACTACCTAGTTTCAAGCCCAAGGCGGGGAGAAAAAGTGCACAAAGGTAAATTTGATCAAGGACTTTGAACAACAAGCCTTAGGGGCCATTTGTTAACAATAATAGTATTTACAGAGATGGGGGCAGGCCATTAACAATAACACTAGATTTTTACATATTTTTAAGATAATGTGCTTGCCCATGCAATCCTCGCTGCCATGATGCTAGGGTAATATGGGTGGTTGTCTCAAAGTCTTTAATAATATCCTAGTACCTAGATACAGCCCTGGTTGTTGTCTGATTGCTTAAAAAAAGTAATAGCACACTTCAGCATGAATCAAGCCATACAATTTGATGTTCATTCATGTTCATATAACAAAAACGTAGCAGGGCAAGTTAAGTGCAAACGTTTAATAGTAAAGGTTAGCGGGGGCCGGGGCCCTGGGTAGCTCAGCGAGTAAAGACGCTGACTACCACCCCTGGAGTCACGAGTTCCAATCCAGGGCGTGCTGAGTGACTCCAGCCAAGTCTCCTAAGCAACCAATTGGCCCGGTTGCTAGGGTGGGTATAGTTACGTTGGGTTAACCTCCTCGTGGTCACTATAATGTGGTTCTCGCTCTCGGTGGGGCACATGGTGAGTTGTGCATGGATGCTGCGGAGAATAGCGTGAGCCTCTACGCGCTAGGTCTCTGCGGTAACGGGCTCAACAAGCCACGTGATAAAGTGCGCGGATTGACTGTCTCAGACGCGGAGGCAACTGAGATTCGTCCTCCGCCACCTGGATTGAGGTGAGTCACTACGCCACCACGAGGACCTAGAGCGCATTGGGAATTGGGCATGCCAAACTGGGGAGAAAATAAGGGGAGAAAATCCACAAAAAAAAAATATATATAGTTAAGGTTAGGGGTTCGTTTAAATCCCGAACCCAAAGTATGAGCGACAGTAATAAAGATGCGTGCCTTAGCAAGTACCATTAAAAAGGCAACAAATATATTAAAATCAGAAAAATCGGTGGTGATTATTTGGGAATGGCCTTGTTCCTTAACATTATAGGTAACGATTGACAAAAAAGCCAAATGCGAACACAAAATACTGGGACAAGAGCTGATAGATGATCTGAAAACACCTCATCTTTGACAGAACCATTATCTCCACCAAAAACCAAGCCCAAATTTTAAAAAAATTGTTAAAAACATTCCTCAGACGGAGCACTTTCAGGGACATGACATGGGAAACCTCAGCCCTCATACGTTGCTTTTCTTTGCTCATTCCTCTCATATGACATTAACCCTGCCAACCCTGTATGATAGTTGTTTAATAATTGTCCCTGCTCTTACTGTGCACAAATTATCCGTTCATGTTCTTCTAAAGAAAAAAGAGGTCTGTTTTCATAATTGCCATTTAAATGTAATAGCTTTCTCAAACTTTGAATTAACTTTATATTTTCTCCAGATGTAATCATGGCCATGAGGGTGGAAGAAAATAATATTAGCCAATAATATATTTTTCATTGTTTGATTTTCCAATCAAATCTTGAGCGATAAAATTAAACTCCATCCTAGATGATTGCCTGGTCAATATTCTGTTGAACTCAGAAAATTGACACATTTTAAAAGTTAAATGCATTTGTGAATGCTATTTCATGTTGTCTATAATGGTGTAATTTCTGCTCCACCAAATGAACTGGTTAAAATAAACAGGTTTATATAGTTGTCACTGCAAGAGCTCAAGCAATAGAAAAAATAAAAGGTACACCCTCCTCTTAAGTGAAAACAATTTGCACAACCTCAAATTTTAAGTCTAGTCACTCATGTATAAACTTTTACATACAAGCACAGACAGACATACCTCTTTTCCAAGGTCTTCTCGGATGACCTGTCTGATCTCCTCCATCGAGCTCTGAGGAGCTTTGCTGTGGAGGACCTTCAGTGTGCTGGTGTACTCCTCAGGAAGGAGATAGTCCAGGGCTCCCAAGTGCTGGCCTACTTTTATGAAGGTGCCTCTGTTTGCACAACACAAGTCTCTGAGCCTCTCAGCCGAACGCCGGTGAACCTGAAGAACGAGAGAACATTGAAACCAATGTGACTCAGACAAAAATAATTAATTAATTGAGTGCTACAGTTCTTAAGATATATATCATTCAAAAATAGTCTCATGAATAAGTCATTAATAAACATTATTTCTTTATATAACATTGAACACATAATGTTCACTCAAAATGCTAGAAATGTCTTTAACCCGTTATTTTGCATGTCCATATATTTTCTTATTTGAATGCATATAGACAGATCTGTTAGGATTTAAATCATCCTTGTTCCCTTACAAAAAGTATTGCACATGTACCATATTAAATTGAAGGTATCAGATCTTAATACCATTGTACTTAATATAATGGTACTGAATGATTATCATATTTACATATACACATATTTATAAAGTACTTCAATGTACTTCAAAGAATACCATGGTATTACCATAGTATATGTCCAAAACACATGGTAATACCATGCTAATTTGGTATATACCATGGTACTAAATAATTACCACAGTCTTAATACCATTGTATTTACAAGGCACTCCAAGGTGCATCAACTAATACCATGGAATTACCATGGTACATGTCCTAAAACATGGTAATACAAGGGTAATGAATAATTACCACATTCATATACCACGGTATTTACATGGGTCTCCAAATATTTTTAAAAATACCATAGAATTATGTGGTGAACCAGATGACATTCCAGGAGCCATTTTATGGCTCAGCCCCTTCCTAACTGTCGAGGCAAAGACGAGTGGCTCCATTTTGATGGGATCGTGGCAGACCAACACAAAAAAATGCCAAGCACAGCCATCAGATAAGCTGCCTGGACAACTACCAGGTTTGGAAAAGGAACAATGCATAGATGTGACTTTAAAGACACTGTTCTAACTATGTACTTTAAAATATGCAAATGTTCCACACAGAAAAGGGAGGGTGAGCCACACTGTGTGGGTCTACTATGATGTCAGCAGCCAATCATAACCCTGAAACAAGAAGCACCAAACTGAAATCTCCTCCTCATCAGGAAGGTATAAATCTATCCTCCGGATGACCAAACCTTTGTCCCGAGTCCCCATCCAGATGGTCGTTAACAGGATAAACTTCTATATCACTTCTCCGTTCTGAGTTCCTGGCTGTTCGAATTCGGGAGCAATAACAGAATGATAATCAACGTTCTGAGTTCCCGGCTCTTTGAGTTCGGGAGCAATAACAGAATAACAATCAACATTCTGAATCTCTGGCCTGAGTGGTAGGAGATGTAACAGAATACAAACCATCCGACATGCTTAGATCTCACTTCACAGAGAGAGAGAGGATAACAGATCACCCAATGTTCTCAGTGTCCATCCAAGAGACAGTAGAAGATCGACCAAATACCAAGTCTCACTACAAGAGACTATTGCAACGGCAAGTTTGGAATCCCTATACCAGGGAGTTAACTACAGCGACAAGGTTTAGCTCTGACGGGCAAACCTTCTCTTCAAGTTTTGTGCATCTGTGTGTTTTAGATGATGAATCTTGCACCGAAATAAGGGCTGTATATCTGCGTGTTCCAGATTGCAAGAACCCTCTCGGTGCCTCCAGGAGATCAGATTCCTCAGCTCCTTCGTGTCCAAGGCTGTTGAAACGGAATTCAGCTCATTCCCCAATATAACATGGCCCTGAGCCCCAGTGGAAGAAGTCGTCATCACCAAACCCATCAATCAATCAAGCAGAATGTAAATATCACTACTGAACCTCATTCCATAGACCTTGGCATTAGTGTAAACTACTAGTTTGATTTTCTAATGTTCTTTAGATTACATAACCTGTGCATCAAATGTTTTGCAAATAATCTTTGCGATATGTGCTTAATTAGGAATAAGGTTTTCACCTTATTAACAGAGAAACAGCAATTTATCTATCATAATAGTCATATTTTGCCATTGCTACATCCAGTTCAACCACTTACATCTTTCCTATGCACATTATTTACCTATTCATTTATTTAATCTTTTAGCATATTAGTACCATTTTGTAGGTTTTGTTTGTTATTCTTGATTATCTTTTTGTAAATAAAACTCATTTTATTACAACTGTGTGTTCCTTGTGTTGATGATACAGAAGATCTCTAAAGGGTTAGGCTGCTCTCGAATCCTTCAGATTATTCAGATGACAAACTCCCTCCAATTTACATATTAATTAATTGAATTGTCCATTTGGATAATTTTTTATACTGTTAAGGTAAAACTCCTTAACTGTTGCCCTGAGGATGGAGGGAGGGGCCATCTGATATTAATTATCACAAGCACATACACCTTAAGTGAAGTGTGACCAAAAATCACCACAATTACCATGGTGTATGTTCCTTAAAAACAAGGTAATACCTTTTTTTTGCACTGCCATCTAAAAGCTGGTTTAAGCTGGTCTCTAAAAAGTGCTCAGAACCCATCTAAAACCAGCCAACTGACCAGCCAGACTAGTCTTTGAGACCAGCTAAGACCAGCAAACCAGCAAAGTACACTTTGTAGGTGGATGTCTTAATATTGTAATTTAAATCAGTATAAAGTGTTTACCAAAAACCCAATGCAAGAAAACAAAAGAATGGAGAATTAACACTAATTTGACGTTATTATTTAGTATGCACTAAAATCTGAATATAGGCCTGTTGTTCGTGCATACTCAACGAAAAACAAAATGAACTACATATTGAAAATGGCACTGGTAACTATCTGCATGAATGAAACATCATTGCTAATAATAATAAAAAAAAATTAAAAAAAATAAGAAACACCACTGCCCTGCCATCTCAGTTGGCTTAAATGCTGTTTAAATGGGACTTGAGTTTTAACAGGGGGTCTTTGTGCTGTCCTGTCCCAGAGACAGCTGGTAGCATTGATAGTACTCATGAAGGGACGTCCCTTTGGGAGTGAAGCAAATAAACTGCCATGAAATGAGCTCTCTTAACCCCATCACCCCGACAAAAGACAGACTTTTGTTCACCAAATGAGGCTGCATATGAGGTCGGTCATCCGATTCGAATCATCACTCAAAAGACAAAGTCCACATGCACCTAATTATACCGGGTGGGGAGTCCGTGGTGATGTGTGCGTCAGTGTGTGTGCAGCAGTGTTTTCATACATAATACTATTTTGGTAACATATTTCAATGTTTTAAAGATTTAATTCATAGTTTAATGTTTTCATGTATCCTCATTAAAAGTAAAAACTGAGTTGGGCAAGACAGAATGTAATGACTTGCAGTTCAATAAGTTGGTCAGATATTAGTTCAGTTACTTAACAGATTCAATGAGTTTATTCAGGGAACAATTTGCCAGACAAGAATCAGCTCAGAGTAATTTGATTTGAAATAACTTTTAACAGATTCAGTGAGTTCATTCAAGGAATAATTTATCTGAATGATTCAAAATGATAATTTATTTTAAGGTTGTGATTCTTTGTGATTCCTCAAAGATCCAGCCATTAAAGACTCATTTCGTTGGAAATTGCTCTGATGGACTGAGTGCGATCATTCAGGGAAGGATTTGCCTGATAAGCTTGTTAGTCACTTTATGCGATTCAGTACAGAATCTGCTCATACGAGTCATTCGTTGCCATATCGGACAACACTGGTTACGCTGTATGCTTGTTTTTGAGTGCATCCAGAGAAGTCAACGCAAATAGAAAGACGTGTTGTCTTGGCATTATTTCACAGTACAATGACTTTTTATCTCACAGCTCTGAACTTTTGCTGTATGTCCATGCAATGGCAAAATGCTGTAACTACACATTTTGTTAAAATCGAGTTGACTGTAATCAGGTCTCTTAAATTATGATCTGTCCTGTGACAGATGGGTTTGGGTCAATTCCGCTTAGATTCAGTGAAAACAAAGTGCGAAAATTGCAGTTATTACAAAATCCACTCAAAAACCAAGTAACATTGAAGCAATTTTTTTCAGTTTCAGTTCTGGAGTAGTTACTACGTTTTGCAATCATTGGGCACTATTTTAAATCTTGGGCTTAGACTTGCTGCTGTAAAAAGCGGTGCAGAGAACACTGGTGTGCAGTATGTGTTTTGTTATTTTATGAGTATTTTCCTCAGGCAACACACCCTTAGGTCCACAAAACTTATTTGGATTGAGGTGATATTTCTGACAGGATGTCAAGGAGAGAGTAAGCACACTTCTGTCAGGTAGGATTTGCGGTTAATCCTTATACAGTGGGTGGGAGATTTGAAGGTTGTCCTGTGGCCATTTTTTTGCCATACTGTTCAAGATCAGCGTTGCAACCGACAGCAGCTTGGGCTGGCCAGCTTCGACACATGCACACTAAACCTCATTTCCCGTGCCTGGAAAAGCCAATAGGATGTGAGAGTGATGAGATAATTACGAGGGTGATGAGAAGACACTTCATTTTGGCGGATACAAAACATGTGGTTCTCTCTTTCCCAGAACAAAAACAGGCTGTTGATGGTGAGGATGTGTTGAGGAGAAATGAGGGGCTAATAAGAGGCAAAGGCAGCAGTAATGACAGTGATGATCTTTGCCTGCTCTTGTAGCCCATCTTCACCACATTGGACAGAGCGCAACAGTAACCACCCACTTTTCCAGTGGCCTGGTTGCGGAAGTAGTTTTCCCATCCATTTTCTGAACAGGGATTAAAAAAAAAAAATCTTTAATAAGCCATCAAACAAAACCAACCAGCTTTGAGATGAATTACAAACTTTGATTTTAAATAAATATATATATATATATATATATATATATATATATACACACACACACACACACACACACACACACACACACACACACACACACACACAGTACTGTGAATTTTATGCTTCAAAAAAACCTTTGTCTTAAGATGGTTATTTATATCTTCAGCTTTAGTGTGTCAATAGGAAAAATACATTTTAGACTCCCAAACATTTCTTTTGCAAATATAATAGAATAGAAGAACAGGGAGCCCTGCAACCGATGCTCCCCACAGAGTCCCCGACTGAATATTGAGTCAGTCTTTGATTGCAAGAAGAGACAGAAGTAATTGAGACAGCCTAAACAGATCCAAGAAGATTGGAACATCCTATCTGCCAACAACCATGAAAAATTGTATCCAGGTGTACCTAGGAGAATTGGTGCTGTTTTTAAGCAAAGGTGGTCACACCAAATATTGATTTAGCTTTTTTTTATGTTTACTGGACTTTGTATGATGTTAATTGATAAATGAACACTATTTATGGCATATATATATATATATATATATATATATATATATATATATATATATATATATATATATATATATATATATATATTTCAAAGGTGTTTCAAAGGTATATAAGATTATGTACTTAAAGCAGTGGTTCCCAAACTGGGTAAAGCAGGGACTGGCTAGGGGTGCAGCGAATCTCTGCTCAGTATAATATTTTAAAAGCAACCTGTTAAAAGTACTAGCAGTACCAAGTACTGACTCATTTCAATACCCATGCGCTGTTTTACTACATTTGGCTGCTTTCAAATGCTTACATGCGATACATGCAACTCTGACTGTATCGAATCTGTATTAATTTAAATCTAATAATCAAACAGTAAAGATTATGTCAATAATTTGAGTAGTTCTATTTTTCATTAGATTAATTTTTAACGTTTTAATATCAAAATTTGTTTATGTTTAATTGCTGTGGTTACTGAAAAACTGTTTACTCTGTTCTCTATTTTATTACTAGCTATTGAATAATTACTTTAAAAACTTGAAGCAAAGTTTAGGAGAAATAATTGAAGGCTACATTATTTAAATAAAATTTCTTTATTTACATCAATATTAAACTTTTTTAATAAAGAGTGTTTTCAATTGCACATTTATTTATTTTTCAGTGTTTGGGGTGTCGTGGTGAAAAGAAAAAAGAAAAAAAAAACATTTTAAAAGGAGTGCTATAGTTTTAAAAAGTTTGGGAACCACTGACTTAAGAAATAATCACTGACTCACCCTCATGTCGTTACAAACCCGTATGATTTCATGGCATCTTTTTTTTTTTCATACAATGCAAGTAAGTTATGTGTTTAACTGAAGAAAGCCATGAACAGGTTTGGAATCCCATGAGGGTGAGTAAATGATGACAGATTTTTTTATTATTTTTTTTATTTAGTGAATGAATAAAAAGTGTATTCTTTTATGAGGGAATGGACTACAATTCCATAAAACATTGCAAAAGGCGTAATCAAACTAAAAATATCGGTACAATATAAAACTATTTACTTAAAGTCATTGATTATAAGTGTAAAAACAATGGATCAGATGACTTAATTGGAAATTATGTAGTATGTTGTTCAGCATCACTGAATTCTAAACCAATAGTATTAGGATTCAGAACACTGCCAAAAGAGGTGGAAGTCATCCAAATATGGGCAGAGAGGATTGTTCACCCTAATAACATATAGCCACCAGAAGATGGTGCCAAGTACATGACACAGACTCAATGATGGCTCAAATGACACAAAATGGAAATGAATGAGATCTTGCTACTCATGCCGGCATGCTTTGGAGAGAGAGCATACTTTTACTCGTTGCATTTCCCAGTTTAATTTGTTCGAAAAGACAATTATTATGTTTTATTTGTTTGGAGAGGCTTTTGGACACTACGATAAATAATTTTTGTAATGCTATAACTTTTTATTGCTTTGTTGTATCAACACAAAATTTTACTCACAAAACAAAAGCAGTTTTTCAGAGCTATCTTATTTACACCCTGAGATACGTAAAGTCAAATGAGAAAATTGGCTCAATTTTTTGTGATTTTTCAGCCATTTCTTAGGCTAAGAGTGCTATAATTTATCATAATCTATATCATTAAAAAATATGAAAAGTTTTCTTTAAAATGAAAGTATTTTTTTTCTTTTCTTTTTTTTTGTAGAGTTATAAGCCTTTAATTTTGGGCATTCCACTGAAACAGGAAATCTTTAAAAACACATTTAGAGCTTAAATGGTTATGGTCATTACAGAATATTCAGATATAAAGTTTACAAATATACAGTATACAGTAGGTAGTTTAAGACTGTAGGAAGTCCGACACGACTGCGTAATTCGCAACGTTTTATGGGAGAGTATGGCCGCTGCCGAGCTCTTTTGTGGTGATTCCTGTTTCCATGGTATCAGTGACCTCTCCAATTGGTGGAGCCCTCTTTAGGATGCACACATTGTGTAGTTCTTCACTAGGAACATGGCAATTAAAAACTATTATTTTTGCTTCATTCTAAAAAGCATACTGTATATCATTGCTTAAACTCTTTTTTTGATTTTCAAAAAATTGCTTGAGCTCATGGTATGTCTGTCTTAAAAGGTTTATACGTTATCATAAAAATACAAAAATTGCTCCATTTCACTCTATACTAGATCTTTGGATCGAATAAAGCAAAATGTAGGGAAGGGAATATGAGAAAACAAGGATATGAAGATGAGTTTTACCCATTTTTATTCTTCACTGACTAATCCCCTGGGGAGAGAAATCTGTGCCACCTGTCATATTCCAGCGCTGGCACTCTGCACCACACACTATTGGCAGGCAGTCAGACTTCCTCTTTTTCTCTCACTATTCCATCTCCACTCTCCCTACCACCCCAGGCAACTGCAGTTGCATAGCTTGTCCACTAGGGACAGTTTTGCAGCCTGGAGAAACGTGCAGTTATGTCATGTTGGCTTTAATAAGGCGTGAAGGGAAAGCCGCTCTGGGACTAGATGCTTTGAGTCACACTCAAGCCACAACCCACACATGCAGCAGGCCGGCCCACAGTTTTCAAACAAAAACCTAATAGTAGGTTCTTTAAAGGGATCGTTCACCCCAAAAGGCAAATGTTGTCATAATTTCCTCACCATCATGTTTTAATCCCCTATTACTTTCCATCTTCCGTGGAACACAAAAGGAGATGTTAGGTTTTATGCTCAGGTTTTATGTTTTCACATCTTTTCAGAAGCCAACCAAAACTTTTTTTTTTTTAAAGTTATATTTCAAAGAAGCACAGAAAGGGAAATGCTGCCAGAAAGGCACATATTCCTCCAGAAAAATATCTGTGAAAGGACAGCATTACAATTTACCGTGAACCAACAGAGCGAAATAACGCATATGATGAGGCGTCAATCATGTCTTCCATCAGTGCAATGCTCGAGAGTCTTTTGTCACAGGAATTGTTCAGCAAACACAAGTGTGACAGCCAATCAAGTCCTCCGAGCAGCACGGTGAGGCACAGGAAAAGACCTCCACATGTTCAGAACGTAATAAGACAAGCAAACTCGGCAGGAAGCAGCAACTTCATGTGTCAGGAGAGGGGGAGAGAGTGATTAAACAGATCACACACATTCTGTATAAGGGCGGACTACAAAGCTTTCACTGTGAGAAATTTCAGAACATAAAGGAGTAGACGTTTGATCTGTCTCATTAAACAGTACCTCACCAAGAAGACTGTTGGAATATTCTTGGGGATGTTCATAAAAATATTGCCGGTTGTCTTGTAGAGCAAAGTCTACAGTCTTTGAGGCATCTAGAGTTTGTTACTGCAGCTATGGAGAGAGACAACGAGGTCCTGTGCAATTAATGCCCAAGTAGAGCAATGCTCACTACCTCCCCATCACATCACCTACTGTTCTCTCCCAACTCCCCAAAAGCCCTTACTCTTCTGCTCTCTCTCCCTCTCTTGCAGCAAACCCTTTCATCCACGGACAGAGCGGCACAAAGCCGGAGCTCTGACAACTCTCGTAATTGCCACAGACATTAATGACATATTTCAGCAGCTGGCAGAAGCCATTAGATGGCCTTTGAAAAATGCTTTGTGGGACCATCATCTGAGCATGTTATTGCCAGGGGACTAATGGGGAGGCAGCAGAGGTTCCTCTTATGCTATGACTGCTCCCTCTCTGTGCACAAAACACCAAAGAATAATCATCAGTCTTACATCAAAGGAAATATGAATAAGCAATACTGCCACAAACTTGACATGACTGTTAACCTTAGCACATGAAAACATCAAAAGTGGCAAGGCAAATTGTAGTTTGGGACCAAGAACATACTAAATCAAGAATAGTAAAAAACAAACAAAAATGCAATAATTTACATATGATGTAATTTGAAATATTGAAATTCCATTGAAATTTTATGGGACAAAGATTGCCCCACATTCTCCACATAACGTAAATAAATAAATGTGTACAAATAAAAAGAACATAAATACAAACGCTTGTTAAATGCAATCAACACTACACACACTAAACACTATTTGAGGATATTAGTAGAAAACAAACACAGGCATAAATATTCCAGACACTCAAATTATAGACAGAACAATGTATTCGAGTCTGATCATCCAGTCAGGGTCTATAAAACTTTCCTGAAAAAAGTGAAAAAACAAATATTCTTTATTATTCAATGTACAGAACAAAACTAGCACAAGAAACTTGTAAATCTCACGCAGGTTTGTAGTTCAAAATGGATGTTAATGCATTTTAATGTGAGCCTTTTGGAGCTATTCCTATTCTATGGTTATTAAAAGTAACTTTAAAAAGTAATTTACCATTTTTATCCAGTTTGCTTGTCCAGTGTCTTTAACGTTTTTGGTTCCTTTGCTTTCCATTTATTTGATTTTTTTTTTTTTTTCAAAAAGATGTGACAAAGTAATGTTGAACTGTAACGCTTTCAAACTGCAACTACTTCATTGCCGTGCAGTTTTAAAAAGTTAATCAAAGCTTTGAAATGTCTGTCAACCAATAAGAATCAAGCATTTAACAATGTTGTGGTATTAGTACATGTAGTTCATCGTTATTACCATGTAATTACACTAACTTGGACACTAATGCAAAGTGTTAAAGGAATATTCCGGGTTCAATACAAGTTAAACTCAATTGACAGCATTTGGGGCATTATGCTGATTACCAGAAAAATAATTTCGACTTGTCCCCCCTTTTTTTTAAAAAAGGGACAAATCTGGGTTACATTGAGGATCTTACAATGGAAGTGAATGGGGTCAATCCGTAAACTTAAAAATACTCACTGTTGTGACGCCATGCAAGGAGCGGACATGTGAGCGACAAGCTCTGCGCACTTTGCTGAATTTTCGATTATTCTCATGTTATAATCTGGTGAAATTTGATACACCCAGTTGCACATTTGCCCTTCGTTGCAAAACATGGCAAAGAAGTCAAAATCCTCAGGCTCTGGAGATATTAAAAGACACTTACGTGTTCAGGATGAAAGCCCCGACAGGCCTACAGACCGGGGACTCGATTTGGATGGCACGGCAGGAGAAGGAATCCAGCGTCAGTTGTCCAACATGTCGGTGATGTTGACAAAGATCCTTGCTGACTTGGAGGATCTCGCTTTAATACGTCGATCGATTACGGCGATGGAAACAAAATTCTCTGAGTTAGCTACAGGAGTGACTGATGTTGAAAAACGAATCGATTTTCTGGAATCTTCTGAGAGGGAATTAACCGCTAATCCCGCGACCAAAGTTGATTTGGAACATCTCCTTGAAAAGCTTGAAGATCTTGAGAATAAAAACCGCAGGAATAACGTTCGAATTGTTGGAATTCCTGAGCATGAGGAGGGCAGAGATATGGTGAAATTCCTAGACGAGTTTTTCCCGAGTCTGCTCGACATACCAGGCCACAAGCTGGAAATCGAGCGAGCTCACAGAGTCCCAGCTCACAGATCTGCTGAGGGAGACAGTCCCAGATCGATTCTGGCCAGATTTCTGAGATCATCCAATAAAGATCTTGTGTTGCGCCAGGCGAGGAGCAAAGGGAAGCTTTCTTGGAAGAACCATAATATTTTCTTGTTCCCGGACTTTGCGAGTTCGACAAGAGAGAAACGCTATCGGTTCAAGGAATGTAAGAAACTCTTACATCAGAAAAAGATCTCGTTTGCTCTAATGTTTCCTGCCAAACTGAGAATAGAAACGAAGGTCGGTCGCAAAGTATTCACATGTCCAAATCAGACAATATCTTTTATAGAATCAATGTCTGAGTAAACCATTTTCTGTTTCTCATGAGAGTGGGCCTGACTCGCTGTACTAACTCTTGAGGAAGCTGGGCGACATTTTAGGTTTTTTGCGTTGGCTCTGCCTAGTGGCTGGAGCTTGTTTTGTGAATAACACTTTTCCTTAAAGAAACTTTTGCATTTAAGTTCCCGGACAGATTGAGAGTGGACACTATGGATGACCGCAAAATATCTACATGCTCACACAAAGGATGTCTTTTATAAAGCTGACGGATTGTGTAAGTCATGGTATATACTTTTATGCAGCCTCTGAGTGAATTGACTCGATCATCCGGGGAACCGGGATGCCGGTTTTGTTTCTTTTTGTATTGGTTCCGCCTAGCGGCTGGAGCTTGTTCTATTGAATAACATTCCTTTGGAACAGCTGTTGATTCATCTGTTCGTTCTTCGTGCTTACTCCTCCTGCTGGCTGTGGTTTGTTTTGTTGATTTTTTTTTTTTTTTACAAGACATTGGAATGATTACGTCATCCATTGAACTCATAACAGCTGGCTCACTGAACATTCGTTTGTCTGTCCGAGGAATCTGAATGGTTTTCTATCAGCTGGAATTTGTTTTTTGAAAGATCACATCTTTGAGACAGTTCTGTGAATGAATATACACATTCTTTGTGTTCATTCTTCCTATTGACTGGGTTTATTTCAAAGTATTTTCTGTTATGTAATTTTGCCTCACAATTTGTGAGGCAAAATTGAGCAATCCGATGGCAAAGTTGTCGTGGGGACTCATGGGCGTTCATGGACCTTTTGAGTTTAGAGAGATTGTCGCCGGTTGGCGCTGTCGTGCGCGGGGTTAATGCGCACGTTTTTCTTTTTTCTGTTTGTTTTGTTCGGGGGGATATTCGGGGTTTGAATGTTTCACTAATGGGGAATGTGGTCTTCATAATTTTGTTTTTGGCACACAATTTATTTTTTCTATTATATCAATATGTCAGTTGTTAATATAAGTGTACTATCTCTCTCCACATGGAATGTGAATGGGTTGGGGCACCCCATAAAAAGAAGGAAGGTTATTACTTTTCTTAAACGTAAAAATATGATATAGTGTTTCTTCAAGAAACACATCTCTCCCCGCAGGAAGCTGAAAAATTTGGGAAGATATGGGGTGGACATGTTTTCTTTAGTGCTGGCACAAGTAAGAGCAAGGGAGTCATTATATTGGTAAATAAACATCTACAATTCAAATGTCTCAAGCAGATTAAAGATAAATTACGAAGAGTAATTATTGTTTTAGCTGAAATTCAAGGGCAAAGGTTGATTTTGGCTAACATTTACGCACTTAACGCTGATGATCAGGGCTTTTTTATAGATCTTGAAGGGATGTTGCAAACCGCTGGCACCCCTCATGATTTAATATTGGGAGGAGACTTTAATCTTTTGATGGATTCAGTCCTTGATCATAGTGAAGCAAAAGTGTGTAAGCCCCCTAGAGCAACACTGACACTTCACAGGATGTGTAAAAATCTTGGTCTTTCGGATATTTGGAGACTTTTGAACCCGTCCGGTAGGGACTATACATTTTTTCATCAGTCTATAAGATTTATTCTAGAATAGATTTTTTTTTATATATCCAAATCCCTAATTTCATTTGTTGTTGATTGCTCAATTGGAAACATTTTAGTCTCAGATCATGCTCTGGTGAGTTTAGAGGTGATGCCACATATAGAGAAACAGAAACCATATAGTTGGCGCCTTAATGTATCCCTTCTGCAAAATCCTGATTTCCAACAAATGTTTAAGACTGAAATCAATGTTTATATGGAGACCAACTGGTCCTCAGTATCCTCTGTGGGCGTGGCTTGGGAGGCACTTAAAGCGGTTCTTAGGGGCCGGATCATACAGTATGCCTCATTCATCAAAAAAATCCAAAGCACGAGAACTTGTGGAGTTGGAAGGAAATATTAAAAGTGCAGAGGCAGAGCTGAAGCGCCATATGTCAGCTGATGGCCTCAGAGAATTGACCCGATTGAAATATAGATATAATACTATTTTGTCGTGGAAAGTGGAGTTTTGGTTATTCAGGGCAAGACAGTCATACTTTGAGTCGGGTGACAAAGCAGGGAAGCTTTTGGCAAGATATATAAAGCAGAGAGTCTTTTTCTACCATTCCCTCAGTGAAATCTGCTGGTGGTGAAATATTTACCTCAGCCATTGATATTAATAATGCCTTTAAAGAGTTATATATTGATCTTTATAGTTCCACGTCTTCGTCTACTGATGAAGATATTAGAAACTTTGTGGAACCATTAGATCTTCCTAAACTGACGATTGAGCAAAAAAAACTCTCTTGATTCTGAGATAACCTTGGAGGAGCTTGACGAGGTAATTAAGTCCCTACCTACTAGCAAGGCTCCGGGGCCAGATGGTTTTGCCGCAGAATTTTTTTGATCCTATGCTACAGAACTGGCTCCACTTTTGTTAGAAGTTTATACTGAATCATTAAAGAATGGAAAACTTCCTCCAACCATGACACAAGCCCGGATCAGTCTGATTCTTAAAAAGGACAAAGATCCAAACGAGTGTAAAAGTTACCATCCAATTTCCCTGATCCAACTAGATGTAAAAATATTGTCAAAAATTTTGGCTAATCGATTAAGTTATGACATCACTTATACATATAGATCAGGTGGGGTTAATTCAGGGTCGCAGCTCTTCTGATAACATCAGGCGTCTCATCAATATCATGTGGTCAGTAGCGAATGATCAATTTCCAATCGCTGCCATCTCACTTGATGCCGAAAAGGCGTTGGATATGGTAGAATGGGATTATCTTTTTAAGATTTTGGAAATGTACGGGTTCGGGAGTACATTTATTGGTTGGATTAAGTTACTTTATAGACACCCTGTAGCAGCGGTACAAACAAATGGATTAATCTCAGATTATTTTACTTTGAATAGGGGCACTCGGCAGGGTTGCCCTCTTTCCCAATTATTGTTCTGTCTTGCCCTGGAATCATTAGCAGCTGCGATAAGAAAGGAGGATGATTTTCCAGGGGTGGTGGCGGGAGGTGTGCCACATAAGCTTCTGCTTTACACAGATGATATTTTAGTATTTGTCTCTGAACCTACTAGATCTTTGCCTTGCCTCCACAGAATTATTCATTCCTTTTCCAAGTTCTCAGGATACAAAGTCAATTGGGCTAAATCCGAAGCTTTGGCTTTGACAGCGTACTGCCCAGTAACGGCTTTTCAGCCGGGCGCCTTCCAGTGGCCCAAACAGGGCATTAAGTATTTGCATTTTATTCCCAGCAAATTTGTCTGATTTAGTTAGTGTTAATTTTGACCCTTTAATAAAAAGGTTTTCGAGCGATGTCAGCAGGTGGGCTTCATTACATTTATCGATGATTGGGAAGGTTAATGTTATTAAAATGAATTGTATTCCAAAATGTAACTACCTGCTACAATCTCTCCCTGTAGATGTCCCCCTCTCTTATTTCAAGGAATTTGATAGCATAGCAAAGTCCTTCATTTGGAATGGTAAATGTCCCAGATTGCATTTTAATAAGTTACACAGGCCGATAGATAAAGGAGGGCTAGGCCTTCCCAAGATTTTGTTTTATTACTATGCGTTCAGTCTCAGACATCTGGCTCATTGGTCACTTCCACCTGAGAAAGCCCCTGCCTGGTTTGTTATTGAACAGGCAGTTCTTGCCCCTATTTCGCCATTACAAATTATCTCTATCAAACTAATCGGAAAAGTTAAGTTACTCCCCGTTATTTCGCATTTACACTCGGTATGGACTAAAGTGTCCAGATTGTTTAAATTGGACACTTATTTAAATGCTGCCTCGAGCATATGGCAGGACCCAAGACTGTGTATTGGCAAGTCTCCTTTCTGCTGGCAGGAGTGGATTGTGAGGGGGGTTGCTACACTCGGTGACCTATATGAAAGTGGTGTGTTGAGATCGTTTGAAAACTTGGTCCAACATTTTGGGATCCCCAGACCTCAGTTTTATAGGTATTTACAACTGCGCCACCTGCTTTGCACTATTTTTGGGAGTAGCACACATCCCCCTAAGGAGGCAGATGCTTTGGGAGAGGTGATTGCGGCTTTTGGAAAAGGTCATGAGGCATCAGTGTACTACTCCCTGTTAATTCAGAGTATGGGGGACGGAGCCTTAACTTCTCTCAAGAGAGTATGGGAGAAAGATTTCAACTTGGCATTGGAGGAAGGAGTGTGGGCTAAGAATCTTAAAAATGTTAAGTCTGCATCTAGTGATGCAAGGGTGCGTCTTATACAATTCAAAATTTTGCATAGATTTTATTGGACCCCCTCTAGACTGTATAGGCTTGGTCTTAAAGACACAACCACATGCTGGAGATGCCAATTGGAGGATGGAGACATGGCCCATATTTTTGGTGGTGTGTCGAGATCCAGAAATTCTGGTCGAAGGTTCAGAATTTTGTGTGCGATGTGGTGGGCACTCAGGTTTCATTTTGCCCCAGACTTTGTGTTCTGGGCGATGGGGCGGTCATCGATGTGGGGGATGGCCATATAGGGAACTGGGTTCTGACATGTGTGATGATCACCAGGCAGGTTATTTTGAGGGGTTGGAGGTCAGCTGGTGCGCCCCCATATCCGGAGTGGTGCACGGAAGTGGGGAGGGTGGCAGCTTATGAGGAGGTGTCATCTAGAAGACGGGGTGGCTTGGATAAGTTTGTTCGGAAATGGGGCAGGTATTTGGAGTTGTTGGAGGGCTCTCGGGTGGGGTGTGGAGAGAGTAGTGTATTATAGTTTGTATGATTATTATGCGTGTGTATGTATGATATATATATATATATATATATATATATATATATATATATATATATATATATATATGTATATGTATTTATGTTTGTATATTGACCACAGGGTTGGTGTGGTTGGGGAGGGGGGTTGTGGGGTTTAAATGTTGATTTTTTATATATATATATATATATATATATATATATATATATATATATATATATATATATATATATATATATATATATATATATATAATGTTTACATTTCATTGTAAATGCTGCTGATTGAGCTTAACTTGTACCCGGAATATTCCATTAACGAACATTCTTTCTGTTTGTCAAGGATGATTTGGTTACACTTTATAATAAGGTTCTATTTATTAACATTTGTGAATGCATTAGGTATTATGAACTAACAATGAAGAAATATTTACAGCATTTATTAATCTTGGTTAATGTTAATGTTAATGCTCATTGTTAGTTCATATATTGCCTTAATTAATGTTAACATATACAACTATTAATTTAAAAAAATTATTAGTACCTGTATATGTTAAAAATACCATTACGACTGATAAGTGCTGTTAAAGTTTTTATCATCGTTAGTTCATCTTAACTAATGTTAACAAGCACATGCTTACTGTGAAGTGTTACCGATGATTTTTCATTTTTAAACTTAATGTTACTTCACAATAACACTATCACTATCATAATGGCAGCATAATATTTGTGAGATAGGAAGCCTACAACTGAAACTTAAGTTTTAGCTAAAAAAATAAATAAAAAGGAAATGCATCTGTAATGTCACCTCAGTCAGAGTATGGCGATACAGCTTGCCCAACCACTCATTTTAAGTGAGGCTTTCATTGACTTTCTTCTCATATAGCAAACATGTTTTGGGGTAAAAGTGCAAATCAATGACCTCTAAAATGCTGTACTCATACATTACAGCTGTATTGATCGAGTAACCGAAGAATCACACCTCAAGACAGACTAGTGAGCAATTCACAACACCTTTGAGCCTCACAACCACAAAACAGGCCTTTTCATGATTAAACTAGCAATAAAAGCACTAGTGGTGTTTTATCCTGCCACGAGTCTCTCTCACCCTCACTCATTTTTATAGTGGTCTCATGTATAGATTTGCCTATAAAAGGTTTAGCCGTGAAGCGAAAGCCACAATATGGTGGTTCTCTCTTTTGTTCGTGGTGAAAATTTGCTCTCTGTGCACTTCCGTCATTACACTGCAGCTTCCTCTTTTGTAATCAAAGTGGACAGACATGCATTCATAGAAATTGCATCTAATGTTGCCAGGCAATTATTGCTTTACTTTGTGACTTCATGAATAACTCGGAGGGAGCGGGCAATTTAGTGGCTGGCCAATCTCAGAAAATTCTCAGCAGTCAATAAATGCACACTAGACCATTAAAAAGCCCCTCTTATTCATCTTCTACCCCCACCTTCACATCCAGCACCTACTGCCGCCCATCTCAGTTTGAAAATGCGTGGCCAGATGGAGAGCTATGGGGTCTGTTTGGCTAGCTCCTGGCTCTAGCAACAAATTATCATAAAGTAATGAATTGCCCGGGTAGAACAGAGATGCATTTAGCCACTTAGTGGTGATGCAACTGAACAAACAGAGGTGTAGCTTGTACATGACAGAGCTCAAACAAACAAATATTTTATTGATTACTTTCCCTTACGATTTACGCATCTAATTCTTGCAGGATGCCGAAAAACAAAATATCTTGATACATATGTCAAATGTATAAAATCGTGACTTCTCAAGTGAAACCTTAAAGGGATAGCAAGCCCAACATGGAAATGATGTTCTCATTTCCTCACCCTCATGTTGTTCCCAACCTGTATGACATTTTTTAATGGAACACAAAAGGAGCTTTTCGGCAGCCTCAGTCACCATTCATTTCATTATATGAAGAAAAAAAAAATTGTGTATAGAAAGAAAGTCATACAGGTTTGGAACAACATAACGGTGAGTAAATGATGACAGAATTTTTATTTTTGAGTGAACTATCCCTTTAACAGACTGGAGTTCCCTTTCACAACTCATGAAAGGAGTCTATTTACGCCTGGTTTGTTTTCAAAAGATTTGAATAAGCCTGCTATTTCTTTCTAGAAAACCTACAAAGGTTCCTGTAGAATCGTCATGAGGTTAACTAGCCTATTTGTCCAAATCCACAAAATGAAAGATTAACAGGATAAGATTAGGTCAAAGGGCATAATCTGAACTAAACACAAGCCACCTTGCGTGCTTGCTAAGGTTTAATGTTTCAGATTTAAGGTTTATCGTATAAATATTAAAGCCCATTTTGCATCTAAGTGTCAAAAAAGCTCAGAGTTCTGAAAGCAGTTTCATCCATAAGATGAAAAATACATCTGGGAAGTCAAAGCAAGGGGAAGCTGGGTCAGTGAAGCGCATATTTCCATACTGTGATGTAATAAGTGATTCAAAAATCAGTGGACATGCCACAAATCAGTGTGAGATACTAATCATTTTCACCCACGTTCTGCTTGTCAGAGTCCCTTCATGCTCATTAAAGTTCTGATTGCATTAGTTCATGATACAACAGAAATGAAGCTATAATATCACAAGCTCACTCTGCTGTACCTGACTATTCCTTTAAAGGAATGGTTCACCCAAAAATGATAATTCTCTGATCATTTACAGACCTGTCTGCCATCTCAAAGGCATATTACTTTCTTTCCTCTGCTAAACACAAATGAAGATTTTTTAAGGATATTATGATCTGTTTGCCCATAAAAAAAAAAAACGTTCAAGCTCCGAAAAGGACATGAAGGCATCGAAAAGGTAATCCATACAACTCAAGTGGTTTAATTCATGTCTTCTGAAGTGATATGATCGGTTTGGGGTGAGAAACAGAACAAAATGTAACTCCTTTTTTAGTATAAATCTTGATATCTTCAGTCTCCTTGGCGCGATCATGAGAGAAGCTCAATTACACTTTCTTGCGATTGATGCATGTGCAAAGCACATGTAGCATGTGTAGAAGCACGGAGCGTGTGTACAGTGCTCTGCACATGCGTCAAGCAAAATATTGTCCTTTTGGGAGTTTGAAAGTTTTGGATCCCATAGATCTTCGTTTGTGTTCTGCAGAAGAACGAAAGTCATATGAGTTTAAGATGGCATGAGGGTGAGTAAATGATGAAGGAATTATTCTTTTTTGGGTGAAATATTCCTTTAAAAAAGTCCTAGTAATAAGGCAATCACAGTCATGTAAGAGTTAAAGCATTAGTTCTGATGCTAATCAAAATGGTTAAGAAATCACAACCTACTTGAAAGTATCAGTTTTACCTTCAACGACACATATGCTAAGAGGGCTGGAATGTTAGATTTCATGGTCAAAAAAGCTTCCTTGCAATGGATTTACTTGCTTAAATTGCTTAATGTACATTACTTCTTTATTTTATTTATATATGCAATCATTCTCTTATTTTTTTTTTTAGTTGTTTCTCTTTAGTTTTGCTTAGGTGCATTTGAACAACATCAGAAAGTATCTAAATCAGGCAAATCACTTATTCACCTTTTTAAAAATGGGCAAAAACCTATGATAATGAAACAAAACCTGAAGAGCCAGGCACCTGAATCCACTAAAATACACCAATCGGTCATTTCCGACATGAGTTACGTAAGTTTCCCACGTTTCAGTGCTGGAGCTGTTAACTCCTGTGAAAATGTAATTTTGAGCTGTGTCTATTTATTACTCACTTTGCTGTGATACGAATGCAATTTGCATTTAAGTATATGAGAGAGACGATCAGAAGTGAGAACTCAGTAGCAGGATATGAGACAGAGGCATGATAATGTGCTGACCGCAAATTCATTACTGCGGCCATTTCATGCACTGGTGGAGTCCAAGCAGCGTCTGGTTTACGGTTCTCCTCTGTGTTGCGGCACCGCCTTCCTTACCACCACAAACCTCCACATGAGGAGGAAACACTCATATTCAACCACTGTACGATGAAGACACAGCAGCTTTTTTCCCCGACACTTAGCGTCATTAAAGGGACAGTTTACCCAAAAGGAAAATACTATCATTATTTAGTCACCCTCATGTTGTTCCAAACATGTTTGGCTTCTGGGGAACGTAAAAGGAGATGATAGGCAGAATGTTAACCTCAATCACCATTCACTTTTATTGAATGGAAAAAAGATGCAATGAAAGTGAATGGTGACAGAGACTAACATACTTTATATATATATATATATATGTATACTCTTTATATGTCCATTTAAGAAAAAGTCATACGGGTTTGAACAACATGAGGGTAAGTAAATTTTATCCCTTTAAACTCTTCAATATCAGCATTTCCAGTAAACCCGTGTATGTGTGTGGGTGGATGGATGTCTCCTTCCACCTTTAAGTGAGATGATGTGCACGTGATCCCAGAAACCACCCACCATTTCACAGCGTTCATGCAATAGCCATTTGTAATTTGAATGTCAAACAGCCCCAGTCTCTGTTTCCTGCACCCTGCCTGCATATAAACCAACAACCAGCAAACGGACAGGATTGGTCACAGAATCCAGCATTGGTGGGCAAAGACATCAGATTTCAGACAAATGTTTAATATAGGAAGAACAATAAAATATTGAACATTGGGAATAGTTATGGGCCAATATATAGGCCAGGATGATTAATCAGCCAATATTTGGCCATTTTGATATTATCAGCATTGGTTGGAAACCATGCACACTCACTTAAGTCACTGCCAAAATACATATTCACATCGGCAACTGGACCTCTAGTTAGAAACAAGTTAAAACTTTAGTTAGTAAGACTACACCAAACTGAAAGTACTAATATTGTGAAATGAAAATACATTACATCTAACATTTAAAAAAAAAAAATACAATGTGAATGACATCTGTATCTAATTCTAATAATTGTATTTAAATATGCTGGAATAAACAGCATTCTATTTTAGCTGATTGCCTCAGGGTAATAATCTTTCATACATTTACGAGAGGCAGCAAGGTTACCAAATGACATCCTACCTGGAATAATTTTATTTTCCTTTTTTTATATATATAATACCAGTCTGTGCTAATTAGCAGCATGACCTTCTAATTTAAAACACAAGACACTTCAGAGGACAGTAGGTATGGAAAGAAATCAGAAACTTAAACAAGCGCTGTAACATGAGTAAATGAGTCTTTGCCAATCAGACATTTCATATCAAGTGCCTCCAGGTACGTCTGAAAGGTTTTTGGGAGAGTGGCCTGTCTAGACTGTCATTAAGTAGGAAATGGTCTCAGCTGTTATTCCAAGGTGGTAAATGAAAGTTTGTAGGTTCGAATCCCGCAAAGTGTGATGCATGAACTATCACCATTGGGCCTTTGAGCAAGGTACTTAACCTAAGGGTTCTCCAGAGTGACTATCCCTTTAATAAACATACTAATGAGCACTCTAAATTAAAGCATCTCCTAAACACCTACTCATAACAGCAAATCAGATTTGGGCCGGGACCATTTGTTTGTTTAACCAATTGCAGACAGGGGAGTACTCAGGAAACCTGTTTTAAAACAATCATTATTTTTTAGAGCTGTCAAAATTAACGTGTTTAGTTTGGGATTAGTTCACCCAAAAATGAAAATTCTCTCATTATTCACCCTGATGCCATCCCAGATGTGTATGACTGTCTTTATTCAGCAGAGCACAAATTAAGATTTTTAGATGAAGTTAGAGCTCTGTCAGGTCCTTATAATAGAAGTACAAGGGTGCCAGTACTTTGGCGGTCCAAAAGTCACATTTAGGCAGCATAAAATGAATCAATCGAGTCGATCAATTAATGTCTTCTAAAGAAAATTGATAGGTTTCTGTAAAAAATAAATTGATAAATAAAACTTTTAAAAAGCACTTCCTGCCAGCAGCTGACGCGTGATGTAAGCGAGTCGGCGAGTTCATGCGAGAATTCAGAAGCATCACAGCACTGGATGGAAGTGCCAATTTAAAGGTTAAAAACGTTTTAATTATCAACTTGATTCTTATATAAACCTATCGATTCACTTCAGAAGACATTCATTGATAGACTGGAGTCACATGGATTACTTTTATGCTGCCTAAATGTGACTTTTGGACCTTCGATGTGCCGGCACCCGTGTACTTCCATTGTAAGGGCCTGACAGAGCTCCATCTTCTTCTAAAAATCTTCATTTGTGTTCTGCTGAAGAAAGGTAGTCATACACATCTGGGATGGCATCAGGGTAAGTGAATAATGAGATAATTTTCATATTTGGGTGAACTATTCCTTTAATGCAAGCGATTGGTAGTATGTCATTCTGGACACATCCATCGTCTGCGGCGTTTGACGCCCTGACAAAAATCGTGTGAATTCCATATGCAACGTAAATAGCCACAGCCTGCCAGCCGATTAATAATGTGGAGGAAGAGGGTTTAAGTGATTTAATGTGCATTGCAATGAATACGCAACCTATGGGGACTAGTTCTTTCATTTAGTCAACATCCCACTAAGACTTTGAGAAATGTTTAATGTTACTTGCATTGGTGCTATTTTAGTGCATTTCCATCTTTTGTGCATATCCAATGTTACTTGCATTGGCGCTATTTTAGTGAATTTCTATCTATATGCTGCAAAAGGCTTTGTTTGGAAAATGCTGATAAAGCATTATTGTTCAATTTATTTCTATTTTCTTTCTTAGAAAGGATATAAATGCATTTTGTATGGTGGCCGTGATGTGCAAAACAAAACAACAAATCTAAATACACAACAACAAATCCAAAGACAAAATAACAATTCAGAAACACATTAACAAATCATAAAACACATCAGCAAATCTGAAAACAAAAGAGCAAATCAGAAAACACAACACCAAATCCAGAAACAAAATAAGTTCGAAAACACAACAGCAAATCAGAAAACACAACAGCAAGACAGAAAACACAACAGCAATTCAGTCGAAATGGAAAGAGTAGGAACCATATCTTCTCACTTGATTGTCTGTGTGGAGAATACCTAGTCCTTTCCTCAGGACTGGTTCTCTGCCCACTTGCACGATTATTTCAAAATTCATTCCAAATACTCAATTACTGGAAATTTAGAGTGGTTTGTTACTCAGTAAAACAGTAATGGAACACTTTATAACACAGAGAGCAAAAACAGCGAGCGGGAAAAATCTTAGGTATGAAGTTCGTCTTTGGTGTGTAGGGGGCCATCTAAAAATTCCACAAACTGCGCAAAAATGTCGGTGTCCAAGCATTCATTCAATTGACTTGCATATTCTTACATAAACGCTGTTATTAAAAAAGCATTTTCACATTCTAAAGGTTGAAGTAGACTGCTGGTGTGATGGCTCACTTTCTACATTTGAAGCTAGCATGTCCAATTACGAGTACGTTGTTCAATTATTTTAGAAAAAAAAATGCTGACATTTTACCAAGATAATATATTCAGATTGTAATGGTTGTAGAAGGCTGCTATTAGAAATGCTGACTTACTCTAGGTGAGATTTTCCCACGATGTGGAATTATACATATACAGTATTCAAATATTTTTTTAAATAATAATAATTAAAAAAATTATAATAATGTAAGTTAGTCATTCACACCACTGGCAGCCTGCTACAACCTTTGTAAAAATGACATCTTGAATTTATTTTTTTTTCTAAAATAATTGAATACTAAATCCGTTTAACTACATATACTTGGAAAATCTATCCATTGGCAGCACCTGGAACCTCTATAATTTAGATTTTTTATTTTTTTTAAACAACAGTGTTTTTTAAGTTAGAACATGCAAATTGAATGAACGCTTGGAACACCAATGTTTTAGCGCAGTTTGCGGACTTTAAGACGGTCCCTTATGCACTACATGAACCATGAAACCATAGATGAACATCGTACCTAAAACTAACTTTTCCCGCTTGTTGCTTTTACTCTCTGTGTTATAACGTTTACTGTTACTGTTTTCCCGAGAGAGAAAACACTCCAAATGATTTCGTTTTTCAGTCAGTGATATTTTGGCATGGATTTGGATATAATCAGTGAACCAGTCCTGGAGAAAGGACTAGGTCTCATTCACACAGCCAATCAGGTGAGAAGATATGGTACCTACCCTTTCAGTTTTGATTGAATTGCTGTTATGTTTTCTGTCTTGCCGTTGTGTTTTCTGAACTGCTGTTGTGTTTTCTGATTTGCTCTTTTGTTTTCTGTTTGCCGTTGTGTTTTATGATTTGTTGATGTTTTTCTGAATTGTTATTATTTTCTTTGGATTTGCAGTTGTGTTTTTAGATTTGTTGTTTTGTTTTGCACTTCACGGCCACCGTAATTTTGACAGGAATAGTAGTATGTATACAGTCAAATATCTGCACTTTCAAAATCTGCGATTAATCATGATTAACTATGAAAAATTATGCGATTAATCGCGATTAAAAATCTTAATCACAGTGGTGAAAACCTAGTTTTCACCACAAATATAGCCATAGAAGCTGAAATGGCACTAAGAAACAAACAAACTAACAGGCAAAAAACATAATTGACTAAAAGCACTATTATTTTTGCAACTACATTTGGTGCCGCTAGTGGTGCAGAAACTACTTTAATAAACGTTAATAAAATAAAAAACCTGAAAATGCACTGAGATTTACACTTCAAAAATCACTGTAGAACATTTGCAAAAACATTTTCAACCATAATACCCTCCTGTAGAATTTTCCACAGGCAGTGTGCTCACAGACAACAAAATCTCCTGTCTGTTTCGTAAATGTATCTTAAAAAATGTGTGCCGCCAGTACAAATAAACATTTAGTCCTCCAAGGCTTCTGCTGGTCAACACTGTGTGCCTGCTGTAAGGAAACAGTAATTGACTTTTAAAAGATTCTGTCTTTTTTTCACATCATAAGAGACCTCCATCAATTAATGTAGAGTGAAGCTAAAAGCCAGTAACTACAATGAGTGCTTTCTCCCTTCATTGCAGCTAATTATCTGTCTTTTTTTTTTTTTTTTTTTTTCAGAAAGCTCTGAGATAATACATTTCAAGAGTGTAGACAGAAGTGCAAACCAGACATTGCTTTTATATTGCTCACATTTGACTGGCAGTGAACATAAAACATTCACGATAAACACGACTAATAGCAACATCTTCAAGTAAGTCATCCTATACATGCTATTTACAGTGGCTCACATAAACAAAGGCAATTTAGCTTTCAGCTACAGATAATTTTCATGTACGGCCTCATCATGCTTCAGTACTCCAGAGTCGTTTGTGCAATGAAACATCCCCTGATATGATTTTGCGGTTACAATAACCCTAGATCTGTCCAGAGGATCCAGATCATATGACAACCCCTCTAGATGTCCATTAGGACTGCAGTAAAATGTCAGCCAGAACTATTGATGGTACAGCTGCTAAATTGTGATACTGATCTAAATTACCATGGTATCATTTTCCACCTAGAAAACTAAATAGCTATGCAGGCTAATCTTTACTTCTCAAGTTTCAAATTTATTTTTCATTCTAGTAATATACAATACAAGAACACACTGGAAAGAAATATTGTTTGTCCCGGTCAACAGTGCAATTACAGATAGGACACTTACATAAGGTAAAGAAATCTCGGTCCATAAGAAAAAAATATTATTTGTATAATGTTTCTAGACATTTCATGATTTAAAATGGAACACATTTCTGTTTTGACACATTTCATAGAAGCAGTTAGGCACAAAAAGGGTGTAATTCAGTCTTTTCGAAAATATTTGACAGCTATTATCAATTTGTTTTGCTCTTTGCAATTTGGTACTAACCATGTTAGGCAAAGCACCACTGCCAAATGACACTCAAGCTGGTCAACAAAACAAAATTTGGCTAATTTTCAAACACATCTTTAAGTGTTATACCCCACAGTTAGAAGTCAGCATTGCATAAAATGACCCATTCAATGCCCATAATTTCAGAGGGGTCAGGTTACCCACAAAACATTTGATTTGAAAACCTCTTGCAGTGAACAGCGCAAAACAAGGCCAAAGTAATTTCACATTGGTTTAATTGTCTGATGTTGATGCTATACCCCAGTCTTTTGCATCACAAGTGCAACATTCTATCGATCAGTTGAGCTACCGCGCAATTTGACTGAGCTCCATTAAGCTTGTAAATATAGTTGCAAATGTTAAAATGTATCATGCCATGCGCTATAGTAAAAGTGTTTAGATGTCATAAGACAGCATTGTGTGAGGAACAGCGAAAAGTAAGTGTCGATTTACTAGGGATTTGTGTGAAAGTAAATAAAAGTCATTGTTGTTTTAGCACCTCTAGTGTTCATTTAATCAGGAAATTGCCGCAAAGCGTATGAGTACCGTAAAAATCATTTCGCCAAAATGTTGGTATTGTAACGTAATTCTCTGAGAGCAGGTTGGTTATAAAACTACATAGTGGAAGAATTTTTATTCTGATGATTATTTTTAAAATAAGATACAAAATAAAACATTTATTGAACATTGGTGTCAAATCATTAGGGATGTCATAAAATATTGATATATCGATTACTGATTGGCACGTTATTTTATTGATATATTTTTGAGCCATCTATATTTTTAAAATTAGCCGATATTTAAATTAGAAGCCTAATTCTCATGCTTTCCAATTCACTTAGTTGGCCTCTGTTTAACAGTCTGGCATAATAGCATTGGGAGACCACAAGTGGGCGATATAACATGTATCTCTCAGACACACACACACACACACACACAGGACGAGCTGAAGCGGGGCAAGAGATGGCAGTCCAAAGTAACAAAGGTTTTTGTACTTCTTCAAGAATGAACAAAGTGATGTTGATTTTGCAGGTTAGTGAAACTGGTGAAACTGCGCAAACTGAACGATTAGAAAGGGCGATGTTTATTATGCAATTTCTCTATATGTAGCCTTGAACAATTCTTTCATTTAAGCTGTCAAACCACAAAACGACATACTTGTAACTGAAAATAGGCTCTGTGAAAGATACATGTTCACAATAGTTCATCCAGTGATGGCTAAGTGTAAATAATCTTTCTCCTCTGATAATGATTTGGGTTGAAATTAATGGAAAACTATGCGAGTTGTGCTCCGTATCCATAAATACAACTATGCAGGCGATTTATAAAGAGATTGTCCACTTCGATGATCAAAATGATCAAAACAAGTTATCATGGGTGTCAACAGTATAGCAGGGCTTGTGTGTGACTGGATGTGCCCCTCCAAGAAACCTCTCCAAGACCCCCTGAGAGCACTGCCAATGTTAATAACTACAAACAGCAACAAAGCCCATTATGAAAATGAGATCACCCTCTGTGCAGTGAGGACTTCCTTCCAAGAGACCATACAACAGGCCCCAGGCAGAGTCATACATAAAGATGCCCTTCACCTCCCTGACATGTTGTATGGGTACGGCTCCACAGAGTACAGAGGCAGGGTTACTGGCCCACATATCCTTATTCTATACAAGTGCAATTAAAAAGTTTGCATCACAGATGTCACACTGAAAAAAAGTATTTTGTGGTGAATTAAATATAGCAGAAACAATTAAGTATTTACTACACTGAATAAGTTAAAGCGTGAACTTGAATATATTGAGTACATTCTACATTTGTACTCAATTCAAATATGTAAAAAATAATGCTATAGCTTTTAAATAAATATTATTCATTATTGTTTCTTATCTTTACAATGCGTCATCATGTACCAATTCTAAAGTACAAACCTTGTCATAATTACTCACTTATTTAAGTAAATTTCACAGGTAAATAAAATAAGTACATTTTATGTAACTTTTCGAAGCTGGTGTTCCCAGCATGAACCTTGAATCATTTATGAGCTTGCATAGTTTCACTATTTGCAAGATTAAGTACACCGTTTTTATAGGTGATTTTGTTGCTACATTTTGTAACTTCTTTTGTATAGTCTGAAGTTCATTTTCTATTCAAAATTACCCGTTTCTATCGCCAAGTAATGCAAGGTGATGTTGTCTAATAGACTGCATAATATGCATTAAGCTTAGCTTCCGTATGTCATGTGGTACATGATTAAACGTGCTTATACGGAAAGTTCAAAATGTGAAATGATCCTATATAATGTTCATTTACATTTTACTTAATTTATTCAAGTACCATGTACATCAGATTTGTAAGTAAAAGTAACTGTAAAAGTTACTCATTTACTTTAATTAGTATTTTGTCATGAAGTAAATTTTACTTAATTTTATACTATTAAAATTAACATAGAAAAACTGAGCAAAAACGTTAAGTAAATCTTACGTCATTTTTTTCAGTGACAGATAAATAAATGTTAATACCTAAATGTCATGTTTAGAAAAGAACATTATACCTGTGCGAATTAAAAAAAGAAAAAAAAAAAAAGAAAATGGACCATCTTTAAAAATATATATATATATTCTAGCACAGAAAGGGTTGGGCGATTTGGCTACAAAACTGATATTTTTCAGCCTGTTGACGATATTAAATATATATCTCGATAATTATGTATTTGCTCTTAAAAAGGCATAAAAGTGATCTTTTAAATCAGAGTACCATCATTTGAAACAAATCCATAACATAAATTTTAGTACAATTTAATAAAGGCATGTATTCAGCAGTTTTTCACTAAATAAACACAAGGAAGAATGATATTTAATAATTGTTATTTATTTTCACCAATACAACAATACAATAGGCGCAATAAACGCTTTTTAGATGATGTGTAAAAACTCAATTATTATTATTACTTTTTTGGAACCCATTTGAATATTATTTTATTTTAGTATTAATAATATTATTATTGTAGGTCCCAGTCAAGTTTATTATTATAATATAATACTGAAATATCATTATTATTTTGAGGATTAGATGTTTTATACAAAAGCATTATATATAAGTAGAAATACATATATTTACACACACACACACACACACACACACTACCGTTCAAAAGTTTGGGGTCGCTTGCCTGAAATTCTTCTCATGATTTTAAAAACCTTTTGATCTGAAGGTGTATGCTTAAATGTTTGAAATTAGTTTTGTAGACAAAAATATAATTGTGCCACCATATTAATTTAATTATAAAACTAAAATTTTATTTAAAAAAAATTTTTTTTTTTAAATGGATGACTTGGACCAAATAATTAAGAAAAGCAGCCACTAAGTGCCCAGCATATAGATGGGAACTCCTTCAATACTGTTTAAAAAGCATCCCAGGGTGATACATCAAGAGGTTGGTTGAGAAAATGCCAAGAGTACATGTCTGCAAATTCTAGGCAAAGTGTGGCCACTTTGAAGATGCTAAAATATAACATAGTTTTGAATTTTTTTTTTTTTAGTAACAACATAATTCCCATATTTCCATTTTTATTATTCCATAGTTGTGATGACGTTACTATTATTCTAAAATGCGGAAAAAAAATAAAAATAAAATAAAGAATGAGTAAGTGACCCTAAACATTTGAACGGTAGTATATATATATATATATATATACACAGGGTTGGGGAGTAACGGAATACATGTAACGGGATTATGTATTTAAAATACAAAGTATAAGTAACTATATTCCACTACAGTTACAATTTAAATCATTGGTAATTAGAATACAGTTACATTCAAAAAGTATTTTGATTACTGAAGAGATTACTTTGTATTTTATTGTCATTTGTTTCATTTAATATTTAGTCCTTTCAGATGGAAAACATTTATACATATAAATGATGTGATCCAAAGTGCATTTAAACAGCGGTGAAACACTTTCTTATGATGTATTACATTCATACGAGCAGAATGAGAAGTAAGTTTGAAGTTTGGAGCAGGAGAAACAGAAATAAACCTTGTGTAAACACTAAGTTCAAATGCTATTTCTAGCCATTTTACATGCACATGTTACCAGGCACGATCATTTTTTTATCAAGAAAATTCACGTTGGATCATAATTTCTTTTTTTCTAGTAAGACTATTCTTGAAAATCATTTTTGTATTGTTTTCCTGTAAAAATATCTAAAAATCCTTAAAACAAGATCAAGTTGATTAATCTTGTTTTAGAAACAACACTGCATAAGATATTTAGGTTTTTCAGAGAATGTATTTTTAACATGTGTATTTTGTCTTACTGCACTGGCAGAGTTTTTATAGTCAAAACAAATGAAAAAATCTACCAGAGCTGAAGTAGTAATCCAAAGTATTTAGAATAAGTTACTGACCTTGAGTAATCTAACAGAATACGTTACAAATTATATTTTACAGCATTAATTCTGTAATCTGTAGTGGAATACATTTCAAAAGTAACCCTCCCATCCCTGTGTGTGTGTGTGTGTGTGTGTGTGTATATATATATATATATGGGGGGTTTCAAACAAAAATATTAATATCTTCTAAATGGCCTTAATTTTCAACAAACTGATTTATTACCTTTAGGGTTAGGGTTAATTATCTATATATAATAATACTTTTTAATGACCTGCAGATACTCTGGAATATCACTATCCATCTTTTCAATACAATAGCAGTGGATAATGCTGATTTGAAGGGTTAAAAAAAGGACAAGAAAGTGTCGTAAAAAGTCATCCATGCAACTCGTTCTTCAAAATTAAAATCTTCTGAAGGCATACAATAGGTTTTGGTTAGAAACAACCTGAAAATGTAATAATTTTTCACTGTAAATGAGAGATGCATGCGTTTTCACAGAAGAACTTGGGTAAGCGAAATAAATGTATGAATTAATACAGATTTGATATGACATGAGTGTGAGTAAATGATGGCAATTTTAATTGTTGAATTAAAATTCAACAATTTAATGAAAACAGGCTTCATTTTTATGCAAATTATACTTTCTTTTTTGAGGAGGGTGAAGAGTGACCAGGACATGTTTCCTTTAGATTACCCATATGTATCCTTTCTATCCTTTCGCCAAAACTTGCACAGCCCAACAGGATATCTTCAACTCAAACACTAGAGCTCAGGACTGGCTTTAGACTCTCCAAAAGGGACAGTAGCAGTTGATGATAAGGGTGAGAGTGTTTGGCTGTGGTTGAGCTGTTAGGGTAGAGCTGGGTATTTTGAAGCAGGAGGCAGTAGAGATCAGGGAGCTGAGCATCTGTGGGACTCTACAGCAGTCTATCACCTCTATGAATACCCACCAGACCTTGAAATTTAACACCCCACTTCTCCACGGCCAGCACACACACACACACACACACACACACAAACCCTCAATCTTCCATGTCTGTCACACGCCAGGCTAATCGTTCACACAGTTAACAATAATATTAACAGGGATAATATGCTGAATAATTTATAAGAACCTGAATGAATGTGTAAAGTGTAAGAATGATAAATTCTGCTCACATACTAACATTTCAGGCTATTTTGGGGACACTGTTTGCTTTCATGACAAAATTACATTTATGGATTCAACTGTAATGGATGGCAGCTCACAGAGTACACAGAGCATTGAACTCTTACAGAGTAAAGAGCAGACAGCGAAAACCATCAAGTGAACCATTACACAAACATACATGCAATTCAGAGTAGGCACAATGTTTAATTTTAATGCATATGAAAATAAGTCTGAGAGATGGATTGTCCCTTCAATATGCTGTACTGTTTTAAGTCATCTAATTATATTTTACAACCCAGAGTTTTTGTATAAAATATTTTGGCGACACTTTCCAATAAGGTTCCATTAGTTAATGCATTGGGTATCGTGAACTAACAATTGACAATATTTTAAAGCAGCATTTATTAATCTTGGTTAATGTTAATTGATGAAAACACAATTGTTATATGTTAGTTCATGGTAGCTAATACTGCATTAACTTATGTTAACATATACAACTTCTCAATTTAAAAGTTTAAGAGTAAATGTTGAAAGTAATACTAACCAAAATTAACAAATGCTGTAAATGTATTGTTTATTGTCATTTATGTTAACAAATGTAGTTAACTAATATTAATAGATGAAACCTTATGTAAAGTGTTAATATTTATAAGTGAGGGAGAAAAAAAATCGATAATTTAGCATTGTGATATTTTAATTCATGATACTATATCCATATTCTCATGCCAATAATATAAATTTTTTGTTAACATTAACATTTTTGGGGGAAAAAATAGATTAAAAGGTCTGTGAGAAGGCAAAACGTACTGTGGGATTAGATCAACGCACACTATTTCAATTCGACAAAAACACAAACTCACTAAAACATTTTATAAACATTTAGATTTCTACATAATTTTTAAAAGTCAGACAGACAGACATGTATACAGGTATATGTATATTATTGGTAACAATTTACAATAAGTTTCCATTTGTTAACATTAGTAAATGCAGGTATCATGCATCATCAAAATATTTTTACCAGCATTTACTAATCTTGGTTAATGGTTTTTCTAATAAAAATGTATTAATATATGTGGAAATAAACATTAACCAACATTAATAAATGCTGTAAAAGCCTATTTCAACTAATGTAATTAACTAAAGTTAACTAACACAACTTCATAGTAAAATGTTACCAGTTAAAATGACACAAACATAAATAAGGTCGATGACGGAAGTACAATCTATTCAATATGTTATACTGTAGTTGTGCGTCTTTTACATGAAAATACGTTAGCTTATTACTGGAAATACATCTTTTCACAGATATCCAGCAGACAGAAAAAACTTAATTTCAATATTGAAACGGCTGAACAATCAACTTTAAGGTACACAACAGTACGGCATATTGAGAGGGCTTTTCTAGCCCTCACAACCTCATTTTTGTCCACATCAAATTAAACATGGCACCTACTTTGCCTATAATTGTATGGTCAATATCCTACCTACCCCTTTATATATGTTCCTGAGACTAACTCAACTTAGTCTTGATAAAATTCCTGCTTGGATTAATTTAAATGCAATTGGCACAGGAAAGGAATTAGAGGAAATTAACAGAGAGCATATTTATTAGTCTTTTGTCTATTTTGCTAATTATTGAGAGTATGGAGGGTTATAAAAACAATTAGATATTGATTATGAGGAACATTTTATCAATGTGAGGGGAGGAGTAAAGCTTTTCTGCAACACTTCTGTTTTTACAGCATGGTGCCAACCCTGACAGTGTAGAGAACATGACAGAATACAAATTAAGTATTTATGTGGGTTGCTTGAATTGGGGCTGTCAGCATTCCATCAAGCTATGGCCGTGATTGAATGAAAATGTTAAACGACTCAATTTCTCCCATTACATTCCCGGAGGGATTCCAACAACTTCTTTCTTTCTTTTTTACCCAGAATGTTACTGTGAGAAACCTTGAAAGACTTAAGTTATGTATACCCATATTTACATATGCCCCTCAGAAATGTTTGTTCTTTTCACACTTTCAACATACTTACATAGCAAAGGAAAACTCCAGAATGTAATGAGACATGAGCAGAAGGACTTTAGACAGTGCTGCCATCTAGTGCATGTAATGTGAATTACAACCCAAATAATTAGGCAATTCTGGTTCAAAACAACAACAAAAAATATATATTTTATGTGCTTCAATGACTCAATGATAAATGTATAATTCTAGATAAATAAATAGCTAATAAATCAATCTATAAACCACACAAACTAGGAAGCCTAATAAATTATCTCCAGGAAGCAAACCAGTACTCCAATGTGTATTGCCTCCGGAATACACTGAAATTGTGCTCTTTAAGCATTCATAACATGCAGTGAACTCAATAGTGAACAAAACCAGTGTTGCTTTATGGTACATCCATAAATGTGCAGTTATGTAATTAAGGATTACACAAGAAGTCACTTTATGTTAGAGTTTAAAAGAGAAACCAGGTTGAAACCTTGGCACCAAATATAACAACTAGCAAGTATCCTTTCTGTATTCTCTATTGACCTTGACGAATAGACTATGTCACAACAAAAACCCAAAATGAATTAATGTGCAATGTATAAATATGTAATTTGCTCAAACCTGTCTCTCCTAGTGAGGCAGGAGAAATGACCATTATGTGAGACCTTAAGTCAGATTCACATCATTTCTTTTACATTAAAAGGAATAAAAAAAACTCCCAAAAATGAAAATGTTGTCATATTTCATGTGATGCCCTTTAATAAACCTACTTGCTGCAGTCTCAACAGCATCATGTACATGGATTTGACTCCATTTGACTCCATATTGACATTATGCCATATTCCAGCATTTTATTTGCCAACCATGAGTAATCTGTTTAATAGGTAAATATAGAAATTCTTCAAAGCTTTTTTATAAAGCTCTTTCCATTTTAAGGGTACATGGAGAGTAGCTCTCTATTCGCTGTATTTGCCAAACATCTTCCAGATGTAATGAGAATCAGGCGAACTGAATACAGCTTTAATATGTTTACAATTCCTTCACCCTTAATGGCACAGCTGAGAAGTTTGTCCCTTTATCCATGAACACATTCTCCTGCTGCATGCTCATTGGCGTCATTTTGAAAAAACGAGCACAATGCAACATCTGTTTGACTTGGCATGCTCTCCACCATTTCCTGACAGTGAATCAGCATCTGATGGCAGCACAGTCATAATGAAATGCACCGTTCTGCCCGCGGCAGCACCCATCAGCTCCCACATTTTCTGATACCCGGCTAGATCATTTGTAACGATATTGAACACAACATCTGCCTGAATCTCAAGCTTGTCGTAAAATACAAGGATGCCAATTTGTTATCATGTGCCCATAATGGTAATCTAGGCAGATCATTCCACAGTTCCTCCATCACCCAACAGAGAGTTCCTGACCTGCAAAGCCTTTATGAAGTCTATCTAGATATGGGTATGAGAAATCAGGCATGGTGATATCCAAAGAATCTCCTCCTGATTAACCCGAGTCTGGACCTCAAGAGCTAGCCCTCTTCAAACACAGAAAAACTGCCATGATGTAGGCAAACAGAATCCAGATGAAGACCTAATTGCTCCTAACATCCAACCAACAACAAGAAATCACGCTCAACATCCAGTGAAAGGAGATTACTGGGAACAAATCCTCATGCCATTTAAGCACCTGTGCTTCAAAACGAGTACTTACTGACATAACCGGGAGAGACTTCTCGAAATAGATTTAAAAAATGTTGTTTACAACCAAGGAGCAAAGTTAAAGCTGCAGTAACTGGCTTTTGAAACATGGAACATGATTTACTTGAGACTGTCTAAAATGACTTAGGCTAATACACTCTTACTCTATGATTGTGGACAAAGGAAAGGGAAACCTTACAGTAGCCTCACAAGTATTTGAACACTTAAAATTGATGAATGTCATCACATTAGATAATAGAATATCAAACTAAATAATATTTGCACACAATTGATGCTAGCTAGACCTTTTCTCAGAACTTTTCTGAGCCATTTTTATACTGACTTTTAACCAACTGGTTCAAGGTCATTTTAGTGTATGTATGGAGTCAGTTTCCATCAGTTGCACACAGATGTCCTAGCAGAGTATCTACAGGTGTAGGTTTATCAAATTATGGTTATGTTCCACTAAGTGTGACGACCAGAAAGTTTCCTATATGTCTTAATTTTGAACAGTATATCCGTTTTTAATTATTTAAAACCTTTAAAAAAAACATATTTTTGTTCAATGTTTTGCATGAAAAGTGTGCTTATGCATATCTCTGGTTAAAATAAATGCCATTTGGATTGATATTTTGTTATTTAATCCAATGACATTCATATATTTGTAAATGTGGCTTAAGTATCTAATGAAGTCACTCTGTTTATTCTGATTCCACTGGAAATGGGATAATTTGAAAGGAAGAATTAAAATAGAAGCCATTCATTTGCAAGTTTTACATTGTTTTACTCATTACTTAGTCATTATGATGCTGATGCCAGGGGGCATTAAACACACACACTGTCCATGTGGGCCTATGACGCAAAATCTGAATTAAGAATTTAAAAATAAATAAAACTCGTATCACTTTGACTCAGTCTTATTCAAAGTGCAGCTATTTCCACATGAGTGTCCATCTGGTGTGTACTCCCTTTTATTGACGGCACATAACGTGCTCCATTACAACTGATGCTGCCTTTCCCAGCCTACATCTGCCGCTCTGGCTGTTGTTTTCTTTTTTCCCCACTATGTCTTCTTTGATGAAGCCATTTCAGCTTGCTGTATGATTTGCTTCAATTAGGGTTGAGTGACATTGGGGAAAAACTGTTTTTTTTATTTATTTATTTATTTTTCCATCTCTACTTCACAAATGCGACTCAGTGAGAACTCAGTGTCCAGGACAAATTCCTAGTGAGTAGGTTGTCCTTTAGCAGACATATTTTTACAAAGAAACATATTGCCTTGCTAATGGACACAATAGCCAAGTACACGCTGCAGTGTTTTGGGACAACCGCATATAAAGATAAGTGTGTAACTTTTTCTACCTTAAAATACTTTCTCCAGTTGCATGTCCATTTTCACTGCCGACACGTTCTCTGAATGGCATGAACCATTTTCTATAGCGGTAATAACCTACTCTTTGGACTCAGACATAACTATAACAAATACGCTATGGCTTAGCAACTAGATAAAAACAGAAATGTCTTTAAGACGAAAATAATGAGAGTGGTGGAACATCTGTCTTTATGGAAAACTTTTATTCAAAAGTTATTCAATTCACCAGAGTTCTTCAATCTATTTAGGCTGTCTCAATTGCTTCTGTGTCTTCATGTAATCCCAGACTGACTCGATGTTCAGTGGGGGGCTCTATGGGAGCCATGCCATATGTTGCAGAGCTCCCTGTTCTTCTATTCTATTCTATAACTTTATTTACTTAAAAAGGAATGTCTAGCAAGTTGTTTCAAATGAACATTTATATTGTTGTTTACTATTTTCTAAATATAATAATGACCAAGGTCAGTCATTAAACTTGATAACCCAAAGAAGTGCACATGAAGCTGCACTTCAGCAATGCAACTTAATGCAAAGGAAAAATTTCATGGATTGAATCCCACAGAATTCCACTTCACCAAAGGGCACGCTAATCACCTAATTGTGACTTTACATGAAACAGCTATTTACAGTAAAACAACATCAATGATACTTAAAAGAGCTAAAATATCTATGAATTCTAAATAACAAATAATTGAATGCCAACATAAAGTTATTTTAATCAAAAGCATGCTTAAAATATTCAAGCACAAGGGCTTATGGGTATTCCCCACAAACTCAGTTCTGTCTTTGATTGTTTTAGTACAACTTAAAACCTTAATTTTATAAATTTTTAAGCCAAAGAAGTTTAAGGAACAAAGAAGTTAATTTACTTTATGTATCACTCTAACTTCACCTTAAAATTGATATTTTGTAAAGCTAAAAATGTCTGAGTAGAAGCTATTTATTTTCATACGTTATGGTTGTAGAGCCAACGCATTGTTTTTTATTTTTTCATTTGTGTGTATCGAGAATATCGATTAAAGTGGCTCCTGCACAAAAAACAAGACTTCCACTGGATGATTACTTACACTTGGGGTCGTTTCTCACCAAAATCTACAGTATGCCTTTAGAAGACTTAGGCCACATAGACCAATTTTTTGATACTTTTGGTTCCTTTTTAAGCTTTAAAGCGATGCCCTTTCTGTTGAAATTAATTAAACATTTTCTTATGTGTTCCACATATGAAAAAGGCATACGGGTTTGCAATGAAATAAGGGTGAATAAACTATAACAGTATTTTCATTTTTGGGTTAACTACCCCTTTAACCACTGTCACACCACCCTTAACCTGCCAATTTCGTAAACTAAACTTGCCAAGTCATAAAACTTACTTCCCTTTCATTTTGGCAGGCTACAAAATGCTGTAATAAAATCAGAATAGAATAGTTAACCAAGCCTTTCATTAAGTCCCTTTTAGTCCATCCTCTCTGACATTGCAACTCCTCCCATGTCTCCTCCAATAACGCCTGCTCTTGTCAGCATGTCCATGACGATCTGATATGCATTATTCATTAGGGCTAAGTAAGCTACATTTAATTTCCAAATCAGTTGCTCACATTCCCTTTAATGATATGCTAATAGCTAAGGAGACTCAATTCCCTTAGCAGCAGTCCCTCAGACTGGGAAAGTGTTTAGGATTGCATAATCATGCCACCATAAGCGTTGCATTAGCCTTTATGTTTTCCTGTCTGCTGTGTCCTGTTCTGTATCAGTCAGCAGAGTAAGCAGAACAATTATCTCTCAGAAGCATGAGGTGTACAGGCGCACATGCATGTATGTGCAGAGCTAAGTGCTTTTTATTAGCTTACAGGGTTTAAGCTTCAGGAAAACACACTCTTCACAAAGTGTACATGGAGTGTTTCTTGGTTGGACGCAAACTGGAACTTGTAACGAACCGGCTAATTTACATTTGAAAAAATGTGGCTTTGATTTTAGCCAACTGTAGCATTGTTATTCAACTTAAAAATGTTTGATACAACTAGCCAGCAGAAAAGCAAGTATTCTACCACACCAAGGGTGTTCAGCACACAATTTTTCTTTCTTTCTTCAACTGATCCTCTTCAGTGGAATTACCTCCAAAATATAGTCCTATATTTTTTTTTCCCACATCATTATTTGGTTGAAATAGCCCTTTGATCTTGTTTAATTATTAAATTATAGTGTTTGGTGGGTGGAATGGGATCTGGATACAACAAATTCAGATTCTAACTTGCATCTTCCATATGAGCACCACGGCTCAATGTGTCTGGAACATGCATGCTAACCACTAGTCAAACTAGCTCCAACTTCCACCTCATTTTTCTTTAACATAACTTAAGTAGGTTTAAATCCATAGAGCTTCTTGAAAAAAACTCAAACAAGGAGCGCAGATGCCAACATACAGTTTTAAATATACAATATTATCTACTTAAATCAGCAGTTCCCAAACGTATTAGTTCCCTAACTTTCTAAAGGGCAAAAATGAAGTTCCTAAAAAAAGGAGGAAGCAGCTTCGGGTTTTCACTCCGAACTTGGGAAATTGATATATGGCTCATCCATATGTTCAGTTTTTCTAGACTGCAGCAAACCTGTGAACTGATGAGCGCAGCATTGTTCTACCATGAGTGCAATCCACTTCTGTGTCCTTCATTTTCACTCTCCAATCCCCAAAAGTAATTTCATTGGTTTAAACTGTAATCTGGAGAATGATGGATACCACTTGTTGCACTTGTAAAATACTAACTGTACTTACAAGCTCAGAAGTCGTAATTTTCATGTGATATGCGTTCAAATGATTTTGGTGCGAAAAAATGGACGCATTAGGCAATTTCCTTTCATTTTTATTTTTTTTTAAAGTTTACCCTTTTACACATTACTTCAACAAAACCGAAGAGAAAAAGACTATGTTTAACTACTATATGTATTATATAATTCTCGTTCTGCAACAGAGAATAATGGGAAATGCAGTTTATGTGCACAAGACTCCCAGGAGATTGTTGCTTGCCGGATCCGCGCTGGCGTGTGAGAGCAACTTCAAATGTAAAAGTGTATTTTAAGCAAATGTCATACAGTGCACTCTATGTACAATTATTTTTATTTTGTCTTTTGTGTGAAAATGATATTGCTAATGCACACATGCAATCCTTGGTTTCTGGTTATTTCTTTCTTCCTAATACATTAACAATTTTTTTGTGTAAATAAATTACTAAAATTAGATGACTAAACAGAAACCAGTAGAAACTGCTATCTACCATTTAAAACACACAATACTATTTTTTTTAAGATGTTTTTTTTTTCTTTAAGTTTTGTGTGAAATTAAGTACAGTATACTGCTTAATAAAAGTTAATTTTATTTTGCAATATTATGTATATGTTATGTACTAAATTAAATTGTGTAATATATCAGCATTATTTTGGCCAATCGGCCACCCTGCTCTCTGGATAACGGCATCAGCCATTAAAAAACCCATATCGGTCGAGAACTATTTGTAAGTGTTTCACTGTAAATTTGATTATTAATTCTTCTTTTTAAGAAAAGGCAACAGCATTGACAGTGAGCTCCAAAAAAGCTCCAAACTATCCGTTCTCTATAATATTCCACATTAGCATCAGGGCATCCCAAATCATGCTATATTGAAAATAGTATGGTAATAGTATAATAGTATGGTGCCCATGATGGCATACTGTTTCTGGTGGATTTCACAAGTATGTTTATGTGCATGCTTTTTGGGCTAGTATTGGCCACGATCCCTTGTGCTATGGTTCTCTTACTTTAGGGTCTTTCCATCCTCAAACAACCTTAAATGACAACTGACCGAAACTTTACGCAACAATTTCAAGCTAAATCACAGAGAAAATCAAGACCAATGGTATTCTCATAATCAATTTTATGCCAACTTCAAAACCTTGGCTCATTTGCATGTCTGTAGCAGCTCATATCCCCACCTGCAATGAAAATACAGTACCGGTGAAACCTAAAAAAACGATGATGAATTAGACATATAAGAGCATGCTTGAGCTAATGATAATCCAAAGCCGAAAATCTGAGATGACCTTCAGCCAGTGATACAGCCAGCATTTCATTACCGGCCTCCATATGATAGGTGCTTTCCTACATGCCTGTTGAAGTGAGGTGATTTATTACATCATCACAATTAACACGGCAGTCCAGGCTGGTGGCAGAGCAGAGATACTTGTGGGTTAGTATGTAGATTAACAGGTGGGCCTTTCTGTGAGGTAAGTATAAACACACATTTGCTCTGTTCCAAAACCAAGTGAGCTGCCATCGGAGGAAGCATTTTAAGGCATCATGGCAACACTCCCTATGCAACAGCTGTTGCAAAAGGTAGGCAAATTAATTATGCTGCTCCTAAGATACCGTGTTTGGGCCAAAATCTAAGGCAGCATAAAATGTATCCTTTGCGGACAAGGCAATCTCTGAATACATTGCAATAAGGACATTGAAAACATAAATACAAGATGGCGGACGAAGCGAGGGGGTCCGTGGATAAAAAATTATTATTAAATTAAAAATTATTAAATTGAAATTATTACCATTTTATTCTGTTTTCAAAAGACTAAAAATAGTTCAGTAGAACTGAAAAAAAAAAGTTCTTCAGCTTTATACATCTGACAGTACTTTCAGCTGGTAGTACCACAGGGCATACAAAAAAAGGTATTTTTCTGATAATATTATGTATCATTTCTTTTGGCTTTAGTAAAATGACAATATCAAATCTAATTGAATTATTTAATTTTACAAACAGCATAACTTGTCTTAATAATATCACACTGTATGTTGTCGCACCACATAAAGAGGTCTTGACACATGAAAATATATCACAGCCTTTTTTCGGAGGGGGGTCCCCGGCAAGGGTAGCATCATATTCAGGGGTCATTGGCATCAAAGTTTGAAAACTCCTGCCTTAAGAGTATTGCATTGTTCCTATCACGTTGCCTATATTGCAATCAATTATGTCATCACCCTTAGAGTGATGACATCATAACATAATTGCGGAGCACTATTTGTTTGGTGCACTATAATGACTATTGAGTTGTTGCCTGTAAAGGGCATTCCAAATAAGTAACTTCTGAAGTTCCATGACAGTTAGAATGCTGCCTATGTATGCAGTAGGAAGCAAGGCAGCTCACTATGTTTTGGAACTTAGCTATTGTGTAAAAGATGTTTGGTTACATTGAGGTGCAAAGAATAACATTTATGGATTCAGGCAACAGTTTTCTTCTTCAGAAGGAAACATTTTTATTTTTACAGCATCTCGGACGCAATCCATTAGAGTGGCTTTTTCTGATTTTGTTAAGGTCTGTGCCAACAAACACTCAAGGCATGTTTTTCTATCCCATAGTACAAGCCAAGATGCTGACTTGTTTGGAACAACAACCTGTGCAAGGAGCAGATTAATCATTTAGACAAGGAGGAAGGGAACATTTCTAGAGTGAAAGTGAAAAAGAAAGGAAGTGGGAAAAGACTCCTTTCTCACATCTACAAAATGAGCCAACCCAAACACAATCCAAATTCCATTTTTTCCACAATCAGATGACAGTCAAAACTCTTTCTTGCCACTCACCAGAAACAGGAAGTATTGGCTATAATCCTAGTATATCAACATGGTGCCAATACAAAGTTTTTGAATGTTCAAGGAAATATCACACAGTCCAACCCAAAGCCCTTCCCAGTTTACTCAATTGAGTAAAAATATTAGTACTAAGAAATAATAGGACTCAAGTGAGAGTAAGTAGTTTTGCTGAAAAACAATAATTTAAAAATTACTTTTATAAAAATTATATTATACTGTATATCGTATAAACAATACCGTTCAAAAGTTGTAGAATACAAAGGTATTTTTGTTTTTGATAGAAATTGATGTTCTATTCACCAAAGGACGTTTTTAATTGATCAAAAATAGTGCCAACAACATCAGTAATGTTGCAAATTAGTATCACTGATTGCAATAAGTGTTTTATTATTATTCATTTTAAAATATATGTTTTGCCCATGATGGCCAAGCCCCATTTTCAGCAGCCATTATACTCCAGTCTACTAAGAATGTACTGTGTTACCCAATCCTTAGGAAATCATTATAATATGCTAATTTGGAACTCAATATTTTTTCTTATTATCAGAACAGCTGAAAGTTGCTGAGGTATTGCGCACACATGCATTTCTCAGAAGTCGCTTTACACTTGCAAGTCCAGTTTTGGTGTTTAAAATGGCCAAAAAGAAACAAATTTCTCCTGAAATTCATCATTCTACTGTTTTAGAGAGGTGAAGTCATTTATTTCTATGCACTTCTATGCACTACTAACCAAAGTGGATCTAACCAGGACAGAGAGGATAGTAGAAGGCCCAGATGCACATCATCAAGAAGACAAGTACATCAGATTCTCTAGTTTCAGAAAAAGACTCCCCACAGCTCCTAAACTAGCAGCTTCAATAAACAGAACATGCCAAACACTTGCATTGCTGCAAGTAGAAGTTTCTTGGATGAACAGTAATAATACAGCATTTACTGTATTTAAATAGGAATAGTCATTTGTAACATTATAAATGTCTACTGTAATTCTTCATCAATTTAATGCATCCTAAAAAAAAAATGTAAAACGTGTTCTAGTGTCTTGAGCAATGGTGTTTACCCACATACAGTTTATAAAGTATATACAGCTATATATAAATTATATTTAAGCGTCCCACTTCGAGAACTTATTACCACAGTAAAAACGTGATACATTTTAGTAAGGGTTATGTTGTGTAGTTTGAAAAGCCTTGTATTTCATGTTGGTGCATTGCACTGTTGTCTCCTCTTTTCTTTGTCTGTGCTGCTTAGAACATTGAGGTTGTCTAGCCGTTTCAGATAATTGACTTTCTCCATAGTGCTTCAAAGTACAGCATTCTCTGTAGAATTCTAACAAATCGCATCAGTCTTGTGGTCTGCGTCACGTTGGAGTTAAGCCTAGATGACTCGTGCAAGAGAAGAGTGGCGCTTTCCTATCTCTGGAGCACGTGGTTGTGGCCTGCGGGCTTCCGTCGAGCTGAAGATGCACATTTCAGTTTAGAAGCATATTTAATGCTTATACCTTATCGAACATTCAGAGATGTTATGTCATTTATTTTATTTCTTTTTTTTTTTTTTTACTAGTGAAAAAAATACTTAAAAAGTAGCGAAGTTGAATACTTCATTTTTAATTAACTCAAATAAAAGTACTTTCATTTGTTTATACAAAAAAAACCTTTACTCAAGTACTGTAACAAAAGTAGTTGAACTTAGTTACTTTTTACCTCTGTCCCTTCCAAAAGCCCATGATTTGAGATTAACTGGACCTCCGGTACCAACTGGAAATCAGTTTTGAGAACTAAAGCAGAGACCTGAACTGCTGCCGTACCTTATCAATATAGTCTTAGGCAGAGCTGAAAAATAACATGAGGACAATAAGAGGAAATCTCTTCTGATGTCCTTTCAACCTCTCTGAGCTATCCTCTAACCCTGTAATCAGTCTCTCAGACCCCAGTACCACTTCGCTTTCAGCTTCTCTGGGGGTAGTCGTGTGGAATAAGCCCTCGCTGAAGTCTAATCTGTTGTGCAAATGCTCTGTGAGGGTTGATCAAGGACTCTGAGACCTCTGGAAGCTATCCCACTCAGAAACACATGAACAAATGAACAAGATAAAACTGCCAAAACACACAAACAACAAAAGAAAGCACTTAAGATACAACAAATACAACTTGTCTAGTAGCCTATATCCCAAGACTGTGACTTCATATATTTCCTCGGACAAACTCTTTAGGGAACAACAGCGGGTGCCAAGTTATCCTTAAATAAGTGAAAACACGGTCAACTGTGAAAGCCTGAGAAAAGGGCCACAAATGCCTTTACAGAGGTTAGATAACAGAGATCTGCCATTGACAAGCTGGCCAGTAAAACAAACCTTGTATAGGCCATATTACAGATATAGACAATCAAGGACAAAATGATAGACACGTTCTGTGTAGGTTTTAACTGAAAATTCAATAGATGAGAATAAATTAATATAAATACATGAATATAAATGGATGATAAATGTTCCTTGGCAAAGCATGGCAGCCAAACCAACATCAAAGGTTCAATTCCCAGGTAACACACAAACTGATAAAATGTATACCTTGAATGTACTGTTGCTTTGGGTAAAGGTGTATGGCAAATTAATTCATGTAAATGTAAATAAAGTTTTTTAAAAGCCAGTTGAATTCTCTAACTCATTTATGCAATAAACAGTTGAATAATTTAATTAAGGGAGAGATCTCTTGGTATAGTCGGATATTGAACATAATATCATATCATCAATATCATAATACAACGCCAATTCCGAAAAAGTTGGGACAGTATGAAAAATGCTAATAAAAACAATGAGTGATTTGTAAATTATATTCACCATTTGCTATATTGAAAGCATTACAACTACACATTATATGATGTTTTACCTCGTGAAGTTTTTTTTTTTTGAAAATGTACAGTAATTTCAAATCAGATGATTGCAACACGCAAAAAAAGTTGAGACGGGCAATTTAAGACTAATAACAATTTGATGAGCTGAAATAACAAGGCGATGTGAAACAAGAGATGTTAAACAGGTGACGCAGTTTTGTCATAGTACTCTATACTTTATAAGGAGCCTCCAAAAACAGCCTAGTCCTTCAAGAGCAAGAATCATTCAAGGCTTATCAATTTGCCATCAGATGCTTCAGCACATAATCCAGCACTTTGAGAACAATGTTCCCAAAAGACTAATTGGAAGGATTTTAGGCATTTCACCCTCTACAGTGCACAATATAGTTAAAAGATTCAAGGAATCTGGTCAAATCTCAGTGCGTAAAGGGCAAGACGAAAACCACTTCTGAATGTGCGTGATCTCTGATCCCTCAGACATCACTGTCTTAAAAAACATAATTCATCTGTAATGGATATCATGAACATGGGCTTGGGATTACTTTAGTAAACCTTTGTTAGTCAACACCATATGCCGCTGCATACACAGATGCAAGTTAAGACTTTACTATGCAAAGTAGAAGCCCTACATCAACACTATCCAGAAGCGCTGCCGACTTCTCTGGGCTCTGTCTCATCTTAGATGGAAAGTAGAACAGTGGAACTATGTTTTTTGGTCCGAAGAGTCCACACTTCAAAAAGTTTTTGAAAAACATAGCTGCCGTGTTATCCGGGCCAAAGAGGAAAAGGACCATCCAAGCTGTTATTAGTGTCAGGTCCAAAAGCCAATGTCTATATGGGCCAGGGGCGTGTCAGTGCCCATTACATAGGTAACTCGCACATATGTGAGAACACCATGAATGCACTTTTTCGGAATTGATGTTGTATTTGCAAATGAAATTATAGTTGCATAGTCTCATACTTCCTAATTATCTATATATAAAAAATACATTAAATGTGTGTTTAGTTACAGATTTGCCATTTCTTGTTTTCTCCTCAGCTTTTCATTCTTACATTTCTATATTTTTTTCATGCTACTTAATTTCCTATTAAATACAACTCTTGCTTAACATCGGGTAAAAACACAAAGAGAGAATTTATTTATACAATTGCTGAGTTCGGAATGGCATACTACCCTTACTACTTTTGCCATATGTGTCTTTGGCAGAAATAGTATGAGTAGTATGCCATTCCAAACTCAGCCAATGTGACCTGTTACCTTGAGTACATGACAATAAATTACTTGACTTTCCTGGCATCTCCTAAGGGAGTCTTGGAGGCAGAGAGACACAAACAGTGCATTGAGAAAAAAATATGGAATTCTGAACATGTTTCCAGGTCAAAAGATCCTAAAAAAGGTTGAGACATATAAAACAATGTTTGGTTATATGGTTTACAGTGTATTCTGACATACTGTGATGTTTCATCTCTTTAATATTCACATGATGAACACTTAAAAGTCAATATTCACATTGCCTCTTCGGCTGTTGTGATTGTTCCGAGGGTAATCGGTCAAACGATAAGACACGTATCCACTTTCAACGAACACCCCACATAGGCGAAGAGATCATACAGCAAGACTATTTTCTGAGCAGTGGGTAGAAAAGTGCATTTTACAGCAGAGCCTCTGAGCAGCAGGGAAAACAGATTTCATCCATTTGTGCTTCGATGCCCGCCTGACAGCAGCAGAGCCTGGTACACCTGCCCTCGTACTTTGAGTGCATACATTATTCAGCAAAGTTACAGCTCGGCATGCCACCAGTGTTGTCATCTAAAACTGCGGGCGTTCCTGTGCCGTAATCAAAGCAGACCAGTGAGTAGCTTGTCTCGGTGCGGTATCCTGTAGTTTCGACATGATCGTTTTTGAGAATCTCACACTTAGAGAGGAGGGGGTGGCTACTGATTCCAGGATTCACTCTCGTTTTTTGTGGTTTAGATACTATAAATGCTCTGGTAGTTATCTTGCGGGGAAAGTTTACCCAAAAATGAAAATTATATTATAATTTCTTCACACTCATGTTGTTTATATTACTTTCTTCTCTGGAACACAAAACGAGAAGGCAGAATGTTCGCATAATTTACCATTCAGTTTTATTGCATCTTTTTTTCCATACAATGAAGAAAGTGAAAGGTGACTGAGGCAAATTTTCTGCCTAACATCTCCTTTCATAGCATTCGCCACGGAGCTCTGCTGAGTGTTCGATCCGGCCCTGTTGCAATATGGATCATCCAGTCACGTTGTTTCCGCTTTAGTGGATTCCAGAGCCGAAGGGATCTTGATGGGCATCAACATGGCGTCCAAGTGGCAAGTTCTGATGGTCCAGTTTGACGAACCTATCACCTCCCAGAGGCGGCGGCGGAGGAGCCTTGCGCCTACTCCTCAGTCGCTGCCAGCGTCCACGGCCACAAAGGCCGTTCCACTGCCACTGCCAGCGTCCACGGCCACAAAGGCCGTTCCACTGCCACTGCCAGCATCCATGGCCACTAAGGCCGTTCCACTGCCGCTGCCAGCATCTACAGCCATGGAGGCCGTTACCCTGCCGCTGCCAGCATCCACGGCCATGGAGGCCATTTACCTGCCGCTGCCAGCATCCACACCACAAAGGCCGTTCCCCTGCTGCTGACAACGTGCCCCCTGAACCCTGTTCAGTGGCCGCCGCCCAGTCTGCTGCCCCCTGTCCAGCGATCGCCACCCAGTACTATGCCGCCTCTGCCTTGAGGCCGCCTCCCAGTCAGCCAGATCCTACCTCTGCCCTGAGGCCTCCTCCCAGGCCGCTGGACCATGCCCCTTTCCTTAAACTCCCTCCCTGGCTTCCCTCCTTTCTGTTGTGTTTTCTGTTCTTCGTTAGTTCTCGTTTTGTTTGTTTTGTCTTTATCTTTTGTTTGATGTTCCTTTTGGGGGGGGTTAATGTCACGGACCAATCATTCTGTCAGGTTGGGTTTTTATCTGACGGGAGCGTGACATCATCATCCCATGTCTTGTGTTTTGTGTACGTTCGTGTGAACGCATGGGTCCGGTTGTGAGTTACTGCCGTGCGCTCTTCGGTCGGTCTTGTTCGTGTCCGGAGCATGGTGTCTGGATCCAGACTTCCTGTCTGGTTCGATTTCAGTCTGTGTCAGGATCTGGACACTCATGCTCCATGTCCTGATTGTTTTGTTCCAATTGTGTTGACGTTTACTCCCTCATGTGTTTCAGGTGCCGCTGGCACGCAGAATCATTGTTTCCATGGGAAAGCTGATCATGCCAACTTTCAGCTGGCGGGCGGCACCTGTCCCTTGTTCGTGGCCCACTTTAGTTTAACCCCACTCTGTGTCATTGTCTTTGCTGGATTGTTGAATGTAGTAGTGTTATCATTATAAAAAGCTGTTTGGCTGAAAGCTGTTTGGTGAGAAGTAACTTACCTTGCTCTCTCTGCCTAGTTGGTCCTGTCTCGTGTATCTGTTTGGTTTCCTGTCTCTGCCTACGTTTCAGGAGTGTGGTTACCTTCCAGTTTGTTCTATGCTTATTCTCTGTGCTCACAACTCTTCAACGAAGGATTCCTCGTCTCTGCCTGCATGTCGGGAGTGTGGTTACCTTCCAGTCTGCTCTGCGCATGTTCTCTGCACCCACAACTCTTCAACGGAGGATTCCTCACGGATCTGCTCACTGTGCAGCCACGGCACACACGCATCAATGAACACCTATCTCCTGCTTACTTCGGCCGGTGCCGGGTTCTCTACTCTTCACCAGCCCAGTTGAAGTTACAATTTATTGTTAATAAATACTTTGAACTGTTCCCCTGCTCTTGGGTCTCTTTGTCTCGCTTTCTGACAACTGTGTTTGTCCATTTTATAATCTACAAAATAAAGAAATACTGCAAAGACATTTCTCTCTGCATTCTTGCAGCACAGATATACAGTACACATAGCAAGCAACTGCTAATGAAGGTCCGCCATCAAAAATATTTGTCAACTGCAACAAATTAACAAGTGCAATTTGAATTTGTTTTAAATGACATTTTTATAAACCATTTACAAAAAGGCTATAAGCTTAGTTCAGCTCCCTTTAATAAATAAAAAAAAGAACATCTAAATAGCATACACATAATTCATGCATTTCAAATGATTAATAAGTAAAACAGCTTACTAATCGAGAAAGGCTATGCAGCCTGGAGTTTGGGTGTCACTGCTGTTCCCAGGTGTTTTTTTCAGAGGTAAAAAACAGACATTATCTCTCTCATCTGGCTTTTGCTGGGCTCTTTTCTTTGGAGCCACACTGACATTGCAGGCAAAACGTTGCAGTTATCCTTACTATTCATAGAATACATTATCAGGAGACATCAGCTGTGGGTTAAAAGGGCCAAATGCATCCATTTAAGAAACACCAACTGTGGACCCATTGATTTCTCAGATCCCACACCCCAGGAATACATTCTAAGTGTTCCACTTTGCCACCTTTGACTGCTAATTATGTTTTAGCTCAGTGGGAGAGCCAGAGGAAATGCACACAGCCTAACATGAAATATCCAACAGCAAAGATTATATCGCTAAATAGGCAAAGGATTATGAGATCTTTAAGGGCTTAGATTGTGTTTCAGGCATTGGGGTATTTAGTCCAGATGAAACCGCACACACACAAAGTTTTTAATTTTGTCTATGACACTGATGTAAGAGAAGAACTGTGCGATTCAAACAAAATAACTATTTTACTTGTTTCTAATCCTAATTTACTAAAACTGAAAATCTGGCTTTGAAAATGTTAAATAAAACATGGTGACACTTTATGATAACTTTCATTAAAAAGTTATTAACTGATATGATACAGTTGTGCTCAGAAGTTTGCATACCCTAGGAGAATTGGTAATATTTGTACCATTTTTAAAGAAAACATGAGTGAGCAGGCAAAACACATTTATTTAATTTCTTATGGGATACATATTCAACTGTAGGTTATAACAGAATGGCACAATCATAAAACAAAACATGGCAACAAAGAAAAAAATTAAATGACCAAAAGTCTGCATACCCTTAGTTCTTAATACTGTGCATTGCCCCCTTTAGCATCAATGGCAGCGTGCAGTCTTTTGTAATAGTTGTCTATGAGGCCCCCAAATTCTTGCAGGTGGTATAGCTGCCCATTCGTCTTGGCAAAATGCCTTCAGGTCATGCAAAGTCTTTGGTCGTCTTGCATGAACCGCACGTTTGAGATCTCCCCAGAGTGCCTCGATGATATTAAGGTCAGGAGACTGTGATGGCCACTCCAGAACCTTCACCTTTTTCTGCTGTAACCACTGGAGGGTCAACTTGGCCTTGTGCTTAGGGTCATTGTCGTGCTGGAAAGTCCAAGAGCATCCCATGTGCAGCTTTCGTGCAGAAGAATGCAAATTGTCTGCAAAAGTATTTTCTGATAACATGCTGCATTCATCTTGCCATCAATTTTCACAAGATTCCCCGTGCCTTTAGAGCTCACACACCCCCAAAACATCAGTGAGCCACCACCATGCTTCACAGTGGGGATGGTATTCTTTTCACTATAGGCCTTGTTGACCCCTCTCCAAACATAGTGCTTATGGTTGTGACAATGAAGTCGAGAAGTCGAGATATTGTAACCGGGCTTTTTTGTGGCACTGGCGCAGTAAAGACTTCTTTCTGGCAACTCGACCATGCAGCTCATTTTTGTTCAAGTATCATCGTATTGTGCTCCTTAAAACAACCACACCAACTTTTTCCAGAGCAGCCTGTATTTCTCCTGAGGTTACCTGTGGGTTTTTCTTTGTATCCCGAACAATTCTTCTGGCAGTTGTGGCTGAAATCTTTCTTGGTCTACCTGACCTTGGCTTGGTATCAAGAAATCCCCGAATTTTCCACTTCTTAATAAGTGATTGAACAGTACTGACTGGGATTTTCAAGGCTTTGGATATCTTTTTATATCCTTATCCATCTTTATAAAGTTCAATTACCTTGTTATGCAGATCTTTTGACAGTTCTTTTCTGCTCCCATGGCTCAGTATCTAGCCTGCTCAGTGCATCCACGTGAGAGCTAACAAACACATTGACTATTTATACACAGACACTAATTGCAATTTAAAAAGCCACAGGTGTGGGAAATTAATCTTTAATTGCCATTTAAACCTGTGTGTGTCACCTTGTGTGTCTGTAACAAGGCCAAACATTCAAAGGTATGTAAACTTTTGATCAGGGCCATTTGGGTGATTTCTGTTATAATTATGATTTAAAAAAGGAGCCAAACAACTATGTGATAATAAATGGCTTCATATATCACTATCCTTAAATTTATTTGCATGATCAGTCATATTTTCAAAATCAATGCCAAAATTTCACAATTTCTGCCCGGGTATGCAAACTTTTAAGCACAACTGTATATTGCTTATAAGGTCATATACTATGTAAAATCACATTTCCAATTATTTGAATATATTTTAATGATTTGGTACAGTCAACAAGAAATCAAAATCCACCCCAATTTACTTAATACACTTTCCTGGTATTATTGTGTTTCATTGGTGCAGATTATTTCACAGAATAATTTAATCATTAACAATTTGTCAATCTAATCTTTCATTTAAACATAATAACTTGCTTTCCTTTTAGGCTGACATCATCAAGCCCTCTTATTTTAGAAGTTAAAATTAAAATGATCATAAAGTGTCACAAGTGACCCAAGTTCGAGACCAGGCTCCAGGTCCTTTCCCAAAAAATGCTTAACTGTGTGGAACGACCCCCACGAGTCACACGCTGTGGCCATTACAGGGCCGCAACACCTGGGAGCACCCCATGATCTCTTGCACTGTTAGCATAGCATATCCTTCTGCAAAACATCCAAAACCTTCCCAGAACTTACCCACTGCCAAATTTTAGAGGTGAAATATGAATACGCACAAACACAGATAGAGCTGATGCCAAAATATTTGTCTCATCCCACTCCTTATGTATAAGAATTAGCAGACCTATATAGTGAACATGAATTTAGGCACCAGCAAGGGCTTTGGTTCACTGACATTGGGACACTAATAACCCATAGGTACATGATTACGAGGTTGTGCATTAAAACATAGCTGGTATTTATCAACGAAATCGCTGTATAACATTCCATGACCAATATCCTTTTGGTATCATTTGTTGTGTTTCCCAGGCATCTTTTTTGTTGCTGTTAGTACAGTACAGTGCTATATGAAATACGCCCGTGCCCTCCATTCCTGATGGCTTTAAGATTGAAGAAGGCATGAGGATGTATGCGGTAAAGTGAGCAGCCAATGCTCACTTGTTTTTATTGAGCATTCTTGGAATTTCTAGAGAGCAAACACTATAGTGCACTTAAATGATGCCCAGGTCAGTGTGCATTACTGTGTAAACTTCTTAGGCACATAAGATGTTTGACAAAAACATTTGTCTTAAGATGTCTTTAGTGTGTCAATAGGAAATTTTAGACTCTCAAACATTCCTATTGAAGCTTGGAACATCCTATCTGCCAACAACCAAGAAAAACAGTGTCCATGTGTACAGGAGAATTGGTGCTGGCAAAGGTGGTCACACCAAAAATGTATTTAGCTTTTTTTTGTTAACTGGACTTTGTATTACATTAATTGATAAATTAAAACTATTTATGGCATTTTTTTGAAGACATCCTCACTATACAACATTTTTCACAAGTGCCTAAGATTTTACAAGGGAGCAAATTGAGACACAATCGAGTTACATGCAACTAACTAACATGCTGATAAGAACTTAAATTTTATTAAAAAGCATACTGAAAGTAATCTCGTTATCACCAGTACTAAAAAGTACCATGGTACAGTAAAGGTTCCAGATGGTGAAACCATGGTACTTTGAATGGTACTGAATGATTACCATACTCATACTTACACCATGACATTTATTTACATGGTGCTCCAAAGTACTTCAAAGGATACAATGAAATGACCACGGTCCAAAAATTTGGTATTACCATCATACAAAGTCAAAAAATCCATGGTACATAAGTGCAGTGCCTCTAAACACCAATATAATAACCCTAGTGCAAATAAAGTTAGATGCTATTTAAACTAATAGTGGCAGATATTATATGCAACCCTAATTAAATACTAACAGTATAGGGACATCACTGCAGCATGTTTATTGTGTTAATTAAGAGTCCCACAGACACACTAACCAACCACTAAACACCTACCAACCTACCCCTAAACTTCCTTTACAAAGTTTAACCATGGTTTTCTACAGTAACCATAGTATCACCATGGTATTTTGTAGTAAAATCATAGTAACCACAAAATTAAACATGGTTACTATATAAACACCATATTACTGTAGTAACACCACTGTTAATTGCATCACATCTATGGTTTCCACCAAAAAACCTGGTTATGACAATAGTACTATAGTAAAACTAACGTTAAATACATTTTTATGTATTAATATTAGTAGTAGTAAAGAAAATATTAAGAGAGGAGACAGAAAACAGAATGGAAAAAAAAGAGTGCTACAAATACAGAAACACACCCTGGTTGAAAAGACACAATCTCACCGGCATTATGCCCCACGCCACTAAAGGGACACTCACAATGCAGTTTATTGTAAATTTCTATGTTTCCAATAGACTATTTGGGGTGCAAATAGCTGCGCTGTGTAGCAGGTGTTATTTACACCTAGTGCAAATAGTCACTCTGTATAATATTATGGTAACATTTTACAATAAGGTTCCATACATTAACATTAAGGGCCCTATTTTAAGAACGCAAGTGTTACATGCAACGCAATGCCTTAAGTCATAAGCGCAAAGTCAATGGGCATGACCATGATTTTTTGGTATTTTAAGTCTAGGCGCAAGTGGATTTGGCGAAATCAAGTGCGCAAGGTGGTAATCGGGTCAAGGCAGGTTCTTCTCCGGCACCATCTCAGTCCTATTATACAGTCCATTCCCTGTAAAGCACCAGCAATATAAACAAAGACAGCACATTCATAAGACGTTGGTAGTGTAAACGGACTGTATGCAACGAATTAGAAGAATAGAAATATGGATTTACATTATTTTGTGCATTAACTGTGTCCTTGTTAAATGGGACACGCTCCTTTTATACGCATGGAAATGTGGTTCAAGATATGGATGTAGGCTCCGTTAAATTATAGAGAATGTAAGTATTATTAATCTTGTTCATCTACTGACGCAAAAGTATTTCATGTATTGAAACACGAAAAAATTAAACTACAAATATTTCTACATTTAAATTAAACTTCAAACGAAATGAAAAAATAAAATAAAATAAAAACTCATACCAAATCCAAACTCAATCCATCTTCTTCCACCGGCCCTTTTTGCAGTGACTTAAAAATCACTCAAAACAAAATAATGCCAATATAAATTAGATCATAAACACAATTGTATATATAAACATAATGATAATAATTGAAAAATTAGCCATGACTTTTAGATAGTTTACTCATAATTTTTATTTTTTTTTTCTCAAAACGGCTATGACAGTGATTGTCAGGGACTTAATTTAATGTTGCACTATATTTTAAGATGTATGACATGAACTTTATTACCACCTACTGGAATCTCCAAACTGCAAATGCAGGAACTAAATTTGGACTTTGCGCTGAGTTAAGAGGTGGTATTGAAACGTATTAGCGTAACGATCAAATTTTTAGTAAAATAGCAAATTGCACTTTGCGCCACTTCATTTACATACAATACATCCACAGTTTGAGCGCCTACACCCACAGTAGCATAAACACTCCCACCCATGCCCATTAGCACTTTGCGCTCTCACAAAAATTGGATAAGACGTTGCAGACGGTCGTAGCACGTAGCACTGCAATTTGCGCTCTCACGAAAATAGAGCCCAAATCAATGTATTAGGCATCATGAACTAACAAAAATCCAGCATTTATTTGTGTAATTGTATTTATAAATATACATTTGTTCATAATGTGTTAACTGATGTTAACGTACACAACTTTTAATGTACTAGACTATGTTGAAATGAAAATTTACCAAAATGCAAAAATCCTGTAAAAGTTTTGCTCATTCTTAGCTAATGTGAACTCTTGCATTAACAAATGTTAACGTATACAACCTTATTGGAACATGTTACCAATATTATGTACTTATAGGGGTACATTTCAGTCTTTAAAAGTTCTTTAAAATCTCTAAATTTGTACTAGTGTCCACAATGCAGAAAAACATTATCAGTAGCTGAAAAATCTTGAGAGGAATCCTCCAGTGAAGAGCGTGTGGGCACAAAGGCAAGCGCAGCAGCAGGCTGGAAGGTAACCGCACTCCAGACACATGGGCAGAGACTGGCAACCAACACAAAACATGAGACAGGACCAACTGAGGCAGAGAGAGCGAGGTGAGTTAATAGAACAAACAACAATCTAGCAAAGAACATGAAAGGATTTAAGTAGGCAGACAATCAATGGAGAACAGGTGCTGTCAGCATGCAAATTAGTGGCATGATCAGCGTTCCCATGGGAACGATCAGTGTTCCCATGGAAACGTCGATCACGAATGCCAGCAGCACCTGACACACATGAGGGCCTCCTGGCATGGAGTTGGAACTGATCAATGAGGGAGTGATCCAGGATGTCCCAAGCCGGGACCCAACATCTCTCCTCTGGTCCATAACCCTCCCAGTCAAACATGTACTGGAACCCTCTGCCCCTCCACCTGACGTTGATCAACCGTTTGACCATATAAGCCGGAGCGCCCTCAACTAGGCGTGGTGGAGGCAGGACAGGTGTGGTGGGATGCAGATTGTAGTGGAAAATCGGTTTAATTTTAGACAAATGGGATATGGGATGGATGCGTTTAAGATAGGGAGGTAACTTAAGACGGAACGCCACTAGACTAATGACCTTAATGAAGGGAAAAGGCCCAATAAACTTGGGGCCCAGCTTACATGAGGGGAGTCGGAGTGGAATGTCCTTGGAGGACAACCAGACCTTCTGACCACACATGTAAGCTGGGGGCTTAGACCAGCGTTGGTCCGCCGACCTCTTAACGTGGTTACCAGTCCGTAGGAGGGCTTCTCTGGTGACTTTCCAGGTACAACAGCACTTCTGAATAAAAGTGTGTGCGGACGGGACCTGAACGTCGTGCTCTTGGGCAGGGAACAAATGGGGTTGGTACCCGAGGCTAAACTAGAAGGGTGATAACCCCATAGATGACAAAGGCAAGGAATTGTGGGCATACTCGACCCAGACTAAATGAGAGCTCCAAGAAGACGGATTACGAGAGGCCATACAGCACTGGGTCTTCTCACGGTCTTGATTAGCCCGCTCCGCCTGCCCATTTTTCTGGGGATAGAACCCAGAGGATAAACTCACAGTAGCCCCCAGCTGTCGGCAGAATTCTGCCAAAAACGGAATGGGTGATGATGGTCAGGGACGAGCAACTGATAGTATGGGCTGTGATGGGTTCATCCAACTGGATCACTGGAACCTGCCACTTGGAAGCAACGTCGATGTCCAGAAAGTTCCATTTGGCTCCGGAGTCCACCAATGCGTAAACAGCGTGACCGGTTGACCCATACTGCAGTCGGGCCGGGAGAAGTAGAGAGTCCGTAGTCCGGGGGATTTGCTCAGGGGTGTTGCGCTCGCGTGTAACCCCCTGCCTACTGACGAGTGGTGGCTTTTACTGGGCAAGAGGTGGAGACATGGCCGGGACAGGCACAATACAGGCAGAGTCCTTGGGTGAGGCATCGCTGCTTCTCCTCTGGAGATAGCAGAGTCCTCCCGGCCTGCAGGGTTCTGCCTCGGACTGTGGTTCCAACGGCCCAGCCGGAAAAGTGGACTGGGTACAGCGGTGTGCCGCCCGGGCAGGTGGAGAACGGCGGCGATGCAGGGCCAGGCGATGCAGGGCCAGGCGATGCAGGGCCAGGCGATGCAGGGCCAGGCGATGCAGGGCCAGGCGATGCAGGGCCAGGCGATGCAGGGCCAGGCGATGCAGGGCCAGGCGATGCAGGGCCAGGCGATGCAGGGCCAGGCGATGGTCCATTCGGATGGCCAGGTCCACCAGATCGTCTTAATGAGACAGGGTTCAGACCATCCAGAAGCATGGGGAACCACCGGGGCCGGTGTGGGCACTTCCTAGGTGGGACCGGTAATGGGAGGCTGGCGGAGTTGTTGGACGCCAGAGGTGAGTTCAGTGAGCTGCAACGCCATTATCTCCAGAGCCCTGTTGGAAGCAGAGATCTGATCTTGCTGACGTCCCAGTAAGGCCCCTGCTGAGAAAGAGTGGACCAAAGACTGGATTCCTCCACTGGGTCCATCCTGGCTAGATTGTTCTGTCACGCAGGTAAGCAAGAGATCTAAGAGCAGAGGAACAGTTCACAGAATTTATTAATAACAGGAACTCAAAAGCACAGCAGGTCTGGCAAACAGTAAGAGACCCGGCACCGACTGCAGCGGGAAGACGATGAGCGTGTTTGTATGTGTGTGTGCGTCATGGCTGTGTGAAAGCAGATCCGTGAGGAATCCTCAGCGAAGAATGTGTTTGTAGGCATGTATGCGTCATGGCAGTGTAGAGGGTGGATCCAAGAGGAATCCTCCGGTGAAGAGCGTGTGGGCACAAAGGCAAGCGCAGCAGCAGGCTGGAAGTTAACCGCACTCCAGACACATGGGCAGAGACTGGCAACCAACAGAGAAACACGAGACACTACAAACTGAGGCAGAGAGAGCGAGGTAAGTTACTAGAACACACAACAACAATCTAGCAAAGAACATGAAACAACAAAGGGTTTAAGTAGGCAGACAATCAACGGAGAACAGGTGCTGTCGGTACGCAAATTAGTGGCATGATCAGCGTTCCCGGAACACTGATCATGCATGCTGGCAGCACCTGACACGAGGGAGAGACAACCAAAACAAACAGAACAAACCGGCGAACTCACCAGGACCGTGACAGAATGATCTGAAACAACCTACAACCAGTGAACTGAAGCGCCTAGTGAGGGAATAATTAGAAGTTAAATCTCTCCTCTATATTAAATCAGGGGTCTGCATTAATTTTAATCAGTGTGTGTAGCCAGGCTTGACTGCGGGCCCCAAGGGGCAAGGAGAACGGCGCCCTATCCTCTACACCCGGGCCTGCCAGTGAGAGTGCAGATGGCTCGGACCTCATCTCTTCAGGGTTCAGCGCTCCCCTCCAGCGACTGCCACCAGCGCCCATGTCCACACACACACACACACACACACACACATACAGGTGACAGACTGCAACCTTTCCCTGCACCAGCTGTTTAACTGTACCTAACGGAGCTGCTCAAATAGCCTTTAAACACAGGGGTAGAAAAGGCACAAAAAATATTGCCTGGCATTTGCATCTTTGATCCTGCAAACAGTGAGTCAAATTGTACGTTCAGGATGTTTTCAAATTCATATGCTGTTTTGAGAGCTTGATCAATACATCAATTATGAGATTACTTGTTGATTATTGATGTGCACTTACATGCTGTCATGTTTGAGTAATGTGCTGACTTGGTTGACAGTTTATAAAATATGATTACTTATCGCAATACATGTAATTTAAGATTACATGAACACATAAACATGGCATAAGAGAGTAGAAAAAATTTATGTGCATGTATATGTGAGCATTTTGCATGAGCCCTAGTCTGTACCATGATTAAATTAATTTGCTAAAGTTTTGTGTGGTCTAAATGTCCACAAAGTTATTTGAAAACAAAAAAGTTAGTGCCAAATTAAATATTTAAAAAAATAATTATAGTATCAAAAACAAACTAAATTACATTTTAAACAGCTTAATTGAATACATTGGCTTTTGGCTTCAGAAACCTGAAACATTAGCATATGTCCGTCCACATTTACACATCATTATATAAGACCACTCATATTTACACATTATAATGCCTATTATGTGCTCAGGAACTCGGCCCGTAGTCACGTTGAGGTCATATGTATGAAGAAGGATACTATTATTCCTAAGCATCAGAAGATCAAATAATAAGAGTTAAATGTCAGTGAATTTGTCAAACTTTATGCTGTTCCTGCACTGTTTTTTAGCACCTGTGGTTCTGCAATGCATAGCCTATTCTTTTGAAGGATCCAAACATTAGGAAGGAATGACTAAGATGTATTAAAAAGTGATTTTCAGTCTGACTTCTCAACATAAATTCTGCTCCATTTTGCAGCCTTTTCTAGCCTACAAATGCCAACATCTAAAAAGACCAACCACAGTTTTGTCCACATAGCAGATTTTCCAGGAAACTATTAAATAACCCATGATGAGACAATGAAGACAAAGAGTTTTACCTTTGACTTGACAACCCAGTACTCCTCTGTCCCATACTGTACAGCTCTGAGGGTTGTGAGGTAGTCGTAACTGATGACAGCCGTCTGGAAAGGATCATTTCAGAAACAAAGATCGAGGAAAAACTGTAAAACAATCTGCATTGACAAGCTCTATCAAAGTTGCACCCTACTGGCAGAAAGTACACACAAAATAATTGTTCAATATTTTAGTGGATACTGCATTCTTGATTGATTCACTTACTTTTACACAATAAACCAATATTGAAAAGTTAAACAAGGTATTACACAAAATGATAGAGTATAATTATATTTACAGTTGCAGCTGCCCTCCCAAATCTTATGATGCTGAGGTCATTGAGGTCAACATTTTTGCTGTACAGGTAGAACCCTGATGATGCGAACACTGCCGTGGCAACAGATGATATTTTCAGTAGCCGACCAGCCATGTGAGGTACTATGAAAAGATATAATAATGCACACTTAGGTTTCTGCAACAAAATGAAACTATAACATTCTGAGGTAGTGTAGCATAGTGGTTAAAGAACTGGAAGGTGGCTAGTTCAAACCCCACAATGAGGCATAGCATGAAATAGCATCTCTGTGCCCTTGAACAACACACTTAACCACAAGTTATTTAAAGGTTGATGTCCTAATAAGGCATCAGCTGAATTAGTATTTCATTAGCAATTACGCTCTAGCTTTGTGTATCACTTAATTTCCAATATATGTGCCTCCCTATTCAGACCGTTTGATTATAACAAACAGGAATACTGAATGTACTTAAATAAGAACATGGTTGTTGACTGGTATAATGATTCTTCTGCAGATGATTGGATCAACTCTTTGGAGGCGTGGCGGGAACATTGCGTCATTGACTCTGGACATCTTGCCATGCGAGAGTGTTAAGAAAAGGATGTTTTACGCAACTGAAGCCAAACGAAGCATCATTTACCAAATTTATGAATGAGGTAAATGAAGTGCACCGTTTACACAAGGCATATAGAAGCACAATACACATATAGTGAATGTCTTTCCTTCATAACATCACTCTTTACATTAAAGGACGCGGACAGCTGATCACTATATCAATATTATGCAAGCGGTTGCATAACATGCACCAAGACAACTAAATAACAGACGTTTTATTGCATTAGAGTCAATAACTATGATTGTTTTTGGGTTTTTTTTTAGATAATCTTAGAACAGCTTATTGATTTACCTTCATTGACTCTGCTCCCACGATGTCATCCACTAACCGGTTTCGCTGTGTGAACTTTCAACTCTTACGTCTTTGTTTTCAACACAACGTGCGTGTCGCGCACTGCATCGTGGTTATTGTAGTTCTTCGTTAGGATTTTTTTTTTTTTTTTTTTTTTAGAGTGTTCCTCCTCCTACGTTTTTAATTATTATTATTATTATGTTATTTTTCCGTTTTTTCCATAACTTTATGATAAACAATTCACAGATACAGGCAAACATGTGTAAATCAGTAAATTTAAGCTTTCACATACATTCACTTAAAGTCAAGTCATTTTTATTTGTATAGTGCTTTTCACAACACACATAATTTCAAAGCAGCTTAACAGAAAATCATGCTTTAACAGAAAATTAAACTAATATCTACAAAGTCCTTGTAAAGTGTTTCATCATTGTATAATTGTAAATTGTGTATAAAATATAATATTTAAAATACAAATTAAATAATAATTGTATTTAGAACCCCAGTGAGCAAGCCAAAGGCGACTGTGGCAAGGAACACAAAACTCCGTAAGATGTTGGTTAATTGAGAAAAATAACCTTGGGAGAAACCTGACTCACTGTGGGGACCAGTTCCCCTTTGGCTAAACAGCATGATTATAATGCCAATATTAGTTATTCATGTGCAGTGCATGTCATGGTTTAAAATTTGTAAACTATGTAAGTGTTAAGGGCCAGAGTTTAAACAAAGATTTTGTAAGAACTGTAAATTAAGGACTTATATCTTTGAAGTCCATCCTGGATTAACTGCAGAAGTACACATATATGCACTGTCCTTTGTTAGTTGGCTGATGAAGGCTTTTGTTGGCAGTTAATTGATAGTCTATGTTTTCCATTTCAAGAGTGTAGTCCATCAATAAACAAAGGTGATGCAGGCAGAGATCAATGAGGTGCATCACAGTTCTACCGGCAGGTCATTTCGGTGAGGTCCGGTAGGGTCCATCCTAAGTCCAAGGTTCAGGCTATGGCATATGAAGTATCCGATGTCTTACAGTTGGAGTTGGCATCAGTTCATCCTCTGAAGTCCATCGTAAAATACTGAAGTGATGTCTGGCTAGCACCGGCTGTAGTTTGTCGTCATCACTCAGCGACACGTAGCAGTGGAGTCCAACACCAAGCAGTAACGGAGCTGGATCTCACTGGATCTCAATTTGAATCCCGAGGTTGAGACAGGGAAACAAATAGAATAATATTAGCATAGGTGACAAATTAATTTATTGCAGTTATAGATTATGAGTAATGTTTCCGAGAAATGTTTCTAGTTCCAGCAGATAACTAAAGCAGCCTAATTGGGAGTTGATGGATAAATTAGGTGTATGCCTGGCTAAACAGATGAGCCTTTAGTCTAGACTTAAACTGAGTAAGTGTGTCTGCATCCCGAACAGTGTTAGGGAGAATATTCCATAGTTTAGGAGCCAAATAAGAAAAGGATCTACCTCCTTTTGTGGATTTTGATATTCTATGAACTATTAACATGATGGAATATATAGCAGGGTAGGTCACTTAAGTACTGTGGAGCTAGACCATTCAAAGCTTTATATGTTGTTAACAGAATTTTTTAATTAATATGAAATTTAACAGGTAGCCAATGTAACGATGATAAAATTGGGCTAATATGATCATATTTCTTGGTTCTAGTCAGTGGAAGGATGGTGGAAGAATGCTGTTCTACAAACATTGGAAATGTGATTTTCAATGGAATAGAATAGAGCTGTTCATCTGTGACGTCAATCTGTAGGCAAACCTGGAAGTCTAATTCGGCTTGGGTTCCCTCAGTATTTTCCTATGGGTTTTTTAATGAGGTTTTTGAACTTATGTGTAAAAAATAAGGTCTGTGGTAAACATTACTTGACAATACATAAATGTTTTGTTCTACAACATGAATTACACACAGTCATACCTCAAACATGAATTTTGAAGCCACCTTGCATGTTTTTTTTTTGTTTTGTTTTTTTTGTTGTTGTTGTTTTTAAGTATGGAATTCAATATGGCTTAAAATTCCTGTGTGTCTTTTATGTTGTAGAACAAAAGTCCATGTATCGTCAAGTAATGTTTACCACAGACCTTATTTTTCCTCATTAAAAAAAACAAAACAAAACAAAAACAAACAAAAAAACATAGGAAAATACAGAGGGAACCCATGGCGAATTCTCCTCCAGGTTTTTGGACTGCAAGCTGAACAGCTCTATAGTTCACCCAAAAATTTAAATTCTCTCATCTTTTACTCACCCGCATGTCATCCCAGATGTGTATGACTTTCTTTCTTCTGCAGAACACAAAGTTTTAGAAGAATTTCTCAGCTGTGTAGGTCCACACAATGCAAGTGAATGGTGACCAAAAATTTGAAGCTCCAGAAATCACATAAAGGCAACATAAAAGTAATCCATATGACTCCAGTGGTTTAATCCATGTCTTCTGAAATTATCCAATAGGTTTTGGGTGACAAAAGACCAAAATGTAACTTCTTTTTAACTATACATCTTGCCATTGCAGTCTCTAGGCATGATCATGATTTCAAACTCAATTACATTTCCAAGTGCTTGACGCATGCAGAGTGCTAGATGGAAGTGTAATCAATCTTGAAATCATGATCACCAAGGAGACTACAGATGTCAAGTTTCATAGTGAAAATTTAGTTACATTTTGGTCTGTTCTCACCCAAAACCGATTAGATCACTTCAGAAGACATGGATTAAACCACTGGAGTCATATGGAGTACTTTTATGCGACCTTTGTGTCCTTTTTGGAGCTTCAAAGTTTTATTGAAATTATTTCATAATTTTTATTAAAATATTTGTAATCTTAGGTTGTTTTTTTTGTTTTGTTTTTTTTTTTACATTAAACTATTTGTTTAATCATATAGTTCATGATGGTGATAAATGCAAAATGGTACAGTTAGACAATAAATTGTTATAAGCTTTGATAATATTTACAATTAGTATAATAATAATTTATTTGGAATGGGAGTTAATTGTTTCAGAGAACTGTCACAAGTAGAAACTATAATGACCATAACACATTTTTATAAAAAAAATATTTGCATGAACAGATATCACTTTGTGCAGCTACTTGATATTTTCCATGGCTATAAAGTTACTAAATCTTTTTAAACATTAAAATGTAGTCAGAGTCCAATCAGGATATTACAGACTGAAGTCAACGGATCGATTTTGGAATGTACTGTATTCCCTGAATGTGTTATTTGTGCACTTTTTTTTTTTTTTTTTAAGGTGTAGAGAACAAATAGTTGATGGAGCGTAACAAGATTTAACATGACGTGACCTCAGACAGATAATGTGACCGGAACATTGGGAGAGTCATTTTAGATGGAGCCTTGATGAACTTCTAAAATAAACTAACAGCACACTGATGGAATGATGTTTCATGCAAGATGTTACAACTGTTAAATGTAAAAGAAATAAGAAATTAAGCTAGTCAAGTGTGCTTATGCATCATCTGTAAATACCCCATTATCAAGAAATTTTAGGGAAGAGAAAAACTGAAAATCTGATTCAAAGGTTATTGCATAAAACCCTTGGGAACTGTAACAGGCAAAAGACTGAAATTTAATCCAAGAGATTTAGCAGACACACAAGAATATTTACACTGACAAATGAGAAAAATTCTGTAGCCAACACATGAAATTACTTTGAAAACATTTCCAAATAATATTTTATGACGTGTTTTTACATTTCATATAAAGTTTTATTGAAGAAAAAAAACTCTAGACATGTGGTCAGTTTAACAACAATCATTACTGAAAGGTAAACTTTTTTTGGGGGGGGGGGGGGGGGGGAGAAACATCCATAATAAATAATTATTTGTTACTCAGCACACAACACTTGACCCTGGATGGTTTTCACTTCAAAAAAAAAAAAAAAAAAAAAAAAAAAAAAAAAAAGGGGTCAGGCATTTTCAGCTTTCTTCTGCTTCCTTGTTTGATTTTCTTCCAATAAATGCCTTTCTGTTTCTTTGAACCTGGAGCTGCATTAAAAGAAGAAAATTAAATCTTTCCGCAGATGTTTCAACAAAAACATTCTTTGGAGACATCTCAGGCAAGTTCAGCTTGGTACAACTTTACACTGTTTATCTAGATCTATTTCATAACAAAAACACACATTCAGATTAGAGGCAGATTTCTTTACAATAAGGATTATTTTGCAAACTTCTTGATGCTCCCACTCTGAATTAGATAAAAACAGTCCACGATAGTATTAAGCAAATCTGTAGCATAATCTAAACTGAGAAACATATTTTAGCTCACTTTTCTTCATCATTAAATATAGTTTCCAACTGGATGCTCACCTTTGCTCCCTCAATAATGTGGGGATCTTTCTGTAGTGCATTCTGAAGTCCCTCTTCTGTATTGAACCCGATCCAGCAAAACCCCCGATGAAATCCTGTCTCTTTATCCTGTAAGACAAGACTGTCAAATTAACATCTCAACTCTCTGGAATTAATCAGAAATACCAAATTTAGTGCATTATCAAACCTCATACTTACAAAGGGCAAGAGACATTTCTTCACCTGGCCAAACTGCCCAAAGTACTCCCTGATCTCCTCTAAAAACAGGACAGAGTGCACAATTAATTTTTGCATATATAAAACATTAATATAATAGACATCATATATCTATAGCACACTCAGTTATGCATGAATGAGCTTCATAGACAATTTTGAAGACTAGTGATTTAATAATCACTTTAAAATTTTCAAACAGTCAAATAATATGCATCAAACAACCATTTAGCTGAAATAGATGTTAAAACATTCTAATAGAATTTATGTCCAATAAGATGTAATAGCTTCATATAGCCTACAATAGTGATAGCTAACATTCACACATGTATGGCATATAACATGCATAAGATATTATGTAATGTCCATATAGGACTAAAATACATATATGTATAATAGTGAACAGTACATGGATATAATACACAGATTCTGCAATCTATGGATCAACTGCTTTAATACATTCACACGCTTAATATGCACTAGTCTGATCATTTTCTATTTAAAAGCTTTGATAAATTATATATGTAACTTACTCGTTGCAATCGTCCACGGGACTTTAGACACAAACGCTTCAAAAACCTTTTTGCCTCCTGCTGCTGCTGCTGCCATGTTCCGTCCTTGCTGATTCTGAATGTGCTTCCTTTGACCTTAATCACGTGACAAGAACAAACCATCATTAACGACATAAAACTATAAAATGAACCAATTTAAATAATACGTATCGACATATTCGATGTTTAGAATCACTAATACATTGTACAAATTGCTTATAAATTAAATCGGAATTGTGCGTTGCAACGTCACGCGTTGAAAGGTCACATGATGACGGCAAAGATGGCGGCCTCCATAGTGGAGCATGGAGAAGATGCTTTCAAAAAATTGTTTAAGTTTTATAAGCGAAGAAGTCCTCCCCCAGACTTCAGTGAGGTTATTGATTTCTACAGACCTCTTAGTAATGACAAGGTGAGTTATGATCGTGCAGTTTTATTCAGTTGGATTTATTCAATTACTTAATGACATTTTATCAGAGGTTCATACAAACAAAATATGATTACAATTAATGAGATATTAGAGTGTTTATAAAGCTGGAGAAACTAGTGAATGATGGAGAGTACATACTTAACATGTTCAACTGAGTTAGTAGTGTGTTCTACATAGACAGTGTGTATGATACAGTGGCCCTATTATAAGCAAGACTTTTACAATAATAGATAAGTGCAGAAATGTTGTAAATGTAGAAATGTCGCAAAAGTTTGTTAACTAACCTGGGTGTGGACCAAGTGTGACATCACCCCAGATTAGTATGATGGTTTTAATTTAGCAGCATACAGAACATGCATAACTGTTTCACTGTGTGCTATACTGTACTTTAGTCAGGATTGAACTGTAATTCTTGCCTTTTGTTGTAGATAATTTGTCTGCTTTGTTATTAGGTTTTTACCTGTGAACTAACCTCCAGCCCTATCAGTGAGGAAGAGGTTTTCAGAGTTGGTCTTCGGCCAGTAAAAGACTGGAAAGCCTTTGGTCTGCGTGGATATCCAGGTATGGTTCAGATAGGTTGGTGACAGTTTAAAAGTATTTGTATACTCTGGCAGCCAAAAGTTTGGAATAATATACAGATTTTGCTGTTTCGAAAATTGGTACTTTAAAGTGACATTCAACTGATCACTCCAACGCCTTATCCTTGAGTAATCATGCTAAATTGCTAATTTGGTACTAGAAAATCACTTGCCATTATATCAAACAGCTGAAAGCTATTTGGTTCATTAAATGAAGCTTAACATTGTCTTTGTTTTTGAGTTGCCACAGTATGCAATAGACTGCATGTATTAAGGTCAATATTAGGTCAAAAATGGCAAAAAAAGAAACAGCTTTCTCTAAAAACTCATCAGTCAATCATTGTTTTGAGGAATGAAGGCTATACAATGCTTGAAATTGCCAAAAATTGTAGATTTCATACAAAGATGTACACTTGTCTTCAAAGACATAGGACAACTGGCTCTAACAAGGACAGAAAGAGATGTGGAAGGCCAGATGTACAACTTAACAAGAGGATAAGTACATCAGAGTCTCTAGTTTGAGAAATAGATGCCTCACATGTCCTCAGCTGACAGCTTCATTGAATTCTACCCGCTCAACACCGGTTTCATGTACAACAGTAAAGAAAAGACTCAGGGGAGCAGGCCCTATGGGAAGAATTGCAAAGAAAAAGCCACTTTTGAAACAGAAAAACAAAAAGAAAAGGTTAGAGTGGACAAAGAAACGCAGACATTGGACAACAGATAATTGGAAAAGAGTGTTATGAATCTTAACCCCATTGAGCATTTGTGGGATCAGCTAGACTGTAAGGTGCGTGAGAAGTGCCCGACAAGACAGCCACATCTATGGCAAGTGCTACAGAACGTGTGGGGTGAAATTTCACCTGAGTATCTGGACAAACTGACAGCTAGAATGCCAAGGATCTGCAAAGCTGTCATTGCTGCACATGGAGGATTTATTGATGAGAACTCTTTGAAGTAGTTTAAGAAGTTCTGAACATTTTTTCAAATTGTAATAGTAATGTTTCACGCTATTAATGTCCTGACTATACATTGTGATCAGCTGAATGGCGCTTTGGTGAATAAAAGTACCAATTTCTTTCCATAAGAGCAAAATTTGTACATTATTCCAAACTTTTGGCTGCCAGTTTATGTTCTCCAAAAATACAAGGCTGCATTTTATGGGTTTAATTAATTCAGTAGCTTTTTATGTAAAAGACAATTATTTCAATATCTGCTGTGTTGCATAATTACTATAGCCTCTCCAGCAATGCAGCTTTATTATTGCTGTAACTTTGACAGTTTAATATGTCAGGAAAAATAACACAATAATAAAATAGCAAAGAACACTGTTTAAGCCCAAGAAGTCTTCATCTTTCTTCTTAAAATTCTGTTATAGGAAAATTCTGTCTTTGTTTTTATCTTAGATGGAATTAATTAACTATATTATCATTGGATCGTAGGGTTTATCTTCATATCCAATCCATTTCTGCCGGGATCTCAGCAGTACTGGGTTAAGCAGTGTCTGAAGAGCTATCCACAGAAACACAACGTGTGTAACCTGGACATGCATATGTCATCTACAGAGACTGAGAACATCTGGGAAAGAAGCATAGATGCTATTCGGTAAGATCATGACATGGATTGGCATCTTAGGAAAATGAGAAATAAAAAATAAAATAAAAACAACATTATTTTAATGTAATTTGACAATTTTAATAATTAAAAAGATTGAATATGTTGTATATTTACATTATGAATGATCTGTGAACATTTTATTAAAGCTATTTATTAGCCAATACTTGAGCAATTTTTTTTTTTTTTATCCTTATGAAATTCTGTGGAAAAAAAAAAATATATGGAGTGTTAATTTTAACAGTTATTTTGGAAAAAATGGTATTGTGTTGTATTTATTGGAATTTTTGATATTGCTATTTAATCTGGGGCTGGTTTTAGTCTATACTATTGCATTAGTGTTGTAATAGATAAGTGTGTTGGGTTAAACATTTGTATTTCGCTCTGATTCTTTGTTTGTGGCTAGATTTCTGATGGTAAGTTTACTGTATCCGAGATGATAGATTTGAGGAACTGCAGTCTGTTAGACCCACTTTATCGCTAAACAGTTGTGTAAAGGGTTTGTGCTACTGCACTGTACCTGATCTATCACCCACTGTGCCTTATCTGAATGGATCTGTGAATTATTACAGGAGGAAAGGCTCTGGGAAAAGAGAACCCAAGACTCTGCTAGAAAAACTGCGCTGGGTGACTCTTGGTTACCACTATGACTGGAACACTAAGGTACTGCAGTCACGCAATATATAGTGTTTTTTATGTGCTTTGGCAGTTTGTTCAGTACTTTGAGTATGTTTAGTCTGTTTTATGTCTAAATACGACCACTGTATAAATATATTTACCTAACATGTAAGGAGTAATATATAGTCAACTAGTCTTTATTACAAAATAAACATCTAGGATGATGCGGGTGATTGAATCACTCTGAAGTAGGGGGTCATTTTGCCGTAATAACAGGATCACTGTACATTTTTCGGCTTATTACATGTCTGCTTACCATGAACATGAAATATTGATTTGAGTTTAAAATATTTTATTATGTGGTAAGAAAGAGACTGGAGTAATAAGAGAGAAATGAAACTAGCACAGCTATGTAAAAAAAAAAAATACCTGAGACAACGCTCAGTTTTACAGTTTAGTGGTCATCAATATACAAAAATATTTGATTGGTCAATTTGCATTTTACAATAATCAGCATAAATTATTCCATAGAGTATCATATAATATTATATAATATAATAATTCTCAATAAAAAAATTAAAACCATAGCAAAAACAAGTATGCTAAGAAACAAAAGAGTTAAATATGAATAAATACTAATATTATTAAATAAATATTATTAATAGTATTAGATATTATATTAATATTATTTAAATAGCTAAATATTAATATAATATACACCTAAAATTATAAAAAGTTTAATATAAAAAAACAATGCATTTCATCAAACATGGAAATGGAAATGAAGCACTAAGGAAAACAAAGCTTGTTTAAGTTTTGCCATGGAGCCTTTTGTAGCATTGTTTTTCTCAAAGCAAGAGAGAGAGATCACACTGCCCAGCATCTTATCAGCATCATTTGCTCCTTTCAGGACATTTCATCTCTAATTGTACAGGCCTGATGCCTGCCTGTCTCATTTATATGCTAATTACATAAAAGTGTTTAGACTTCTGTCCTAATAAATCAGTCAGGAGGTGCACACCAGATTCATTAGCTCTGATGTTGGTGTGAAACCGCCAAACGTCTGACGGCAATCAGTGAATTTTAAGCGGAGACTCTTTCCTCTTCCCTTTAAGTAAAACTGAAGGCTGGGACGTTTACTCTATTTGAATCAGATGCATTGGCCGCTAATTCAGCTCTTTGGAGAGGCTGTGCTCATATGATCGTCCATTGATTAAACTTCCACACCTCACTACTGACAAAAACCTACTGTGAAAGCCAATGAGCAAATTATAAAAATGATTGTTCCGGTCCTGGATGCTTATTGCTCAATACAGCATTCCAGCTGTGCTACAATGCACAATATAGATACAGCTATGACGCAGAACACCTGTTCATCTGGCTTTTGCGTATAACCATTGTACTCTTAAGCAAGGCAATTAACTCAAAGTTACTGTATACTGTTAGTTGCTTAGGAAAACAAATTGTCTGCTAAATTACTTCCTACTTGCCTCCTACAATAAGAAGCATTCATTTTTTAAACTTTATGGCATAATGAGGCACACTATTTTGACATTTACATTTTCTGCAGACTTACTCGCCAGGCCACTGCACTCCCTTCCCCAAAGAGCTTCACTTGCTGTCCCACAAAGTGGTTGAAGCTTGTGGCTTCCCTGGTTTTAATGCAGAGGCAGGTATTCTCAACTACTACCGATCTGATTCGTCGCTCGGTATCCATGTTGACGAATCAGAGCTTGACCACACCCGACCTTTGTTGTCTTTCAGGTGAGGGATATTTGTTACTCCAATATTAAAAGGATAGTTCACCCAAAAAATTCTCTCATTTACTCACCCTCATGCCATCCCAGATGTGTATGACTTTCTTCTGCAGAACACAAACGAAGATTTTTAGAAGAATATTTCTGCTCTGTAGGTCCACACAATGCAAGTGAATGGGTACCAGAAATTTGAAGGTCCAAAAAGCACATAAAGGCAGCATAAAAATAATCCATACGACTCCAGTGGTTAAATTCATATCTTCAGAAGCGATATGATAGGCGTGGGTGAGAAGCAGATCAATATTTAAGTGCTTTTTTTATGACAAATCCTTCTTCCTGCCCCATAGGTGGCAATATTGACAAAGAATGCGAATCACCAAAAACAAAAGAATGTGAAAGTAAAAGTGTAGATTTATAGTAAAAAAGGATTTATATATTGATCTGTTTCTCACCCACACCTATCATATTTCTTTTGAAGATATGGATTTAACCACAGGAGTCTTATGGATGACTTTTGTGCTGCCTTAATATGCTTTTATGACCTTCAAAGTTCTATTACCCATTCACTTTCTTTGTATTGACCTACAGAGCTGAGATATTTTTCTAAAAATCTTCATTTGTGTTCTGCAGAAGAAAGAAAGTGATACACATCTGGGATGGCATGAGGGTGAGTAAAAGAGGAGAATTTTCATTTTTGGGTGAACTATCCCTTTAACTGTGCATACCAACTTCTGCTGCCTTCATTCACATCAGAATGATCATATTTACAAAATGAGCACTTGTATTGGTCATAACTGAGGTGTAATTGTAAATGTTGACTGTACAGTTAAGTTTGTAATTTCCATTTTAGGGTGAACTATCCCTTTAACACTTAACTAGGTACATGAATTAGAGATTTTATCAGCATCTTGGTGTTTCCATCTAGTGGTTTTTAATGCTATATCCCAAATTGCACATAAAAATATGTGGATGGAATCCCAGCTATTCCCACTAATGAAATGGCAACCTTAAAGAGGTCACGACTTGCCTTTTTTATTATTAATTTAATATGTTCCTTGAGGTTCATTTATAATATTAGTAAAGTTTTTTGCACAAAAAACAGTCATATATTTGTAAAACATGATCATTTTCCACCCTCATTCTGACCCTCTGTAAGAAACGCTCTGTTTTGGTGCTGCTTCTCCTTTAAGACTTTACAGTGAACGCTCACTGTTATGATTGATTCTGTGCTCTTGACTGACCTGCTCTCTCTTTGCCATCTCACTGCTCACCGCTAATGGGCGGGTTATGGAAGTGCTAAGGTAAATTAGGCTTCGATGTGTTGTTGTGGAGGCGGTCAGATGCAAATGTTACCACAGTGTGACATCACAATGTAGAGGAAGTAGGGAACGAGTCATTTTGGCAGCTTGGTTTCAACGTATCCTCTTTTTGCAGTGAGGAAGTTTTGAGTTCTGAAACTTACCCTATGATTTCATAGTACACATCTTCTGTGTCAAAAGATCAAGGAAAATTTGATTCCTCATGCATGACCCCTTTAAAAGTTAGTGTTTTGAGCATGGCAGCAGCTCTTTTGTTCCTCTTCAGATTTCCAGCTTGGGACTTTATTGTTGGTGCTTTGAGTGTGTGAATAATATAACAACTACAACAATATCACAAACCACACACATTATCAATGAAAACAAATTGTTACTCCAGTTACAGTCCTGCAATGATTCATTCTCTATGTACTGGCATTGGTCATTGAATAAATGAGGGGTCTACATCTTATGGTGACGCCCCATCGTGATAATCCCCCTATGAGCCGGAAATTCCTTTTACACCCCTAAATACTTTACATGTATTGTCTAATGTAATATCTAAATTTAAGTTGGAAAACCTACCAGTAATGTCATCACTGACTCTTTTGCCATTGTCCCATTCGATTTAGTTTTGGGCAGACTGCTGTCTTCCTTTTGGGAGGGGTAAAGCGGGAGGACCGCCCCACTGCCATGTTCATGCACAGTGGCGACATAATGGTGATGTCAGGAGCCAGCCGTCTGCTGTATCACGCAGTACCCTGCATCGTTCCTCCGCTCGCTGGAAACATTCTGCCATCCTGCCTGGGCCAGAAACTAGAAAGGGAGCCGCAAAGTGATGACATCATCCAAAGGGTGTCAGAAGAGGACTGGGAGGTTTGCTCCTGGTACTTGCAAACATCTCGGGTTAACGTGACAGTTAGACAAGTACTGGGTTCTGATCAGACTTTCCCGAGTACAGAGACCCTGAGTTGGGTGGCAGACACGTCAACAGTCAGCAATCCAAAATCAGAAGAGGAAGGACCTCATAAAAATAAGAAGAGGAAAAGTGAATCAGGTTATGAGTGTGTCTGCTAACATACTTGTTTGTGTTCTCTGTGGACAATTGTGAATTATTTTCTTGGTTTTCAAGGAATAGTTCACCCAAAAAAGGTCATCATGTACTCCCCTTCAGGTTGTTCCAACACCGTATGACTTGCTTTCTTCCATAGAGCTCAAAGGGAGACGTTAGGCAAAATGTTAGCCTCAGTCACCATTCATTTTCATTGTATGGAAATAAAATCCAATTAAAGTCAATGGTAACTGAGGCTATCGTTCTCCCTAACATCTACTGTTTTGTTCTACAGAAGAAAGAAAGTCATACAGATTTGGAATAACATGAGTGTGAGAAAATTATTTGAACTTTTGAGTGATCTGTCCCTTTAACTGTATAAAATACACAATGTTAAATGTTGTGTATATATCTATAAATATTAATAAAAGCATTATTATTATTAAAGTCAACATGAAACAGCATTTCCAACCCATTTTATTTCTGTAATGGTAATGTATTTCCAACTGAAATGGGGTATTAAATGAAAAAAAAAAAAAAATTATTAGGACAGAACTTTATTTTATCCACTGGGAATTGATTGGATCATGATAAGTGATCTTTATATGACAGGAGGGAAGGTTTGAAAAATGAGAGGGCTTAGTGATTTTGGCCAAAAAGTTCATCATATCATTACATATATGTAACATCAGTTATTACATATCATTGGAATAACATGCATCAATAAATGTTGTCTTCAAAATCATGCTGACTTTCAAACATTTTAGTGATAATGACTGCAGTCTTTCCGAGCAGTTGTGGGAAATAAGTAACCGCTTATGTGACACAAAAAGTCACCTCAGGTTAAAGTGTAGTTCTTCATTTTACCCTCTCATGACCAACTCAACGCTCTTCTCAGGCTGTATAATAGCAGTGACATTCAGCCCTGTCTGTTGTGAGTCGTGACAATTTGCCAGGCGCTCGTCTGTTGATTTAAGGTTTACTGCCAGGTTTGCTAACTCAGGGCTTTAACACTAAACAGACCTGACCTTCAGAGAAAAAACAGGGAGACTGCGTATAATCTTTTTAATCTGGTCAAGCGGTGTCACGACATGTCAGCGCCAGTTTGATATTGCCTATGACAAGTCCCCCGAGGAACCCAGGTTGACACGGCCATTGTGGCGGAACACACCAGGGGCCGACATTGCCATGGTGATAAAACTATTCTATCACTACATTTGCCTCTCATGAAACACTATCAAAAGTTCATGCTGCATCTCAGATTTGTAAGATTAATGTTTTTGGTCTTTTACATGCTTTTAAAACATAAATTCCCATCGTGGTACTGTCTGATAGAGGTAAAAGGGGTGTGTACTCCGAGATGCCCACTGGTTTGTCACATCCAGAGGCTTTAAAGCTCAATTGAGGAATACTTTCCTTAGTTACCTCAGCACAAACATGGATGCCTCTCTAACCATGTGGAAAGAGGTGGTACCTAGCAATAAACATGGCTATTATTTACAGCCGAGTGGTGAAAATTGGGGTACAGTGGTTGATTGAGCATGCTGAACACAAGTACATACCCTTACAAAAAAGTACTGTGCACCATGGTACAATGGTGGTATCAGATGGTAATTCCATGGTACTACATGGTACATAATGGTTACATATTTATGTACCATATTTACATGGTACTCTATGGTACTTAAAAGAATAGTATGGTAATACCATGGTATCACCATGGTATCAGGTCCAAATATAAACTGTAGTTTACCATGGCACTGAATGGTTACATATTCATGTACCATAGTATTTATGAGTATTTAGTATTTACTTAAGACCAAATTTGTTAAACAAGTTTCAGATAAACTGTCCATAATTCTAAAAATACTCTCCAATAAGAAATGTCAAGTCAAGAAATTTTTATTTGTGAAGCGCTTTTCACAACACGCAGCTTTACAGAAAATCATTAATTAACAAAAAATTAAACTGTAATATCTATAAAGTCTTAGAGTGATCATTGTGTCATTTGATTAAATATGATTGTAAATTGTGTATAAAAATTAAATAAATAATAATTGTATTTAGAACCCCTGTGAGCAACCTGAAGGCGACTATGGCAAGGAACACAAAACTCTATAAGATGTTGGTTAATGGTGAAAAATAACCTTGGGAGAAACCAGGCTCACTGTGGGGGCCAGTTCCCCTCTGGCTAATCAACATGAATATAATGCTAATATTATTGTCTGTGTGCAATGCAAGTCATGGTTTAAAACTAAGTAAGTGTTAAGGTCCAGTGTTTATAAAAGAAAAAAAAAGTTCATGAAGTCCATCCTGGATTAACTGCAGAAGTTCACATAGAAGCATTGTCCTTTGTTAGTTGGCTGATGAAGGCTTTTGTTGGCAATTAATTGATAGTCTATGTATTCCATTTCAAGAGTGCAGTTCATCATTAGACAAAGGTGATGCAGGTAGAGATCAATGAGGTGCATCGCAGTTCTAACGGCAGGTCATTTCGGTGAGGTTCGGTAGGGTCCATCATAAGTCCAAGGTTCAGGCAGTGGCATATGAAATATCCGATGTCTTACAGTTGGAGTTGGCATCAGTTAATCCTCTGAAGTCCATCGTAAAAGACCGAAGTGATGTCTGGTTAGCACCGGCTGTAGTTTTTCGTCATCACTCAGCGACACGTAGCAGTGGAGTCCGACACCGAGCAGGATCTGGCCAGCTCTGGTAACCTCGGGATATGAATCCTGAGGTTGAGACATGGAAACAAATAGAATTAGCCTGGCTAAATAGATGAGTCTTTAGTCTAGACTTAAACTGAGTGAGTGTGTCTGTGTCCCAAACAGTGCTAGGGAGACTATTCCATAGTTTTGGAGCCAAATAGGAAAAGGATCTACCTCCTTTTGTGGATTTTGATATTCTAGGAACTATTAACAAAGCCAGAATTTTGTGATCTTAATGAACGTGATGGAATATAGCATGTCAGAAGGTTACTTAAGTACTGTGGAGCTAGACCATTCAAAGCTTTATGTGGTTAACAGAATTTAAAATGAATACGAAATTTAACAGGTAGCCAATATTTCTTGGTTCTAGTCAGCACTCTAGCAGCTGCATTTTGAACCAACTGAAGTTTATTTATTGAACTTGAAGTACATCCTCCCAGTAATGCATTACAGTAATCTAGTCTTGAGGTCATGAACGCATTAATTAGTTTATCGGCATCAGCAACAGAGAGCATGAGTCGTAATTTAGCAATATTTCTGAGGTGGAAGAATGCTGTTCTACAAACATTGGAAATGTGATATTCAAAGGACAGATTGGTATATAACACCTAAGTTCTTCGCTGAAGATGACGTAACAGCACATCCATCGAGAGTCAAATTGTATTTTAGCGGCTTATTTTTATAGGTTTTTGTTCCAATAATTAGTAGCTCTGTTTTGTCGGAATTGAGTAGAAGGAAATTTCTGGCCATCCAATCTTTGATTTAATTGATACGCTCATACACTAATTGGGAGAATTGTGAATTTTCATTGGGTTTAGAAGAAATATAAAGTTGAGTATCATCGGCATAACAGTGGAAACTTATTCCATTATTCCTGATAATATCTCCCAGGGGAAGCACGTATAAGTAGAAAAGCAGAGGCCCTGAAACTGATCCCTGTGGCACTCCATACTTTTGTTTGATTTCACAATTCCTCGTTTACACATACAAAGTGGTAGCGGTCTGATAAATAGGACCTAAATCATGCTAATGCAAGTCTACTAATGCCAACATAATTCTCCAGCCTATTCAAGAGAATGTCGTGGTCTATCATGTCGAAGGCAGCACTAAGATCTTAAAGCACTAGAAGAGAAATGCAGCCGCGATCAGATGATGAGCAAGTCATTTGTAACTCTGATAAGTGCCGTCTCTGTAGTCTAAATGAAGTTGTTGATATATGCCATTTCTCTGTAGAAATTAACATAGCAGGGAGGACACTACCTTTTCTAGTATTTTTGACATAAATGGTAGATTTTAAATTGGTCTGTAATTAGCCAATTCTCCAGGATCAAGCTGTGGCTTCTTAATAAGCGGTTTGATAACTGCCATTTTAAACTTTCTTGGGACATGTCCTAAGGATAGTGAGGAGTTAATAATATTAAGAAGAGGTTCTGAGATTACGGGGAATACCTCTTTTAAGGGCTTAGTTGGTATTGGATCTAACATACATGTTGTGGCTTTTGATTTTTTTATACGTTTTGTTAGCTCTTCATGAACTATGACAGCAAAGAATTGAAGTTGCTCGTGGGGAAAATTATGGGACGCTGTTTTCTGAGGTGCTGTGACAGTCGATTGCATAGTTCCAAAATTATTTCTGATTTTCAATTTTATCAGTAAAGAAATTCATGAAGTCATTACTATTGTGCTGCGACGGAATATCTGGTTCAGTCGATGATTTATTCCTAACCAATTTAGCCACAGTACTGAATAAAAACCAAGGATTGTTGCGGTTATATTCTATGAGTTTGCTAAAATATACTGACCTGGCAGCTTTTAGTGCCTGTCTGTAGCTACAGACACTATCCTTCCATGTCCCGCTAACTACCTCCAATTTTGTATTTTTCCACTTGCGCTCCATTTTCGGAGCTGCTCTCTTGAGAGCATGAGTGTGATCATTGGTGCAGGGCTTTTTTCTTGAATTTTCTTTAATCAAAGGGTGGTGACACTATCAAGAGCTCTAGAGAAGATTGTATTTATATTTTCTGTTATTAAATTAAGTCCATGCATGTTTCATAACACATAGTTATCAAAAATGCATGTTAATCATCTTCTAAATATATATGATGGTGTGGTACTCCAAGGTACTTCAAAGAATACCATATGACAGTGGTTCTCAACTGGTTTTGCTTCGGGACCCAGATTTTACATTGGTAATCAAGTGGCGACCCACCATAGTAAAAGCATAACCTGTATTTAATGTATCCTGGGTCGCATTTCCTTTTATCTTGCATAGTATTGGTCATGGTTGTCAAGTATAAGGGCATGCATCAATTACATTATTTTTGTTGTTGACAAAAGCTACAGGAAGTTTGCTTTTCCCCCTTTTAAAAAAGAAACAGCATATTTATTTAAATGAGCCCATTATTATGCTGTTTGTTTCCTAATTTCACAGGAGGAAAGGCTTCTCATTACCATGGTTAGGTCAATGTTGCTAGTCTATAATAATATATAATAATAATAATAATAATCTATAGTATAGATGAAAAAAAATACTCACCTAAACAAATTGAAACTTAACTACAACTGCCACTGTTGATATAAAAATTATGTGTAATAGATTCTACCTATAGATTTATTTCATATGAAGCTATAACATTTTCTACAAATATATCAGTTACTCATGTAAAATCATAAAACTATTTTGTAAAGGTGATGTGTAATGAAGAAAAAAAAATGTAGCGCATTGCACAGTGTTGCTCTTTTCCCCCTCAGTGCTGTTTGGCATGTTCGGGCTGCCTACTATTTGAGAGGTTTGACTTGAGTTTCTCCGTAACGCATTGATCTAGAAAAGTCTCCCTAGAATTGAAATTGATCTCATCGGTTTTGAGGTCTGGGCACCGCAATGTCGAAAGAAGCACAGTTGTTGCGCGAGTGCCAGAGAGCAGAGCAGATCAAAAGCGCGAGCTGGTTCCGTTACACTCGCACGAAAGCTATAAATTGCACCTTGAAAATATTGCAGTGCTGATGAAAAGCCTTTAGCTGCGAAATTATCATTAAATTTGCCTCGGCAGTCCTAAATAGGCTATCACTTGGGCAGCAGCCAAAAAATATTCAAGGGAGAACCATGGCATTGTTCTTTCCCTGCTGTTCGCAACCCAGTCCGAATAGACCTGCGACCCACTTTTGGGTCGTGACCCACCAGTTGAGAAACACTGCCATAGGACATGCCAAAAACCCATAGTATTACCATGCTATATTGTTCAAAAAACATGTTATTATCATGGTATAATGTCCAAAAAACATGGTAATACCATGGGATTTGGTACCTGGTACTGAATGATTATATTTATGTACCTTATTTACATGGTAAAGACATGCATGGTATTACCATGGTACATATCCAATAAACATGGTATTACCATGGCATCATGTCCAAATAAACATGGTAAAACCATGGTCATTTTTATTAATAGGCTACCATGACAAAGAATTATTACATATTCATGTACCATAATACTTGCATGATACTCCATGATACTTCAAAGAATACCATAGTACATGTCCAAAAACATGGTGTAACCAATTTTAAAATACTCGTAATCTGACTACAGTTACAGTACTTTACTATTAATTACATGTTAATTAGGCATCGGCATGAAATTGTTTATTATATGGAATTTTTTTCTCTTTTTAAAAAAAAAAAATATTTTACATTTTTCACTCAGCCTAACTATGATATATGTTCAGTAACTCTTCGAGTGTTTTCAGAAAAGAGGAAGAGGGAGAAGTTTGTTAAATTGCACACAGACCTAATACTCGTCATTATCCAGGTGAAGATGGAGCATTCTAAATCAGGTTTGACCACTGGATGTAGAGATAAAATTTCACTTTTAAGGTGACATGGGGAAAGAAACATCACTGTGCAATGTAAACTCTGCCTTCCAAAGGTTAATGTCCTGTCAACTGCAGAGGATTCAACGTCAAATTTAAAGAGCATTTGAAGATATGTTTGCATTTTTTCTTAACTTTCTTAACTCCTGATGAACACATTTGAAGTATTAATTTGAATTATCCCTCTGTGTGTAATATATCCATGTGTCACTGTGTTTGGAAGGTTTTGTCCATCAAACGCATCAAAATGCCCAAATACACATTTCATATTCGCAATGTAATCCAATTGCATAAGCGGTGTAAATATAGTTTTAGTTTCGTAAATTGCTTTTGTATTTGGCTTCTAAGTGCACTTTTGCTTTAGCGATAATTTTGAGACCATTTTTGTGATATAAAATATATATAACTGATCTGATCCCTTACCACACAAGGATGGCGTTTGTAAAATGGGGAAATTACATGACCACAGTTGTGTAATGTGCCCCGGGAACCTGTCCGTATTTCTAGATACTTCCATAAGAAATGCAAGTGACATCAAATAATAGAGTTAGGTTGGAAGTAATCCAAAAGTAAACTGATTAAATTACCCCAAAAATGTAATCTGCAAGATTATATTATTGATTGTAATTTTTGTCATGTAATTTGTAATCAGTACCCAAATACAATTTAGAAGTAATCTGCCCAGCACTGGGTATAACCAAAGTACTTTTGATATAAAGGCCACCATGGCACTGAATAATAATATATTCATATACCATAGCATTTACATGCCATTTTGGTACTTTTTTGTTTGTGTAGTCCTCCATGTAACAAAGACTTAGCAATGTGAGTGAAACTTGGAGACTTTGTTACAATAAAAGCACTAAAATTCATACAAAAGTGTGAAATCCCTAAAAGTATATCAATGTTTACAATGACTATACTTACAATGGCTATATTCCCTTTCATGTGCATTTTCGGAGCTTTGTAAAGCGATAATCAAAATTCTTATATTAATAATCCAGCTGTCCTATTGAAATGCCTTCTGGGAATCTCGTGAGTTTAGCATTGGATTAATTACCCTCTGTTTTGCTTTTTGCATGGCCATGGGAGGTTTCATAGAGAAAATTGCTTTCTAGCAAAAGGCCTTTCTTTCAGCCCTTTAAGAAAGCCACATAAACACCTCCATTATCCAAAGCAATTGTCACTTATGCGAGGACATACCGCTGAGACAGATCCAACAATTGCATGATGGCGATTATCCTATATTTGGGTTGACTCAAGTTCCTCTAATTATATCAAATGAGAATGCATTTCAATTCAGTTGTCTGAAACTGAATCCTGCTCCCTAAAGGATTATAACTGCACAATGGTTTGCTGTATAAGTGCCCAAAAAGTGAAATTCGAGTTTCCTACATAAGTCAAAAGGACATTCAGCATAGCATTGTAAAAAATGTTATTAAACACCCAAACCCCTGGAGAGACTTCAAGTATGTAGAAAGAGCTATCATCGAGTGAAGATGAGGATGCTCTCTTCTGTGTTCTCTTTTTCTAGAACCTCCACGCACGCCAGCCGCGTTCTAGGTACCACATCCATTTCAAAGCATGCAGAAAGACCCTGCCCTCTCTGATAAAATTATATGCTGCCAGAATGATGTATGTAGTCATATAATTTTTATTGCTGCCACTTTATCTGCACTTCCTGCTGGCGCTGTTTCTCTGCCCTGTTGCCCTCCCGTTTTCCCACATCCCTCCCATTACTCTGTCATTACCAGTCATGGCAGCCAGGTACCGGCGACTGGGTGCGAAACCTGCCCAGCCCGCAACGACTCTGTCTTAAATCAGTAGAAAAGAACAAGCCAGTGTGTGTGTGTGTGTGTGTGTGTGTGTGTGAGATGCCTCCTCACAACACAAAATTTACAGCAAACTCATCCCTCACCAAGCGAGATGAAGCATCGCCTTAGAATACCATGCACTCCATTTGCATGAAACCTTTTATCTATTGATGGAGATTTACCTGCAATGTTTACCTTACAAGGTGAACTATGGCAAGAACATGGAACTTGAAGTGAATTATTCACTATGGCTGCATACAATTGTTTGACTCTGGCAGGTTTATACTGGGTGACACGACATGTGCATGCACTAACAAAAAGTAGGCCTACCAAAAAGTACCATAGTAGCCTACTCTATAGCCAGTGCTGGGCAGTAATGGATTACATGTAATCTGGATTCTGAAATCAAATTACAAAAATTAAGTACTTGTAATCAGATCAAATGACATTTTGAAATACTCGTAATAAGTTACTTTTGTATGGATTACATGATTACATGTTAATCAGGCAACTGCAATAAATTGTTCATAATTTATTGATTCCTCTAATTCTTCTTTTTTTTAATCTTTTATTCTAAATCAGCCTACTGCTGATATACAGTATATAAGTCTTCAAGTGTTTTCGGAAGACAGAGGGAAGGGAGGGGGAAGAGTTGTGAAATTGCACACACAGACCTGATACTAGCATTGAATTACACTGAAGATAGAGCAGTCTCACTTAGCATTTGATCACTGGATTTACAAAAAGCATTCCACTTTTAAGGAGACACAGGGCAAAAACATTAATGTGCAATGTAAACTCTGCCTTCCGAAACTTAATATGCTATCCACTCCACTGCAAATAATTCTGTGTCAAATCTAAATAAGCATTTGGAGGTGTGCTTGCATATTTTCTCAACTTTAAATTGCATATCTAACCCACTCCATAATTATTATTTGAAATAATCACTCTATGTTTCATATAACCATGTGTCACTAAGGTTTTGTCAAACACATCAAAAAGCCCAAATACACATATTTTGGATTGATCCACACCTAAATGCAGAATAATTGCATTATTTTTTTATTTTTTTGGCTTCAAATTATCTACTTTTTACAACTGGTAGAGCATAGCGCTAGTAATGCCAAAATCATGGATTCAATTCCCAGGGAAAACATAAACTGATACAATGTATACCTTGAAAGCACTGTAAGTCGCTTTGGATATAAGCATCTGCCAAATGCATAAATGTAATTGTACTGGAATGTGCTTTTACGATCACTTTTGAGACTTTTGAGAGTTTGTCTCAGAGTTTTTTGTGACATTGATTCACAAATATAAGTGGCATGATCTGTTATGTCACATGGATGGCGTTTGTCATCCCGAAATTGCTACATTTGTTAAACAAGTCCCGGACAACTTAATTCTAAAAACTCTCCCAATAGCTTTCTAAATCTTCTTCTAAATAGCCTTGTTGATGGTGGGAATTATTCTTATCAGTTAATGTGTTAGATTACATAACTGATTACAATTTTAATCATGTAATTTGTAATCATTACTGGATTACAATTCCAAAGTCATCTACCCAACACTGTTTATAACAGAGCTTTAATGGGGGCCAACTTGGTAGACAATGCTTTGGAATATACTGTATAGTGAAACTATTTAGTGGTATTATTTTGAGGGGAAAGAGCTGTATCTACATAAATCTGTTATGATCTATTTTGGGTCATTTTGCATTCATTTACTACTTAGCAGCAAAGTTCTGGAGTTTGGAGTCTTCGACTTAAAGGAATGTTCCAAGTTCAATACAAGTTAAGCTCAATCGACAGCATTTGTGGCATTATGTTGAATACCAATTATGTTGAAAAAAAAATGTCCCATGTCTATAAAAAGTAATAATAATTTGCGGTTACAGTATAAGGCATTTACAATGGAAATGAATAACATGATTTTAGTGTGATTAAGTCAGGGATTTATCGCGTTACGGCATTTACCAGATTACAGTTTACCGGCTTTACTCTGTCTTGACAACAGCTGTAACTTTACACAAATAAGACATTTTATCACACTAAAATAATGTTAACATGTATAATGTTTATGACTTGTGGCTATACTTTGTGTATTTTAATGTTTATTGACTGGACCCATTCACTTCCATTTTTAGTGTCTTACTGCATCTGCGATGTAAAGAAGAAGAAAAAAATGAGGGATGTGTTGAAATAATTTTTGTGCTAATCAACATTGTGCCACAAATTATGTGGATCAAGCTTAACTTGTATTGAACCCAAAATATTCCTTTGTCTTTCTCACTTGCACCCCCAGCAAAAAGACAAGCTCTGCCTCAAGTGAAATTACAGTTTTTTAGACGTTACCATGCTAATAATGTGTTTATTTATTTATTTTGACATATACTATGGAATGCTTTAAAGTACTGTACTATGCAGTACTAGGCCAATGTTAATACCATGGTACATTGATATTGCAATTATTCGCATCTGTTACCATATTATCATATAAAATATGTAATGGTATAATCAAAGTAGCATTACCATCTGATACCATCAGATTTTTTATTTTTTTAAATATTGCAGCGCAATTGTATTCACATGCTTGTACCTAATGTTCTTGAAAATGTTCTCGGGCACGGTGATTTATCCTCAAGACAAAGAGAAAATATGGTTTACCTTCAAAAGCTCTCATTTTGGGAGCTTAATAGGGAACATTAGCTTTGCAAATTGGGCCGAAATTGCGTTTGCTGTATCATTTCTATAATCACTGCCATTACCAATAATTACTGCAGCAGTCGCATTGAGATGCAGGACAGTGGCTATGGGAACAGGCCTGTACCCTCATTCTCTTTGCAAAACACTCCCCCTAGTGCAACACTGTTACTGAACATTTAGCACAGCAGTCATGCCAGTATTCTCACCTCCCTTTATTTCAGATTATAATTTCTTTTAATTAAGTTACTGAGTTTCTCACTGGCAAAAGAAACTGAAAACATGTGGTATATTGATTGTGATTTGGTCGAGTTTATCTTGACTACCCTTGTTGTTGACTGCTGTTGTGGGGTTTCCACACCATTAGCAGTCTTAGCTTTTTGCCCTTGCTTTGTGGTTTAAAGAGCACCCAGATAGTTGTCAGAACAGCTGTTCAGAGTCCTGTGAGGTGAACTGATCACAAACAACATTTCGGCATCAATGGTTTGTCATGAACGACAGCATGGGAATACCAAGTATCTGTTGCAATGGAAGTGGGATTTTAAATATTCCATTCTACAAAGTGCAACCTATTTATTCATTAGCAATTCATTAGCTATTCATTAGTGACAGAATTAGATGCTGAATGCGCAATTCAATCAAACGTAGATTCTTTAATTAAAAGGGCAATACAATTTAAATGGTTCTGTCAATTCTTGTGATGTTCATAATTGTATGAGTGCAAATGTGTGCAGATATTTTTAACCTACAGGCTTCATCTTTGTGGCAAGTAGTCATTTGTTTTAAGAGTGACATTTTGGATTGTAAATTAGAAATCCAACAGTACAGTAGCAGTGTAAATCCACTACAAATTACTAATTACTTTTCTAAAATTATAATCAGATTACTTTACTGATTACTTCATTGGAAAATAATCACATTACTAATTACTTAACTTTTAATTTACTTTCTACACTTGTCACAAATTATTATTTTTTTCACTCAAAATAATGTCTGCTTTCTCCTTGTTCCTTTTTGCACATCCTGCAGCTGTCAGATAAATTTAAACAGACATACATATGAACATGTGAATGCACATTTTAATTGTATAACACATAAATAATATTTTTTGGAAATTTTTGTAACCGAAGTAATGTGCTTAAAAAGTACTACCCTAGTATTACTTTCATTGAAATTCAGTAACTGTAATCTGATTATAAGATATTAAAATGTAATACATTACACTACTTTTGTGCCTAAAAGTAATTCGATTACAGTAACTAATTACTTTGTAATCCAATTACACCCAAAACTGTACAGTAGTATCGTTTAGTATTGATTACACAGCCTTTACACATTGTAATTAATGTGTTATTAATTGTATACAACTGTATGTTCCATATTATGTATTCATATTTGCAATGTTACATAAGTAATTGAGCCATCACAAATATAAGAGAAATACAAGAACTGCACTTTTCCTTATGGCTGCTTACCGTGATTTTGCCAAGTACAACAATTCCTATGAACAAATCAGATTTCGGGGTTATGGTTAGGCTTAGAGCTGGGTTATATGGGCTTACATCAACCTATCATTTACCTCTGATTTTAGGAGTAGTTAAAGGTTAGGTTAACTGTAGGAGTTATAAGTGTTTATTTGATAGGAAAGTTTTTCCAGGACTGACATAAGATGTCCTATGTCCTACTATAGCCATATATACTGTATCTACATTGTGTATACTTATATAAATATACAGTACATCTATTGTTTACCTGCCATCTTTTTCCCTAATCCAACAAAACATTTTATGGTGTGGATTTCTGTATATTTGTATTTAATTTATTTTATTTATTGAGTGTGTTTAAAGATGATTCTGAGATTCATAAAGGAGCCTACTGTATTTCATACAGTTAAATAGTCATTCTATGCTGATACATTGGGCGAGAGAACATACAATACATCTTGCATTTTCCTATCAGCGAGCCAGTCTTTTTTTTTGTCTTTTAAAATGCCTGTCTCTCTGTATTATGATCTTGTTCAGCTCCAGCTAGTGTATATCTCTTTGTAGTTTAAGCTTGAAATGTCACTGAGTGCTACTTTCCAACACAATTTAAGGCTCTCAAAGGTCACTCTATTCAATGGTCCGTGCTTTCTGTTTATTTGTCTCTTTTTCTTTTTTTTTCTTCTTTTTTTTAGTTTAGTAACTTGTGTGGAATATGTCACATTGTATGTTGGTTTTGTCTCATCACACAGTCTCTTCTCTAGTAACTGTGTGAGCTCTGTGCTTCTGTTCACTCATGAGTGATTCTGGTATCTGTAGCTGGGAGACATGTTACTCTTTATTTATTTCCTGCCTTCCCAAGCAACACAATGATAATGTCACAGCAGAATACAGTATACAGTATGAGTGGCTGAGGCAGTGGAGGCCATAAATATTTTGCTTGCTAATGCATAAATCACAGATTACCTCCACATTGCATCCTGTAGAGTAGTTATTTTGTGAAACTATCATATGTAAAAATGTTGAACAGTTGCAGCCATGACACTGTGGGTAGTGCATGTGGTCACCATACATAAATGTATGTTAAACTCAAAGGATCTCAACTTTAATGTACTATAAGGGCAAAAAGACCATTCAATGTTCACCAAACTATACAGTATTAATTCTATAACTAGATTATTACATTTTCTGAATAAAATTATTGGTGCTTGCCCATGCAAAACTCATTGCCACAATGCCAGGGTGTTGTTGGCGGTTGCCAGGATGTTCCAATGAAGTTGCTAAGGTGTTCTGGGTGGTTGCTAGGGCATTGCTAGCTGGTTGCTACTGTGTTCTGGGTGGTTTCTGCGTGGTTATTTACCTGACCCAAGTCAAATGGCCAACCCCCAGGTCTTTCTCATCTCTAGATATGCCTCAGATTCCTCCTTCAGTGTTAGTCTATGGGATTTTTTCAGCAATTTTATTCTCCACCAGGTAAAAAGGTTTCATTTGAGGCATCATTCATGTCTATATATCAACCACTGTGGGACAAGTTATGTGCCAAAATTTAATACTTACGCATCTTATACCCTAAAATCAGAGATAGCGTAAATGTTGCTTTTTGTCTACACAATTGTTGTGATCATAGTAGACATTTAGCTCAGGTCAGCAGTAGAATGACTTTTGGTTATTCTTTCTGTATCTCTCGGTCTCCCTCTCTTTCCTTCTTTCTGTCATAAAATCACAGATTAGGTGAGCAAATTTTCAGACACACTGAGGAGTACCAGCTGCCATCATTATGGTGATGTGCGCTTTCAGCAGGCAGAGCCCCTGGCTTCCCGGTGTGTTGATTATGGCCCATTATGTTATTTGTGCAGACATTGTTTTTAATCGTCCTGCACCCGTTGCCATGGCAGCGTGGATGGGGCAATGCTTTTGAGGGGCTGATGGGGTCTCGTAGCTTGCTGCTGTTTTATCCGCTGTTTGTTTACCGTTCACATATTTCAACGCTGTGGTGAGGCGTGCAGGGCTAAGTCCTGAGTTAGTGTTTGTGTGTGTGCCATGTGTTTTATATGGAATAGTCTCCCTTACAAAAAATCTACAGTTCTGGCAAACTAGCCACAAATGTGTCACAAATTTGCAACAAATTTGCCACTAATTATTTTCACATGCAAATGAGATTGTGATTCGCTGCAAATGATTGCCAGAAGTTTGCAGCTCTTCACCAGTAGTGGTGAACCTGCAGCAAACCTTTGGCAACAATAGAGAATTTGCCTCAGGTTTTCCGCAAAGCTCATTTGCATGTGAAAATAATCAGTGGGGAATTTGCAGCAAGTTTAGGCAAATTTGCCATGAACTCTCGATTTCTGCTGTTCTCGGGTTGGCCACCTCCTCTTTGTGCATAGGTATCTGTCGGCCTGTTTGCTTTGGAATGTTCCAGTACTCTGACATCGGCCCCATTATGCTGAATTACTAACAAGCACCATCTTCCTTCAGACATATTTGCATCAGTTCAAGAGTATTTACCCTTTTCTGTGGCATGACTATAAGTATGTCGCATCAGCCGTGTGGGAAACCTGGGTTCTTGTCCCATGCTGAAACCAGGAAGTAATCAAGTTTGCGTAATAGTGAAGAGCACAATTCGGAGATTGTATTTTCCCTCTAAGAACATTTTTTCTCCACTGACGGTTAGGTTTAGGGTTGGTGTTAGGCGTCCATCCCAGATGTGTATGACTTTCTTTCTTCTGCTGAACACAAATGAAGATATATATTTTATATAACGAAGAATATATCAGCTCTGTAAGTGAATGGGTATAAAAATTGTAAAGCTCCAAAAAGCACATTCTCCTCCCTGCCCAGTAGGTGACAGTTTGCATGAAGAATGCAAATAGCCAAAAGCAAAAGAAGAAGAAGAATGTGAAAGTGGAGATTGATGGTAAAAAAGTAAAAAAATATTGATCTGTTTCTCACCCACACTTTTTATTTAGCTTCAGAAGACATGGATTTAACCACTGGAGTTTTATGGATTACTTTTATACTGCCTTTATGTGCTTTTGAAGCTTTAAAGTTTTGGTACCCATTTACTTGCATCGAATGGACCTACAGAGCTGAGACAGTATTATAAAAATCTTTGTTTGTGTTCAGCAGAAGAAAGTAAGTCACAACTTCGGCCACTGGTGGCAGTGCTTCACATTTCGAAAATCACGGACTGAGTTTAACTGAAGAAATGTCAAACTGCTGTTTCCGAATTCACTGCGAGATCAGTCTGATCCCTCAACATTAAAGCTCACCTTCATTGACTCAGAACTAAGAATTTTCACTCACAAAAATTAACATGGTGGTAAAATGAGTTTTGGAAATGTATCATAGTAATACCACGGTTTAAAGTACCTTGCACTACCATGTAAATATACCATGGTATATGATTAGGTAATTATTCAGTACCATGAGAGTACCATATCACCATCTGATACCATTATTGTTCCACCACAATATATTTTTAAGATTAGCACCCTCATGAGAAATCACATCGAACATACGCTCAAAAAATTGCAGTCTATTTTCAGTCTCTGAATTGAGTAATCTTTAAATAGTGTACATATTATGAATTCAGAATAAATGTATCAGGCTAACTGAAATAAATGAGGAGTATGAACTTATAAAACTTAGTAACAATAATAAGTTTTAAACAAAACAGTTTGGTAAATGGCAAAAACAACAACATTTGCTTCGGAATTAATTTAAGTAATTTTATACTTTGAAAAGTTAAGCATATTTAAAAAAATTAAATTTGTCTGCCAGGAGTGGTTTTTTTGAGTGTAGTTTTTTTGTTACTAACCTGTAGAAATGTAGAGTCTCTCTATAAATATGAATAATATGAATTCTTCAGCACATTTTATTTCTAGATTACTGGCAAAATTAAAGTACTTTATTTTGTATCATAAGCTTGTTCATTTTTATGTTAACTGATCTTTGCTGCATAAATATATAAATGCCCTCTGTAATTTCAACATAGTTTCCTTTGAATAATCAGATCCACATCTTATATGGAAAACATTGTGAATATGAAGAAGTGGATGGTTTGGGCATGTATTTTCCTTAGATATTTCAGACTAGCCGAAGGTGAAAAGACAATTGTTTGCATTTTATCTAATATTCTTGCATGTTGGATAGCACAAAATTCTCTTTTCTCCGTCTGTTTCTCTATCTCCTGCTCTCTCTCTCTTTTGGCAGCCTGTAATTTTTCTTTTTCAATCACACCGGCTTCCATGGCAACTCTATCTGCTGAGTAGCCAGACAAGCTCTGTGAAATTGTTCCAGGGCCTCTGTAATTGGGTCCAGGTTAGATGCAGAGAGTAATGTAGTGCGCCGGGAACATTATAGATGCTCGCTGTATGCTACGCAGACGGCAATGTTGGCTTTGATGTGACAATGTTACCTTTCACATTATTTCAGTCATAATGCGCAACAGCTCTTTTGATTAAAGGCTCTGCAAAATGAAGAACAAATAGTGTATGTCTGCATGCCCTTCAGTGTTAGGAACCATATGTTATTTATGAAAAGAGATGCTATTTGGATCATCTATTATGATCTGAATAACTAACATATATGGAGGAGAAAATCAGGAAATATATTGACAATAAATACTGAGAACAAAATATGTATTTTAGCAGATCCTCTCTTATTTCTTCATGATTCTAACTTGGTATTTGTAAAATAAATGTATTCTTTAAAAGAACAAGAACACAGCTTTGTTTAGAGTAAAATACAATTAAAATGCACATTATTCAGAATAATCCTTTATCAGGCATAAAGCAAGAAGCTTGAGGTAGTGATTATTCTCACTCATCCTGTCTGAACTGCACTGATTTCAAAGCAGCATTGCCAGGTTTGTCTCTCATGTGAGTGCTGTGGTCCATCAGCGTCACCTAAAGGACATTAAGTATACAAAGAAGAATCTCAGCAGGTGCTCTTATTGGACGTTTCTGCTTGGTTGCCTCCTGAGGGTGTCCAGAATAAGCAAAAACATGTTTAACTTAAAAATCTTATAGTGTGTATGCTATGAAAGATTTAAGTACTCTGATCAGATAAGATACTGTCAAGACATGTTTAAAATTCTGATACTCTGCACACTTTAACACTTGTTTTCCAGCTAACGTTCCCAATCAAAACCAGTCCCAAAATATTCTGCTGCATTTTATTTGTGAAAATTAACTGTTTTCCCATTACATCAGGGTCAAACGTTACTAATGCCATTTGGATTTGTTGATAAAACTGCTTTCATCAAGCAGGAGGCAAGAAAATAGAAAATCTAATTCTCCACTGTAATGAAAATGTTTTACCCTACAGGGATGACGGAGGCTCTAAGTCATTTGAATTTGTTTTCACAAGACCCCGTGTGTCATGATCTGATAAATGACCTGCCAGGAAGAGAGGAGTTTTCTTCCAGAGGTTCTTTGACAAATAAGAAAGCCAGAGGAAATTAAAGTGGTAAACTTTTGTGTTAGCGAATCCAAAACACTTCCAGCATTCCAGCACCATGTCCACTGCTGTGCTGGCTAAGGGAACTCCAGCTTTTTCCTTCCTGTAACATGAAAGAAGGATCTGGAGGTTGGAAGAGAGGAGAATCCAATAGGATGAACTAGAGCATTGACAATCCTTCATTTCTGGCTATTCAGTTCAATGAATTCTCCTATGTGTAATAGGTTTTCTGAACGTGGCTTGTAATGTAGCCCTTTTTTCCGCTATCATGCGTTTTTTCATGGAGAGGGGCAGCAAGTGGCTGAACAGGCGGGATGCCATGTGTCCAGAATACTCATCATCCAAATTACACGTTCCTGGCATGCTGCACCATCATGTGTAACAGTCTCCATATTTATGTAACAGAGATGTATAGCTACACACTAAAATGAAATATAACAGCTATTATATTTTGGGGCCTATAATTGGCAAGCATCACTACTACTGTTGGTCTTACTTATGATTGGAGATTTGCACAAACCCCTAACCTTTAGTATTATCATTTATTTTTTTTACTTTAGTATTTAGAATTTAAAGGGATAGTTTGCCACAAATTGTTATTTTGTCATCATTTTGTCAACTCACCCTCATGCTGTTCCAAACCTGTATGACTATTTATAAACAGTATGTGTGTTAACATGGTTTTAGTGTGATAAAATTGCTTACTAATCTTTTCTGTGTAAAGTTATATCCAATTTCTTCATTGCCATGACAATGTTACGCTATAAACCCTAAAACCCTGAAAGCCACATGACAAAGCTGTTTTAAAAAAAAAAAAGTTGTTTAGCTTTTTTAAAGAACAGGAGGGACGAGTCGGAATAATTTTTTTGTGTTAATCAACATTATTTATCACATGCTGTTGATTGAGCTTAACTTGTATTGCACTCGGAATATTCCTTAAAGGTGTGTAACTTGTCCTTCACTGTTTGTGCTATGGACATGAATAATACCTAAAATATTGCGGCTTGTTGACTAGAGGTGTGCTATTATTTTTCTAAGCTATCGAACTTACGATATTCTCCTGGTGGCCAATAAAATGGGCTGTAAAATATATTTACAGTAGATAACAGTTAAAACTGCTCCATTGTGCAATAATTACATGCAATACACAGCTTAGTCAATTATATTTAACATATCCTACCTCTTCTGCATTACATTCCCTTGCACTGTATATAACAGATTCGTATTTGTACATACGTATATACACTATATTGCCAAAAGTATTCGCTCACCTGCCTTTAGACGCATATGAACTTAAGTGACATCCCATTCTTAATCCATAGGGTTTAATATGACGTCAGCCCACCCTTTGCAGCTATAACAGCTTCAACTATTATGGGAAGGCTTTCCACAAGGTTTAGGAGTGTGTTTATGGGAATTTTTGACCATTCTTCCAGAAGTGCATTTGTGAGGTCAGACACTGATGTTGGACGAGAAGGCCTGGCTCGCAGTCTTCACTCTAATTCATCCCAAAGGTGCTCTATCGGGTTGAGGTCAGGACTCTGTGCAGGCCAGTCAAGTTCTTCCACACCAAACTCGCTCATCCATGTCTTTATGGACCTTGCTTTGTGCATTGGTGTGCAGTCATGTTGGAACCCCAAACTGTTCCCACAAAGTTGGGAGCATGGAATTGTCCAAAATCTCTTGGTATGCTGAAGCATTCAGAGTTCCTTTCACTGGAACTAAGGGGCCAAGCCCAGCTCCTGAAAAACAACCCCACACCATAATCCCTCCTCCACCAAACTTCACAGCTGGCACAATGCAGTCAGACAAGTACCGTTCTCCTGGCAACCGCCAAACCCAGACTCGTCCATCAGATTGCCAGATGGAGAAGCGTGATTCGTCACTCCAGAGAACGCATCTCCACTGCTCTAGAGTCCAGTGGCGGCGTGCTTTACACCACTGCATCCGACGCTTTGCATTGCACTTGGTGATGTATGGCTTGGATGCAGCTGCTCGGCCATGGAAACCCATTCCATGAAGCTCTCTACGCACTGTTCTTGAGCTAATCTGAAGGCTACATGAACTTTGGAGGTCTGTAGCAATTGACTCTGCAGAAAGTTGGCGACCTCTGCGCACTATGCGCCTCAGCATCCGCTGACCCGCTCTGTCATTTTACGTGGCCTACCACTTCGTGGCTGAGTTGCTGTCATTCCCAATTGCTTCCACTTTGTTATAATACCACTGACAGTTGACTGTGGAATATTTAGTAGCGAGGAAATTTCACGACCGGACTTGTTGCACAGGTGGCATCCTATCACAGTACCACGCTGGAATTCACTGAGCTCCTGAGAGCGGCCCATTCTTTCACAAATGTTTGTAGAAGCAGTCTGCATGCCTAGGTGCTTCATTTTATACACCTGTGGCCATGGAAGTGATTGGAACACCTGAATTCAATTATTTGGATGGGTGAGCGAATACTTTTGGCAATATAGTGTATTTTTGTCTTATTGTGTATTTCTAGTTATACTTATATATGCTTTTTTTAATTATTATTATCTCTGTCTTGTTGCTGTATTGTTTGTGCACTGGAAGCTTCTGTCACCCAGAAAAATCCCTTGTATGTGTAAGCATACTTGGCAATAAAGCTAACTCTGATTCTGATAAAAGGAAAGACTCAAGCCATATCTATAAACCAGAATATAGAACCTTGGGGGTGGGCTCTTTTGACTTGTACCAGTTAGAAATCACCTAGCAACCACCTAACACACCCTAGCAACTACATAGCCATACCCTAGCAACCACCCAGAACAACTTAGGCCATGTCTACACTAATCCGTTGAAGTTTAAAACCCCTGTTTTCAGTTTTCTAAGGTCATTGTTTTCCAAAGTATGCGGTTATGGAGAGCATTTTCAAAAGTCTCTTGTCTAGTGCGGATGAGAGGCATAAACATAGCAAAATCAATGTGTTTTTTAAACTTCAGCTGATTTGTGTGGATATGGCCTTAGCAACCGGTTACTAACAATTCCGGATACTGAAAATCCCCTAAGCTGTGTCCTAAACGACACACTATACACTATGCACTTGACTTACAAAATATACTATGCACTCAGCCATCTAGTATATGTATTTTCAAAGTGTAGTATCGTCCCAAATGGAACACGAAAGCATTTGCTGTTTAACAGCTGACGGAAGTGATGTTTCAAGCGCATGTGATGTGTTGCCGCTAGCTTTAGCATGTTAGCCAACCTCAGTTCAACACTTGTATCTTAAACAACGGCTTGGGGTGATGGTATCATTCAACTCACATTTGTAAGGTGCTGTATCCACTGAGTTTCACTAGCTGCTACATTCTTCATTATTTAGAACTGTTTTGTCAGACTAGCAGCGTAGCCAGGTAACTCCGCCCCTTCCGCTATATACGGTAAGCTGCGTGCGCTGATTGCATGAATTGCCCAACATTCCACACTCAGTTTTGATGGTTGAAAAAGTGCATCATCCGGGTACTTAAAGTACACTTCTTTTTGCTGCATTTTCAGTGTAAACATACTACTCACACTACTTACACTACAAAATGCCATAGAATAGTGCAAAAGTGTGCAGTTTGGGACGCACCTTTAAACTTTCACTGAAGGTGGGCCATTAAGTATCTTGGGACCTTAATATCAGAAATACTTGGGGACAGAGGTGGGTAGAGTAGCCAAAAACTGTACTCAAGTAAAAGTACAATTACTTCAAAAAAATAATTACTCAAGTAGAAGTAAAAGTAATAACATAAATAATTACATGAGTAAGAGTAAGAAAGTATCCCATTAAGAGTACTCAAGTAGTGAGTAACTCGTTACTTTCACAAATGACATAATGGACGTTAACTCCCCTATATTCCATTGCATAATACACATTTAACATGTATTACAGAATTATTATTATTATTAATGGAAATTCTGTTATCATTCACCATCATGTTGTTCCAAACCCGTATGACTTTCTTTCTTCCATGCAACACAATTAGGAGATATTAGACAGAATGTTTGCCACTACTGAAATGAGTCACTATTTACTTTCAGTGAATGTGTTTTTTATATATATATGGTGACTGAGACTGTCAGTCCCTAACATTCACACACGTCACACTGGTATGGAACAACATGAGGGTAGAGAAATGATGACAGAATATTAAATTATGGCTGAGCTATCACTTTAAAGAGAGAGTTTACCCAAAAATTAAAATTATCTCATGCCATCCCAGATGTGTATGACTTCCTTTCTTCTGCAGAACACAAATTAAGATTTTTAGAAGAATATTTTAGCTCTGTAGACCAAAATTTTGATGCTCCAAAAGCACATAAAGGCAGCATAAAAGTAATCCATAAGACTCCGCTATTTTGTAGGAGTGTCAATTCTGAGTGAGCCACTCGTTCCCTACTTTTGTTCACTCATTCTTACCCACAAAATGCACTCTAATTTTTAGTGTACATTTGATGTACACTCGACAATGGTTAATTGCCCACAATCCACCACGGGGAAGACGTACGAGCTGGGAGTTTACTGCTTCCTTCACTCCTGCAATATTTAATTTCATGCTGAATGCAGTAAATTACTTTTTGACAGATCATTACTTGATTAAAATAACATAATAACATATAGAGAGGCAAAACATAAAATGTGCTTACTCTTTATATTAACACACAGTATATATTAAAAATGACAAACAGAATGAAGATTTATTGTATAAATATATTATTTAATAAGAATAACAAGTAAGGCCCAAGTATTTTAAAATGTCATGTGACGTTGTTTCTGCGACAGCCCCAGAGCTCCGACACTCACGTCCGAATTCACTAATTTCCTTCACTTACTGCTGAGACATAGTGCACTAACTGCCATTCACTATATAGGAAATAGTGAATGAGTGAACGATTGCGGACACAGCCACTCTCTTCGCCATACGATTGCCTCGCGCCCACACATCTCTCATGCGCGCGCCTCGCTGTGCACGCGCAGAAATGCGGTCTGTTCGCGCTCCAGTTGTCGATCACGCGAATGCCAGTGATTTACACTTAACTTGGATGTTTACATGAATTTATACAGTTAATCCGCCTGAAGTATCTGCGATAGTTTCCAGTACCCCCGCGAGGGCACGGGGTAAATGCGTAAATACTGCTTATTACATGCGGGACAAAGCGCACTGATATATTGCTGCACTAATTTAAAAATGTACACTTAAAAACGGATGTCATAAGAGCGCAGTTACAAAATCTCCCTGAAAATTACCATCTCATTACACAGAAAAGCCCGCGTTAGGATTAGAGCCAAAACTTACCTCAGCGTGCTGCCTTAAATTGGAGCTGTGATTTGTATCTTGAAATATCAGCTTGTCTTGCTGTTAAATGAAGGCATTGCATGACGAAATTATTCTTTTTTTTCACTGTGCGGAGCGAAGAGTGTTTCACTTTGAAGAATTTGATGCTGCTGCAGTGATTGAGTGACGGTCTGTGACACCGGCTCCGCGCGCGCAGCTGTGTGAACTTCCGCTCTCGTAAAAGTCCCATTCAATAATCTCTCAATAAATTACACATTAATTAAAATTTAACCCAGTAATGTAACGACAGTAACGCCACCCAATGTAAAGTAAAAGTAAAAAAATGTCATTAGAAATTTACTTGAGTGAGAGTAAAAAGTACCCACTTTTAAACGTTACTCAAGTAAATGTAACGCGATACTACCCACCTCTGCTTGGGGATGGGCTATTTTAGCTTGGGCCAGTAAGCAACCACCAAGAACACCCTAGCAACCACAATGCAACATGCTAAAAACCACTCAAAACACCTTAGCAACCACAGAGCAAGACCCTGGCAATCACCCACAACACCCTTACCTCGTGACTTTGAGTTTTGCACAGGCAAGCACCACTCACATTTTTCTTCAAAAATTTAAAAATCTAGTATTAATAATAATGTCAATGTTCGACACAGATCTAACAGTGCCATTAGCATTTTAAGGGAGCAATTTTTTTATATATATACTTGTCAATACAGCTATTTCCAACATTCACAAATTGATATGTTTTCAGAAGTCAGTAGCAATAGATAAGAGATGAGCGTGTTGGAGGGGTGACCTCGAGGAATGCGGTGGATCTGTGGCACCGTAGCTGAATTGATGAGCCCTTATGGGTAGTGACAGGCAATAAAACCGAAGTTGATTATAAAAACGTGCGGACTCAGGCTATAGTATCAGTTAACACATCCTGTTTTCACCTCTGCACTGCGATCTCGCTTAAGAAAAAGGCTACTTTTGCTCCATTTCTCTCCCTCTTTTTCTCTCTCCCACTCACTTTACAACTCCAATGCATTTGGAACCAGTAGCAAACATTATCTAAGCAGGTGGAGAGAGGGAAATAGAGGCAGCGCAGAACGCAGTGGTACCCCTGCCTGTCTCGACAGCCCCCCTCCTCAGAAACGCTTTATTCCCATCAGCTGCATTCCTCTTATCACTACCTTCCAGATGCACGTCGGGCAAGAGGCTCCATAATTAGGTGGTGCGATCTCAGTCTCCGATCACTTTGGTATGCTATCAGCTCTGACACCAATCTCCTTGAGTGACATTCTATCCAAACGGTTATATAAACCACAGACCATGATCAGTGTGTGAAAAGTCAATGCAGCAAGAAGATGAAGTGTGGGTTTGCTAAAGGCTCGAGGCAACTGCTTTCCTACAGTTCTTTTTTGTTTCTTTTTTAAATTAACACAGAGTAGTTCTCTGGGGAAAAAGAAGCAGGAGGAAAGATAAAGGGTTGCTTTTGAAAAAAAAAAAAGGGAGGGGAGAGATTAAAGGTTTGGGTGTAATGTTTTTGGCAAAGATTTCTTGGCGGGGCTGTTTAAAATCCTGCTCTGCCTGGAAGGGTAGAGTGAAAATAGCATATATGCTGAAACATAAGAGAGTTGACTGAGGGTTTGTGTAAAAGTGTTTTGCAAAATGCTGGTTTGACAGCTTTGGGGGAAAATATAATACAAGAATGGGTTTGATTACCCTAAAATCAATATTTTTTGTTAACTGTATATTTTCTTTCTTTCTTTCTTTCTTCTTAGCATATCCCATGTATCTCTTTCATGCATGGGGTTAATGTCTTCTCAGCAGGGGTGGCAGACTTGGATTGGAACTATTAAAAAGGCAAATAGAAACATAATGGCAGCTATTGTTTAATGCGTGATAAGTGAACATACAGTCTTATCTTTGGCAGCACGAGATGGTGTGTATCATTCTTTCATTTATGTATTTATTTTTTCTTAGGCCTTTGTGCGGCTAATTCAAAGTGATAATGCAGGTCTTGTGTTGACACAGAGTACACAGCCTTCTTGGACTGGTACATTCTTCTTAACTGTGGCTGCATCAAGTCTGGCAGAGGGCGTTAAAAGGCTTTTTTCTCTGCAGGAATTCATAGGGTGTAGTTTCCACAGTACAACGCGCTGATTCTGGCAAAATCCCCATAGTTCCTCCTAGAGGTACTTTACAACCGGTGATGTAAGAGAGACACCAACTGGCCCACTGTGTTCACTCCACACTAGTGAATATTATAGTACATTGTTTATTTTTTCCTGCACTTGTATGTGTTACTTTCATATGTCGAAATAGATGTCTCTCACAGAGGCTGTCAAGAACATGTCCAGGTCATATTTCACCCTAAAAACTATATATATATATATATATATATATATATATATATATATATATATATATATATATATATAAACTGGCATTGTGACATTATTATTATTGAAACATTAAAAAAAGATAATTATACATTACTTAAAATTATTATTATTTAAAGTATTTATACTGTACATTGTAACATTATTGTTTTATTGCCTTAAGTGTATGCTGATATTCAATAGAAAAAAAGAGTCCACAGAATCCAATGAGAAAATTAGAAGCAAACTCAAAGTAAAACATTCATATATATTACAATATTGAGGAAACATGATCAGACATATGCAAATAGTGAAAAATATTCTTATGCAAAATATAATTTATCCCCCCCCCCACTGTAAAGTGCTTATTATTATTTGTTATTATTATAATTAGTTATTGTTATGTAGAAATTATTGAGCAACAAATAAATAACTTGAAACTTTTAAATATCCATGGTCTATTAAAATTTCCATTTTGAATAGACTAATATGGATAAAATGTAGATTTTTTATTGTCTAATATGTTACATGGTTATAATTTTTTTATAGCTTTATCTATCTATATATCTATATACACTACCGTTCAAAAGTTTGGGGTCACTTGCCAAAATGTTTCTCATGATCTTAAAAATCTTTTGATCTGAAGGCATATGCTTAAATGTTTGAAATTAGTTCTGTAGACAAAAATATAATTGTGCCAACATATTAATTTATTTAATTGCAAAACTAAAATTTTATTTAAAAAAATAAAGTTTTTGAAATGGATGACTTGGACCGAATAATTAAGAAAAGCAGCCAATAAGTGCCCAACATAGATGGGAACTCCTTCAATACTGTTTAAAAAGCATCCCAGGGTGATACCTCAAGAAGTTGGTTGAGAAAATGCCAAGAGTTTCTGCAAAATCTAGGCAAAGTGTGGCTACTTTGAAGATGCTAAAATATAACGCAGTTTTGATTTATTTTGGATTTTTTAGTCTCAGCATAATTCCCATATTCCATTTCTATTATTCCATAGTTGTGATGACGTTACTATTATTCTAAACTGTGAAAAAAAAGAGCATATATATATATATATATATATATTAGTATATTATGAATAAATAACAACTATAATTAACTATTTGTAGCCTGTATACCTAAGAATACAGTTTTCCCCTTCGGTTGAGTGTAAAAGTAGCTTGAATATTTATATTTACGTAAATTATAAAATAAAACAGTAAATGGATATCATTTTTGTTTGCATCTTATAAAATAGCATTTTATATGGGTGGAGCATCCTCCTCCACCCATATTTTGTTTACCTGAATCAAAACCAGATACAAAACAGATTACATAGCGAGCTGACATTTTATATTAGATCTGAAAGCATGCTCAACCAATTGCAAGCGTCACACAGGTATTCGAGCAATCCAGACACAGACAGGTGAAACACACAGAGGTCAGTCGAGTTCATTCCTCGGGCGAGAGCCACTCCCTTTTTAAGATCGGATTGCATCGCGAGCCACGCCCACCCTGAGACATCCGCGCTCTGATTGGCTGGCGCGGCTAGTCAGAGGCGTTGATTTCCGGTGTGCGGAGGTTGGATTTTCAGGTTTATTTCTTATGGGTTTTTCAGCATAGCACACACACTGATCACCGACACGGCTCGTCGCTTTCGTCTTCATGTATCGGATCGCATGTGTTTGATCTTAGATAAGTATGACTGAGAGCAATAAGAGTGAGGATAGCCATGCAGCGAATGGCGAGAAACCAGGAAGAAATGGCATGGTGAAGAATCATAATAATAATTGTCATCATCAGTATAAACAGCAGGACAAGAAGGTGAGATCAGCATCACGCATTGAGATCTTTTTGTCATTAAATGTATTATTTAATATCTTCAGGTGTATTGTGCTGTATGATGATGATGATGATGATGATGATGATGATGCTGATGCTGATGATGCTGCTGCATGGCAACACAACAGCTGAAACTCAAAGGCATGCATTTGCAATGTTTATGGCGTGATCACACATAAAGTTAAGTTAGGCAGCCAGTTAAGATGTAAACATAGTCCAGGTAATGTATTTTAAGAACCCTGACTATCACAACATCAGAAACATGGTTATCTAGCTAAGATAATATGTACATAAGTGGAATCTGGGATGGATAAACTTGTGTTTGTTGATATAAAAAAGTTGAAATACAACCGCAAGGGGCATTTGCATTGAATTGAAATCCAATGCAAGAGCTTTATTGCCATAACAGTGTAAAGCATTCTCGTGCAAGTGATTTGAAGCAACTCATGATTCAGGTTTGAGCTCCAGGAATTTGTCATGTGGCTTTTGTACAGTAAGTGTTTTCTGTGGGTGACTGTTTGATTTAAACTAAGATCCTTTATCATCACAGCTCTTTTGTTTATCCAACTAAACTCTATTAAAATCTTATAAAGTCTATAGACTTGTTTTATTGCACAATCCACTTTGAAGTTCAGCATCAGCCATTCAAAGGCAGAATATCACACAGATCTACCTTTTGTGTATCAGTTGTTGTCCATTTGCCCAAAGGCTTTCCTAGAAGCCACTTACAGTCCTTCAGCTGAATGCAAAGTTGTGCTGCTGTCTTGGAGCTGGTGCCCCTTCACGTGGATGTCAATGTTGCTAGACTCCGTGGTATTTGTTAGTAGTGCATGACTAGTCACATGTACCTGCAAATCACAGGGTTTTGAATGCACCACTTGATCTGTTTGGGCCAAAGCTTAGTCAAGTGATATACACTGGGCTCACAAAGTATTTGCACATTTAAAAATGTCTGAATGGCTTTTCTTATATATATATATATTACACATATCAAAATATCAAACAAATTAGCATTTATTTTAAAGAAATATATCAGTAAACCAACAGCAGAACAAAAGCTGTAAAGACGTCTGCGCCAGATACTGAAAGGGCTTATATTTCCAAGTACCTTTGGTGTAAAAAAGAGAGGAAGCTCGCACACAATGTGTAGAAAAAGTCTTACAAAAACACAAATTGTGTGCAAGCTTCCTCTCTTTTTTGGGCTTAAAAAATAAATATATCGCAAACTTTAAAAGCAAAACATTTTGCGAAAATAAGTTTGATATAGGTTTCAAATTATAGAACGCATATTGTTCAAATATTTCAACATTTTCTTGGTTTTAAGACTTCAGTGGAACATGTACATAGTTAATGTGATAAACTACACCCGTGGTTACTCTACTAGGACACTTGTGTGAAAGTTCTTGCATTATTCGATTGCAGGTTTGATACTTTATTTGACATTTTGATATTTTTTGTAGATATTGTTATCTATGCAATGATATTCAAACATTTTTAAACACTTTTTGCGGCCATTGTATTGTATGTTACCAAGCTGTCAATCGACAGCATTTGTGGCGTAATGTTAATGACCACAAAAAATTATTCCAACTCGTCCGTCCTTTTCTTTAAAAAAAGCAAATATTGAGGTGACAGTGTGGCACTAACAATGCAGGTGAATGGGGCCAATTTTTGAAGGGTATAAAGACAGAAATGTGAAGCTTATAATTGTATAAAACCAATTACATTAATTCTTATGTTAAAACTCATGTATTATTTGAGCTGTGAAGTTGTTTATATCTTCATTTTTACAGTTGTTTTAGGGTTTGTTGACATTACATCGTCATGGCAGCGAATTTGTAAAATTGGCTATAACTTTACACAGAAAAGGTTAGTAAGCAATTTTATCACACTAAAATTACGTTAACAATCATATTGTTTATGTCTTGTGGCTTTACTTTTGAAATAGTGAGTATTTTAACGTTTACGGGTTGGCCCCATTCACTTCCATTGTAAGTGCCTCACTGGAACCCAGATTTTTGCTTTTTTGAAGAAAAGGAGAGGCAAGTCAAAATACATTTTTGTGGTAATCAGTATTATGCTGCAAATGCTGTGGATTGAGCTTAACTTTTATTGAACGCGGAATATGCCTTTAATTATGGAGCCTAAGTTTATGTGTCACATTGTGAGGTCTTGTTTAAGTGAATATATTTATAAGGTTTATTCTGATGTTGATTTTGGATTAAGTTTAAGGCAAATTAGTTAGATTTTACTGCATTCAAAGTCTCTGCGGCATGAAGTATCATTTTTTCTTTTTCTTTTTTTTTTTTTTTAATGCATGCCTCCACTTTCACTGTGCTAAACCATTCAATTAACCCCAAAGTCCCCATTGTTCTGTCACGCAAGGGCACGTCTTTCAGTCAGTAACTACAATGTGACGGTACCGTGACTACAATGTTTTCATGGTTTTTGGTTTACAGGTTTACCATGCTGCATGCAATGGAGAACTATATAGCAGGCCGTTCCTTGAGTCCTTTGAAGAAACTCCCATGTTGGTTGCAGTACTCACGTACATGGGTTACGGCATCCTTACAATCTTCGGATATCTGCGGGATTTTATGAGGGAGTGGAAAATAGAAAAATGCCACATAGCCAGAGAAAGGGAGGAGCAAAAGGTAAACATTGTCACGTGTGGCTGGTAGAAAAAAATACAATAGCAGCTTTTATTAAAGAATTACACTTTTTATTATCAACTGAGTTGTTTAGAATAAAATTCCCTTGCAGTCAAATAAAAGAGGGAAACGTTACTTTTCATTGCTCAATAATAAAAAGCACATTGAAATAGTCATAGGACAGAAATGATGGTGTCACTTCAGCTTGGATTTATTGACTGTAACTGACTGAGTAAAAGTGTGTGAAGCTTTGTTTTAAAATGGTAATTTATTGGCAGAAGGTGGAGAGGAAGAAGGAATTTTGACAGAGGAAGGATATTGTGTAGTTTGCATTACAGTAAAGTACCTCGGGGCACTGAAAGGTTGCACTTTATTTTGGTATACGCCCACACTTTATGGATGTTGCTCTTCCAGAAATATTGAATACCAGACAAATTGAGTGTCTATGAAAATAAGGAGTTGTTTTCAGTAAGCGAAACCAAAATGTAAAGCATGCAAATCTATTCCTGTTTATTTTCTCAAGGATTTTGTTCCACTTTATCAAGACTTTGAGAACTTCTACACAAGGAATTTATACATGAGGATCCGGGACAGCTGGAACAGGCCCATTTGCAGCGTTCCTGGAGCCAAGTTTGACCTTGTGGAGCGAAGTTCCAATGATTACAACTGGACCTTTGAGTAAGTCTTGGGGGATGTTCAGGCTGAACTCGTTCTTGTGGTAAAAAGGTGAAGTTTTTCTAAAATATCTTCCAAAAATGTGGCGTTCCTGATCAAAGGCATCTGTCTAGCTCATGTTTACCTTGAAAAACAATTGAACAGATGGAAGGATAAAACATATTCTTAGTCTTAGACCACAACAGGAAAATAGATTATTTCATGATTGTTTTACCCTTTAATATAAAGGTGATAGTATTCGAAAGTAGAGCTGTGCAATACGGACAAAAAAAATGTTTTTTTTTTTTTTTTTTTTTTTTTTTTAAGATATTGCGATTTTAAGTGTGAATTTTGCTAAAATTCTTATTCACACATTTACATTCAAAGCACATTTCAGAAGGAAAAACAATTGTCGGCGCAAAAATTACAGATGATAGCATTGGTTATTTCTTTGTGATTTAGAAACTGAACGTGCTCATATCACGTAAGTAACTTTCAAGGCTGTGTACAGTTAACTCTCTAAATTGAAAGGACTTGACTGTAACTTGAAGTCTAAAGTGGAGTCTTCTACTATCTTTTCTATTCACTGAGGTCGCATAAAAGCAGTTCACTAATCTTCAGTGTAGTCTACTCGAAGCAAATCTAGGTGTACTGTAGGTTTGTTCTGTCCAAAGATATCTAACGCAAAGTTATCTAACAGTATATTATGCTCTTTCAGATACACTGGAGGGGTAGTGAAAGATGTGATAAACCTTGGCTCGTATAATTACCTGGGCTTTGCAGAGAACACCGGCTCTTGTGCCGCTGCTGCTGGAGAGGTGACCGTAAAAATCGGCGTGGGCGTGGCCAGCACCAGGCAGGAAATGGGTGAGTGTTCAGTGGTTACCTTTGCTTTTTTGGGAATTTAGATACTTGGGAAGTGCTTGCTAAAGCATACTTAGGGTTTGGAGACCTCATGAGTGATATCTCATATTCTATTATTTTTCTAAGCAGTCAGACTTACAATTTTGACCTGGCAGACAATATAACTGGAGAAAAAACCCATAGATGCACATTGAAGAAGGCCGAAAGTCATATCTACGGATCAGAATATCATAGTGCGGGATGGCTCTTTTGACTTCAATAGTAAATTATGTCTAAGCAATACCTTAGAATACCTTAGTGACTGCATAGCAACAAGCTAAAACCACTCAGAACATCTTAGCAACCAGATAGCAATGGTCAAGCAAGACCTTTTAAATCCATCAGACAGTGTTAATCTTGTCAAATGCAATGGAGATACTTCAGTAATTCAGTTGAATGATGATGATTTTTATTGTTTAATATTACAGAAAACTTTCATATGTCAACTACTTAATAAGCAATCATTAAAAACCTCAATGACACTTGCATGCATAGTTCTCTAATAGGAACGCCTTAGCTGCCAGTGTTTAATTCACTGGCATTTAAAAGCCTCCAGTGACCATTTTATTGAAAATCATGCCTAGACATTTTTTAGGCCCCAGTGAGCAAGCCAAAGTCAACTGTGGCAAGGGAAAATCTCCCTGAGATGTTGTTAGTGGAGCGAATCAGACTCGGCTGGGGTCTCAATCCTCCTCTGGCTTGTACATAAATGTACATGCCAATATAATTTAGCTATATAGTATGTGTATATAGTATATATATAGTATGTATAAACAGGTTACGTTTTCAATGGAGATAATAAAGGTGTCAATAGAAATGATTAGTTGTTTTTGTCTGGCTTATGTGGATATATCACAGTGAGGGACAGGGTGAGGACAGCAGCCAGGCAGGCATTTCAGATGAGCAGGTAAGAATTTAAATTTTCTGACAGGGAAGAATTTTTGATATGATACAAAGTATACAAATATTTAAGAGTATGCTATGAAAGTGAATTAGTATTTATCTGTGCATTAATTTGAACTGTTATCATGCACTTTCTAATAGGGATGGTATTGATACAGATTTCCCGATTCGATTCACAAGCTTTCGATTAGATTCCGATCTGGATTCAATTTGATTTGATATCGATTCATATGGGTACATTCCTTTTACAATGTTAATTTTGATTGCATATGAAAAATTCTCTCTCAGCTAATGCACTTAATTATAAGGAAACTTCTAGATTACAATTAAAAAATATTGATTTTACAAATTATATTTTATCATTAGTTTTTCATCAACTTGGTCACATTTGAAAGCTTTTAGCTTTTTAAAAAAAATTCAAATTAAGTCTGTTCCATCAATTAATGTCTTGAAATTGCATATATAAAATAGCATATGTATTTTTCTTACATGTTTATTGTTTGCCACCATAATTTGTACTATTTACAAGTATTTACATTGATATGTAGAACACGTGCTAAATCGGTACTGTCTCTTTAAGACTACTGGCATCAGTCAGTGAGCGCATATAATGAGAGAAGACGTGCACGGTTTCTGTAGCGCATCCATGTGTGATTAGAATTTAATGTTTCTTTTGTTGTTTAATTAACAACTGACTGTAAAGAACAGAAAAGATTATTAAAAGAGACATTATTCAATGAAATATGGATCCTTGGATCTTGTCTTTGCGCGAGATTGGGTTGCACGTGCGAGTGATTTACTTGCATTATAGAGGGTTGCCACAAAGTGAAAAATCGAACTTGGGATTTAAGAATTTATATCGAGATGCATTGGAAAATATATATTTTTACCCAGTCCAACTATGATAATGTATTGTTATGAAACATAATCTTTTGATTGTAGTCCTGTTATCATTATTGTAGCCTAAGGATAAATTACAATTACATAATTTCCTAATGTTTAGGGAATGATAATTGTTATAAAATTCAGATATAAATAGATAGATCAATCGATAGAGAGAGAGAGAGAGTTGATTCCCTTTTGGCCGTCCTTCCTCCTGGGCAACAGAGAGAGACGAGGGGAGGGAGTGGGGAGAGAGAAAGAGCAAGTGGGAGAGACAGAGTGAGAGAGAGAGGCTTGCTGGTCCCCGGATACACTGTCACCTGGTCCTCGGCTAGACAGTGGTCATCCGTGGTGCCGGGCGATGGCACTGGACGTCAGCGGCTCTTCCGCCTCATGGCGGCTGACAACGAGCTTCTCCGACCCTGGCAGCGGCTCCTCTGTTCCAGGCAGCTGGCAGCGAGCTCCTCCTCCCCCTGGCGGACGGCAGTGGCTTCTCCGTCTACTGGCGAATGGCAGCAGGCTCCTCTGCCTCCTGGTGAACCGCTCTAGTACAACCGTACCATACCTCCTCGGCGTCAGAACCCTCCAACAGCGGTGAGGGCTCTCCGACAGCACATCCTTCCTCCTTCCCGGGTTTCAGTACTAATGTAACGTATTCACAGGATGGGCAAGCAGGAGGCGGGAACCGGCTGAACAATCAACAAACTTTTAATGCCACAAAGGAACTGCTTTCCAACAAAACAAAGACGCACACACACAACACGTGGCTCGAACTGGTGTCCCGGCCGCTCCTTATCTCTCTTCCACTGCTTAGTCAGCTCAGTGCCAGAGGTGCGTCATAACGGCCATGCCACACCCTCCTCCTTGTCACAATGTTTTTATCATTTTTCACATTATAGTCAACCAGAATATGTTTTTGTCAACTAAAATTAATTATATGCCATTTGAGTAAAATTGACTTATTGAAAATGACATGAAATATTGACTACATTTAAAGGATATTTTCTGCAAAATACATAAATTATGACTTAAATAAAAAACTGTGTGTGAAAAGTTACACTGCAGACAGAAGGTTAGCCTACCTGGCTAACTTCAACATTGTGGCGGCACGTTTTGCCCGAGCAAGCAACTCTCGCGTATTCTTCTGAAACTATAAAAAGCAATCGTAATGAAAAAATATATATAACTGCGGTAAATAGAGAAAGTGTTGAATAGTGGGTAAAACACAATTGCACCACTACGTTCTAAACAGAGACTTTTAAGGTATGAGGCCAAGATATTTGTAGGAGCTTTCTAGGAAGACGTTTTGAAATATACACACTTGAGGTTCTTTAGCTACTGCTTACAATGAGTGTTTGTTTGCATTAGATGATTTACTTGTGTGGTTTGTTTAGGTAACCTCGACAGGCATGAAGAATTGGAGAAGCAAGTGGCCTCATTTCTGGGTGTGGAGTCAGCCATGGCTTTCGGTATGGGCTTTGCAACCAACTCCATGAACATTCCTGCATTAGTTGGCAAGGTTTGTACGCACAGTTTCATTTCCTCACTATCTCCCTCATTCTCTGCTTATCTATCCGTTTTTCTGGGTGTGATAAACCTCCAAGGCAACTCCTAAAAATTGTGAAAGTTTCAGCCAAGGCGGATCCTTCCTTGACCTGTCAGTGCATGTTTAAATTATACATAAGCCTCGCAGTGTGTGAATTTTTTCATTGTTTGTTTTAAGCACATTAGGTGTTTATGTCATGTTCTTTCACTAATGTAGATAGAGGAGGGCACTATAATTGTACAGAAAAATCCCCAGATCCAACTCAGACAGTTTGCTTACACAATGGAGTACTCTTGGTATGTCACGAAATTGTCACAGGAAACATGTGCTCGGCTACAAGCACACCATTTCACAACCTCACTTCCTGTTGCAGAGAGTTTGGTCTAGTGATTTAACGCTCAAACAACAGTCTGACTTTCTCAATTTATGTGATTAAAACTGATTTTAAAGGATGCATATTATTGAGAAAACCAAGCTTTAAATAATGTTTCCTGAGCGCTGCCATGTTGAGATCATATGACCAGCAGAATATTACTTGCTTTATCTAGATAATTACCTGCAACTGGACGCTTTCAGTCACAGAACAATGTAATCATGGACAACACTGTATCCAAGCCGTGAGGTGTCAACACAAGATAAACAAAATTATTATAGAGTGCACCTTTTAAACAACCTCAACTGACTTATGATAATTATAGATAAAAATCTGGAAATTTTAACTAATGGAAATTAGATAAGCTATCATTCACATTTTCCATTCACATAAAAAGCATCTGACGGCATATATTTTTAGGTTAGCTTTTGATTAGTATATTTTGAGTCTCTTTTGTTATTGTATACATTTTTTTTTTAATCTTTTTCTTTTCTTTTGAAATTAATTTTATGTTTTTGGTCCTTTTTTTTTCTTTAATATTATTTTTTTTTATTGTATTTTTTTAAATATATATATATATATATATATATATATATATATATATATATATAGATTTTTATGCTTTTTATTTTATTTATTTAAAATAAAATGTTTTTTTTTTTTTTACTATAACCTGTGAAGCACATTGAGCAGCACTATGCATGAAAGGGTTACAATTGTATTTAAATATGCATAACATTAAAAAATAAAATATATCTTAATATATTATTAAAATAAAATACAAAACATTTGACATCCTTGAAAAGGCATGTATTTTTAGGTTAGCTTTGATTAAGTCTTTTTTGTTATTATATTCATTTGTTATTGAATTCATTTTTTTCATCTTTTTCTTTACTTTTGAAATTAATTTTATGTTTTTGGTCATTTTTTTTTTCTTTAAGATTTTTGTTTTTTGATTTTCTGCTTCTTTTTTTCTTCTTTATTTAAACTACTACATTGAGCTGCACTATGCATGAAAGGTTTAACATTTTATTTAAAATAAATAAAATAAATCTTATATATTATTAAAATAAAATACAAGAAATTTGACATCCTTGAAAAGGGTTTTAACAAAGTTAGTTCAGTACAATTTATTTATTTATTTTATGAATCTTAAGTGACTTATTTAGATTTTTAGTTGTTGTTTTCCTATTATTTTTCTAACCTGATTTTGCCATAAAAATAGCCAAATGAAATGATTAATAATGTATTATTAACATTCTTGCATAAGCTCTGGGTGGTATACTATAGAACAGTGCAGTTGCATAGTTCCTCAAGGGGCGATCAATAAACTATAGCATTGTGCTCTCATGGAAGATCCCCCTCAGGTTTCTCAAAGGGGACTGTCCTCTTAATAAGTGTACTGTAAGTCACTTTGGGGAAAAAACATCCTATAAGGGATGCAAACTACTCACCTTTCAGCTAAAGTCACCTTTTCTGAAGCTAATTTGCCCAAATTTACTTATTAAAATAATCTGAAAGGGTAACTTTAAGCATAAACACTTGAAAAAAGCTTTAAATACAACAAACAAATTAACTGAAAAAATACATCTAGAACTCCTGCTTTAACTTTCTCAACTTTTTCGCCTCTCATGAGTTTGCATTCCTGCATAAAACTGTTTACTTGTCTATAGTGTCCTTCTGTTCTGGTGCTAATATCAGAGTGACCTGACTATTTTTCTGACTGACTGCTGTTTTTGCTATTTGCAGGGATGTCTGATTCTCAGTGATGAGTTGAACCACGCCTCACTGGTTCTGGGTGCCCGGCTGTCCGGCTCTACCATCCGGGTCTTTAAACACAACAGTGAGTTTTGCACACATAGACACATCTCTTATCTTCCCATACCCACCTGTCTCAACACTCTCACTGATTATCTTTCACAGCTGTTGACAGTAGAAGGTAAAGCCTGAACTCAGCACCAATGGTACAGCTCCAATGCACACATTCACAAAACATCATCCATGACTTTGTAACTGCTGTAGTGGAACATTAACAGACCTATGCCCGTGTTAAAATATTGAATTTGTGGCCTCCAACAGTGTGACCTGGCCTGCAGATTGTTTTGTGAGATTACTTATTTGTAGTCTGGATTATTGTGTCATATGGACTGGTTTCTGAATGCCATTTTGGTTAATGTCCAGTCCAATACCATGAATGCAAATGTAATCATTGGAAAGGTCAGCTCTTCATCGCTTTCCAGCAACACTATTCAGATTTTCTCCTCTAAATTGGCAATTTGCGCAGGTAATGCCGGTCATTACTAAATTAGCTTCTGAATTGATAAGGTATCTTGAGGTGAATATGTATTTTATTTCCCTTGAAACCCTCCAGTCAGGTTGTAGAGGACTTTTGTATGCCTTGGGAAACTTCACATGCACTGATTACTTATTACTCAAGTTGGCTCGTTTACCTTACCTTTTTTAATAAATGTATCTGCTGTGATGCAAGGACACAAACAGCATTTTACAATGTCGTGTCCCCCAAAAAACAAACAAAGTGAATATGAGGGCTGTGAACGAAAGCCAATTTACCAGTAGCTTATTACATGCAATTTCATGCTGTTAATTTTTGTAATGCATACAGACCTCACAAATTTAGAGTTGTCATGTCTTGAGCTTCATACACATTGGAGTCAGATGTTGTTATAGTAGCCATGTGTGTTCTTAATGCACACAAAAAAACAACAACTTTTGGACACGTTTTTTGTGGACACATACCACAGTATTAGAAGTACCTTTACTACAATGTAAATGCCATGTTATATTAATGCAATACTCCTTCAGTAGTATGTTATATATAAAAGTACCTTGATATTAACATCTGAAACCATCACAGTACTTTGATACCCCCATAATACATTTTTAAGGGTGTATATATATATATATATATATATATATATATATATGCTAATCCATAAACCATCCAGTGAAAGCACTAATACATTTATCACTAGCCTATATCAGTGTATATTACTGATTGTTACCTGCTGTTTGACAAAATAATGGATTGTATATATAAAAATCATTTATAATTGTATTATTGATTTTTTTTTCATGCAGATTGACTGTTATGGTTTGTTTATTTTACATGTTGTTTAAATCAATTTTTATTTGCCTCCCACCAGATATGCAGAGCTTGGAGAAGTTGCTTAGAGATGCTATAGTTCATGGCCAACCCAGAATACATCGACCTTGGAAGAAAATCCTCATTCTTGTTGAAGGCATCTTCAGGTGATTAAACACTCTTGACTTCTCATTCATGCAAACATGCATACTGTACTACTCTTGTGGTTGTCTCAGCTTTGGAACATTTTATCACTTGTACGTTGCTGTGTATTTGACAGAACTTGTCCTGTTTAAACAGCCAAGGAATTGCCATTCTGTGCATATATTAATGTACTCCTTTGGTTCAATATTTCCTCAGTATGGAGGGCTCCATCGTGCGACTGCCAGAAGTTATAGCCCTAAAAAAGAAGTACAAGGCCTATCTGTACCTGGATGAGGCTCACAGTATCGGTGCATTAGGGCCCAGTGGTAGAGGGGTGGTGGAGTATTTTGGACTGGATCCCAAGGATGTCGACATCATGATGGGCACTTTCACAAAGAGCTTCGGAGCTGCTGGTGGTTACATAGGAGGCAGAAAGGTACAATACAGTGTTCGGCACCATTTAATGATGTTAAAATACAGATTTGTAATTGCATGAAATTCCTGACCAATAGCAGAAGTGCAACAAATTAGAGCTTGTTATACCTGTTTAATTTAACACTCATATACTGTATTTATTTACTGTATATATTACATAGCTAATAGTTCAAATGATAAAGGTTTAGCATATAAAGATTTTGATTATGGTCATTTGTAAACCATCTTAGCACAAACATTTTTAAACAGTTGATCTTTTAGCTGTTTAAAGGAGTGTTCCGTGTTCTATACAAGTTAAGCTCAATTGACAGCATTTGTGGCTTAATTTTGATGATTACGACACAAAAACACTTATAAATAACAATGGATGTAAATGGGGCCAGTCCATTAACAGTTAAAAAAAAAACAAAAAAAAAAAACAAATTCCAAAAGTATTGCACTGTAAACTTTATATGTGTTAACATGATTTTAGTGTATTAAAATCAGGGATTTTTCAGCATTATTGCATTTACCAAATTATAGGGTTTCCCGGCGATGCGTTTTCATGACAACGAAGTTGTAACCTTACACAGATAAGGTTAGTAAGCGGTTTTATCACACTAAAATCCTGTTAACATGCAAAGGGTTTACATCTTGTGGCTATACTTGTAAATCTGTATGTATTTTAATGTTAATGGACTTATCCCTTTCACTGCCTTACTGTAACAGCTATTTTTCTTCTTTTTTTAATTTTTATTAAATAAACGAAGGATAAGTCAATTATTTTAGTGGTAATTCAACATTATGCCACAAATGCTGCCGATTGAGCTTAACATTCTTTAATTTATATAAAATCCCACAAAATATTTAAGAATAGTTGAGGCATAACATGGCTATTAACTTTTTCTAGAGTTTAGGTTAAAATGAATGTATAATGGAAAATACATATTTTAGGTATTGGAACTGGTCACTTTCTTTTAGTTTTTCACTATTTGTAAACTTTTTTTTTGCCATCACTAGTTTAATTTAAATGGTCAAATTTTAATATGGTCATAAAAGCTCAATTTGTAATAATTCTAACAGAATGAATGCTGTTTTAGATGTATAGTACAGAATTTCACACCACAGGACATGGCAACTTTTCAAAAGTATTTCATGCCAACTACCCAAATACAGATTTTCCTTATGGTCATTTACTGTTTAAACCATCTTATTCAATCATCCATTGTTCCTATACCAAGTTTAACTGATTTAGACATCATGTGTCCTGCTGTTTATTCTATAGGATTTGATAGACTACCTGCGAACTCACTCTCACAGTGCAATTTATGCCACCTCCATGTCGCCTCCTGTCGTGGAGCAAATCATCGCTTCTATGAAGTGCATTACGGGACAGGATGGAACGACAATAGGTGAGATTTTTGCTTTATGCTTGGGGCCTGGGGCATCACAATATGACAATAATAAGAAAAATAAAAAATGTCAACTGCACATGTGTGCTGAGTGTGCCACAAGGTGGCAGGATTGGCCCAAAAAATTGATCACTGCCTTGCAAGAACACACCATGGAGGGTCTTCACCATTTTGAGCCATTTACATTTGCATTTATTTTCCTCTCCGATGCTTTCTTACCAAAGTGCCATACTAGAATTTCTATGTAGCATGTTGCATTGTTGCAACAGTGCATAGCATGTGGCAAAGAGATACAAATCAATTACAAACATGCCAGACATTTCCGACTAGAATGATGTGTCACCATGAAAGTGCATGCCATCTGTTCTGCTCACGAGATCCAGGTATCTATCAGAACTCTGTGTGCAAAATCAGCACAGCCTTCAATCAACGTTTGCCGTCTTTTGTCTGGCAATCAGTCGTACAGTAAACAGTCTGTGTGTTCAAAGCCTTGTCCTCCTCTTTTTGTAATTTCCTGTTCTCTGTACGGCTGTACATCTGCGCCATCATTAGTAGAGAAGTGCTCCTTTACTTTGTCAGCAACATCGTTCTTGTCTTTGCTTTATTGACTGTTTTATTTCACTGCGAAAATATAATCTGCAAGTTTGTTTGCTTGGTGTGCTCTGGATAAACTTGGCCCAGAAATTGCAATAAGTGTTTCTCAATGATCACTTTGAAGTGAGACGAGGGAAAAAAGATCTGTCAGTGTGAGATTTTTCTTCATATGATTTCCCATCGTTCATGAAATGAGACTGATTAGTTCTACAGCTGTACACAAACTCTGTCCAGGTAAAATATTTAGCTCAAAGTTTAAACCTCAGAAAATGTGTTAACAATTACCCACGTAGCGAGTGTGATCTGGCCCTTTGGTTTAGACCCTCCAAACTGCCTCGTTCCCCCCCTGCCACTCAATCAAGGTTGGCAGCTACAACAAACAGGCTCTCCTGGTTCGTCGGCCCAGGTGAAGTGCTCAAAATGACTAATATGAGTATATAACTTTTCTTGGCTAAAGACTATTTTCATCAGAACACATGCAGGCCCCCACAAAGATGCATTGTTCTCATCAACCTCGGACAGGTTTTAAGTCTCTTTTTGTCTCCCTGTTGCTTTTCTCCCTCACCTGCTGATGGACAGATTTCCTGCATCCAATATGCCTACTTCTTTCTACACAATATGCAAAAAGCAGTATGACAAATACATTGGATTTAGGAATACTTCATATTCATGAAAGTTTCTGTGAGATTCTGAGGTGCAAATGTGCAAGAAATCTATTCATAATCAGTATATTTGTCTTGTGTTCCAGTTAAAATATCTAAACACTCTAAAAACAGGAGTTTGACCTACTTGCTCTTATGATAAAGAGCATATTCAAGGTATTTTTAGATAATGGGTTGTTCATGTTAAAAAGTTTTAGCAAATGGGTAGTTGATGCATTACGTGTTCATGGATGTTGTTTATTATATAAGGTAATGCATATACTTATATAAGGGAAAGTGTATATTTGAGGTTGTGTAACTGTAAAATTATAGTATTATGAATATAGTAAATTAGTTATAAAATAATATATAAATAGTACAAATATCTAAACATCCTTAAAACAGGATACATTTACTTGAGAAGCATAAATGTGTCAGATAAGACTTGTTTTCAGAAAATATAAGTTGAATTAAATACATTTTTGCAAGTAGTTTTTTTACTTGTTTTGAGCAAAAATCGCATTAAATTTTGTAAGGTTTACACAACGGTAAGAAAAACCAATCAGCCAATGCGGTAAGAAAAATAAGCTTCAATATTTCCATGAAAACAACTCCTAAAAATCTTGAAATGTTTCTTTTTAAGTAAACGATATCTTGTTTCAAGAATGTTTAGAAAATTATACTGAAAAACAAGGCAAAATCACTGATGTAGAATTATTTTATTTTTTAGCAGCATACACAACCACTGTACACTTCGCTATTGCATGCTACAGAAACTAAGAAGCCGTCAGATTGAAAAAACGTCATACTGTGAGTCGGCCCTTTTAAGTTGTAGTGCTATACTTCTCAAGAAAGTCATTACTTGGGGATACATTGTACAAATTGCTGTCTTGTTGAACAATATACAGGTCAAAGGTCAATACCAACATGGCGGATATCAAATGGTAGAGAATGTATTTATACTACACACCTGCGTACCTAAAGAACGAAAATCATTAATGGTAGAGAAGTTCGTTCTTCATCGAATTCATCTAGTACAAACTATGAAAGTACGGGAATTCGAGCACAGCCACTGTTCTTCCTTTCTGGACTCTTGACCTGATAGATAGTCCAGCTTTCTCCAGTGTTTGGATATGCTCTCCAGTATTAATAAGGTGTTTCAGCACACCTTCAAGTATGTGTCATAAGGCAGCATTATATATTGTTCCTCTTATAAACACATTGAAAGGCCCTTCTTTGATTACATCTACTGATATGAGCCCAAGGTGAGAAGATATGAGCCCCTTAGTTTGATTTACTTAGTGCTAGTGGAAACTTCCAGACTAATTTACCCTTTGTTATTTTAGATCTATGTGTGTTTGAACAATTATTTTGCTTGGAACCGAAAAGCAATCATTCTTATTACGTGCTTTAAGTGCTCATACTTCTATTTAGTACATTCAGGATCTGTCCAAAACTACAAAGAATAACTGTGTAAGAGTTATTTGAATGGAATAGGAACTATTAGGTGCACGCAGTAATAACAGGTTATAGATTAACTGATGACATTTATTGTTGATTAACTGATATTGGTGCATCCAAGAGTGAGCGCAAAGGAGGACGTGAACAATCAGAGTTTTTGTGTGTGTTTGATGGTGGGGGGGGGTGGTGTTATTGCACAAAAAAAACTAATCAAGCAAAGGTCAACAGGGACACATCCTGGGTATCCTCGTGGGAACTGAAACCTCTTCTGCCCTCTTCTTTTGGTTCTTTCATTCTCCTTTCTGTGGTCCACCACAACCACACCGCAACTCTTCAACTTAAGTCAGTGTAAGTCATGTTTGATTTCAAGCCTGCAACACTTTATTGATTTGACATGTGACTTCAGCGTGAACAAACTGCCTCCAGCATTGATACACTGCCAGTGATTCAGGCTGTTTAATTTTATATTCTTTCACAGCTTGTCATCTCATTTCAATTGTGTTAAATCAAAGTGTTCGATCAGGTTTGATCATAAGGAATGTCTGTAGGGTTGGAGATCTCAGGAGGCCTTATTTTCTAGCTTTAAAGCTGGAATGTTTAAATACTTCATCATATTCCAGCTTAAGTAAACCATTCTTTGTTTGATTCGCCTTTAAAATGTAAACTTTGTGGCTCAGCGGCACTATCAAAACATGTTCTGTCTTTTTGAGAATTCTGACCAGCTTGACACAGCAACATTGGCTCAAACAGTGATGCAAGTTTGGGGCACAATTATCTATTTGCCGACTAACGGAAGATGGGGATAGTGTTTGGGAAACCTGTTTGAAAACAATTATTATTTTTGCAATTCCATTTGGTGATGCTAGTGATGCAGAAATGACACACTTAAGCTTTAAATTAAGTTAAACTGCTTCAATAGTTCTTGAAAGCTTTGAAGACAATTTTACTCCTACTGCAAATGTGCTCCGACAATGCTAAGTGTGCTGTTGAGTGCAAAGTACCAACTGTAACTTTGGTGCCAAGTTTGTTTTGGATGCCAGATTTGGAACTTCTCTGTACTTGGGTAATATTTAGTCAGTTTGGCCATTGTGTGATGCTGTCATTAGAGTTGGTGCTCATTCGACATGAGCTAATCTCTTAACCAGCCAAAATCAGCTGACATATTAATTTAACTAGTGATCCATTTGTATTTGACTTCTAGTTCATGCAATGACGTTTGCACCTGACTGGTCTAGATTTTACAGTGCTTTATCATACTGAATGTAGATGCAGAATACAGACTTTCACAGTCTAGTGGTTTAACTAATGTGTCCTTAGCCCAAAGGGGGAAAAAGTTCTCCTTCAATTGAATTTGGCTTTCAAACAGTCCAAAAACTTTTGGCATCCCAGGCACAAACATGCTGATAAGAAATATTCCTGCCTTTTTTTCGTTCTCTGGGCCAAATAAGCTCTAACGTGAGAGCTTTCAAAAGACTTTAAGGTTTGCCTCATAAATCACAGCACTTGGCTAGGTTGGCATTTTTATCTTGCCGTGGTGTGTGGTGGTGGATTGTTCTAGTAAGAGCATACCTAATCTCATTGTTAAGCCTGATTGGTTCTTTGTACACACAGGCGGACTTGACAAACATTGGGCATTCATCTTTGTCTCAAGGTGTTGACTTGCTCTGTGAGAGAGGGCAGATACACGTGTTTTAGGTGTCAGAATGTTTTTACCCACAACACCCTGTAGAGCTGGGAAATGGATTGTTATCCCAGAAGTTCTGAAGAGCTTCCGTTTCTTTGACACTTCTTTTGCACAAGATACATTGTTGTGTAAGCTTTTCAGACCTACCTCAACAGACCTGTCCTGTATAGCATCAATTGAGGACTTAGAGGCCTTATACACTGAATGTGCATTTGCACCAAAAAAAAGCTAGATGCAGCTCCACAAATATAACAGTCTCGAGACACATTTTTAAAAGTTGAAGGTATTTTTTAACCTGAGCTTATGCGCGAGATACTGGAAAAATGGCGAGATGCGGCAGAACGTCCATCCAGCGCATGTTTACATAGGAAAAACAACTGCAAAACATTGCGGAAGGACACAAATATGGCCTCGGTGTGAACGGCCCCTTAGGCCGAAATGACACTGTCAACCAATTTCTATTATTTAATCATTTATTTTTGAAGATACCTGGCCCTGTTAACATCTTGTTGCATGTGTTTAAACAGCAAAAATGCATATATGATCAGGTTTAAATTTGGTCCAATTTCATATGAGGTATGTGGTTCTAAACCCTATACACATCTGATATCTGGACATTTGACCCAAACTGAAAACTTATATTCGATTAAGATTAATAAATACATGGGAATTCCTATGTCAATCATGAAATCCTCTTGATTGCATCCTTGTGACGTTGATTGATATTTTTATCAATGTCCATTTTAAACCCCTACTTTGGACTACCACTAAAAAGTAGTAACTACACTAAATTGTTCTTACAGTAAGCCTAGTGTGTCTTGACGCATTATTTATGTAAACAGGCGGAACAAAATCGGAAATGTGTCAAAAGATTGGATCTGTGCATTAAGCCTTGCAGTGTAAATGCAGCCGTGTAGGTTATTTTAGTAGTTTGTATTTCAGTGCACTTCCTTTAGACACATAGCCACGAATGGTCTAAACTCGTTAATCTCACATGTGTGGAATATGTATCAGACGTCCATGGATTGCTGTGAAATACATCAACCTGCATAATCCTGTGAGTTCGCTTTCATCCGTTCACACTGCTGGCTTGGAGATGACGCCAACATCATGATCGTGGACAGCTGCTAGTGTACCCCATGGTCACCATCGTGGCCCCTGAATCATAGAGGTGACTGGACGCACCACAAATTTGAGCCTGGAAGGGAGCTCTTGTGCTTCATGTTACCCTTCTCTGAAGATGTCCTCACGAGGGAGCGAGGTAGCTTTCGGCATGTCCACCGCCTTTTCTCCACATGGGTGCTTTTACTTATCTCCTCCCTTAAGATGAAAAGGAAGTGTGAAGGAACTGCTGTTTCAAAAAAAGGAAGCAGTCCCCACATCTGGAAGCTCTTTTGGTCCCTCTCTCTGCTTCTCTTGCTCCAGATCCTCCAGCTCTGGGGTCTGGAAGAAGTTAGCGGGGGTGTGTGATATGAAACTAGCTGTTGAAAAGGTACCCCAGAAAGAATTACTTTGGAGAACTGTGCTCTACCTCACTGAATTCCCCCTCCCCCAACACCCTACGGCCCTCATTCCCTATCTGAGTGGCCCAACGTTGGGCAGCTTGAACTTCCTTCAACCTTTTGCTTTCAGATGCTCATTTTTATAAAGTTGTTCACCTGAGCTTTTTGTGCAGCTGATCAAGGATCTTTGGGTAAGTACTGCCATTAATTAGGAACTCTACAGGTTCCTCAATTGTCAGGACTGTCAACCTTAATAGCCACTGTTTAACCGTGTCATCCTGATTGCGAATTGGAACATAAGGTCTTTAATCTTGGTAGATTCATTCTCATCAGCTTCCGAAGAGTGATTCCGATTTTCTTTGGCACCAGTGTGAATATATTACGGATGCTTTCCAGTTGGTTCATGGTGAAATTGAGATTGAAGAGCACCCTTGGACCCCAATGGGCAACTGTTGTAGCTGTAGTCTACCATACTGCCACAATAACTACGCCAACAGTGTAACTGAGAAAAATGGCTTCAACTATTCAAGCTGTTTTTTGTCCAGTCATATTTGGATTATAAAATAGTTTCACTCTGAGACCCGCTTTGTTGTTTAGTTAGGTGAAGAAACCACCAGGATCCTGAAGAGAAGGAGATGGACTTCCAGTGTGTTAAACGTTACACATTAGCCAGGCTTAATTTTCTTACCACAAAGCGGGTGACTGGGTCATGACTTGTGGAACCTGCTTTATCTGTCAGTGGCCAATTTACATTTGGGGATTGTGGAAGGAGTCTGGTTTCACAGCGAGTCAAGTCCCCTTTCAAAAGGGCTCATCAGATACAACCCACTCATATGTCTGCCACAATAACCCTGTCACATTATAGGCCAGGCCAAATTTTTCTCCTGCAGCTCTTTTTCAGTGATTATTGCTTTCTTTATGGCCCGTTTCACAAAACCACCGAAAAGCGGAACCTTAATTTAGGTTGAATGTTTTGCAAGGCCAGACAGAATGTATTGCCATAATAACAAAGCCACTTGTTGGGACAGTTCACTTGGATATTCGATTTACAGACCTTGTGGTTGTGTCACACTGAAGGCACGGCAAGCATGACGATTGCTTAAATTTTTGGCGTCTGGATGGCACCAGGGTGAGACATTGTCAGAGAGCAGGAAATTCCTCTGTTCAAGCTTCTAGCATGCATGGAATGTTTGACAAAGCAGAACCAAGGCTTTTAAGAAACGTAAGACCTTTTTTTTGTGGACCACACTGTGTGGAAGTCTAAGTTTTTTTCAAGAGCTCCATTGACATGGATTGCTAAGCAGTCCTCCCCCTGGGAACATACATCCAACTGCAAATGGGAGCTATTGAGAAATAAGACACTAATTTTTCTGTTTTTGTCAGGATTATTAGAACCATTCTGTAAGATTGTTTGCAGAATAATGGTCATTACTGTTATCTCCTTCCTCAACCATTCGCGCAATGACTCAATGGGCTTCTGTAACCAGCAGCGCCAGGGTTTTGTTTAGCCAGCTGATTAAAGTCTTTCTGGTTTAGACATCAGGGCTTTGATGGAACTAAAGTGTGATAAAAGCCACTTTGGAAACATAGAAAGTAAACATCTGATGATACTTTCTGTGTACAAAGGGCATGTGCCTCTATGATATCACAGGGGAAATTTAAAATGCGGTGTAAAATCAGCAGGTATTAAATATTTCTCCTTTAACAGTTTCAGATCTACAGATCCCAGAGGTTCAAGTTCAAGGTTCTTTTTTTTTATTCTAAGGATAATGTTTATAGCTCAGGTGTTCGGCTTTCCTAGTATCTAAAGTAATGAGTTCTGTGGTTTGGTAAATTTTAATTGTCTGATCGCATGAAAGGCTGTGGAAAAAGACGAGGAGTGCCAAATGACAGCTTCAGTTTTTTTAATGTATTGTGGTTTGTTTCTTGGTTGCAGGCCGTTCACGTATCCAGTCATTGGCTGAAAACACAGTATATTTCCGCAGGAGACTACGGGAGATGGGATTCATCATCTATGGCAACAATGACTCACCTGTGGTACCCATGATGCTCTATATGCCTGCCAAAATCGGGTTAGTCTTTTCCTCCATTCTCTCTCCGTATACTCCTACATACTATTAAAAGTGTTCTTGAAAAGTCATAACTTGTTTAACAGGGTTTTGAATTTATGAATATCCAACTATTGCCAAATGTACAGTGGGGTTCAAAAGTCCACATTGGAAAGCTGGGATTGAAAATCTAATTTAAACCTATAAATAAATAGTAAAAAAAAAAAAATAAAAAAGATGGCAAAAGATGGATGTTTCCTTTTGACACACTTAAGCAGAATATATACAATAACCATCTTATGACAAAAAAAATGGTGAAACATACTTATAAGGAAACAGCCCTGGAAAAAAAGCATATGTGCATATGGCCCAGACTACACCACTGATTCTGAAATTAAACAAACATCCCACTCAAATTGTTATGCTGATAATATAATTTCTAAAATAGAAAAAAGTTGTAGAATTGTCACAAGTGGTACCCCACTGTATATGTATTAGACTCATAAATACTGTAGAGAAATTGTGTTTAAAACAGGAACATTAGGGAAAGGGTAGTTTGGAAAGAACTTCTTAAATGTTTTGTTGAAAATTAATGTGGCTGTGTGTGCTTCCAGGGCATTTGGTCGGGAGATGTTGAAGAGAAACATTGGGGTAGTGGTGGTGGGCTTTCCAGCCACACCGATCATAGAGTCCAGAGCCCGCTTCTGTATCTCTGCGGCCCACTCCAAGGAAATGCTAGACAGGGTAACCACTCGTTTTCTCTCCACAGCAAATATATCTACTAATTTATATCACTTCAAAGCAGTATTGTACCCTTTACTGGGCCTTGTTTCTCATGCCATAAATTTGAGTGTTTACAATGGAATATGTTGACCTAATGGAAAAAGCTATGAGCTTTGATGACACACTGATGTTTAAGTCAGACTTTAAAGATAAAGTGTGTGATTTCTGGACCTTTAGTGACGCCGAATGAAATTGTAAAAATAACTGTTTTCAAACAGATTCCTTTTTTCTTCCGTTGGTTGTACAAACAGATAGTCCCTCCCCAAACTCACACCATTGGTTGAACCAATAACCACGTTTACACGCACTTAAGAAAACAGTTTATTCCAGGGTTTTTGCCGAAAATGGCATTCTGAAACGTCATGTAAACAAGAGTGCTGGTTTCTTTACGCCGTTTAAGGGATTATGATAAAGCTGTTTAACACATCCAGGTTTCTTCTGGAGAACGCGGCTTTATGTGTGGTCATGTAAACACATAAGCGCCGTTGTAACAGGTTTTTGAGGAGTGCGCATGTGCGTGGAACAGATCGATTAACAAACTTCATAGGATGCAGCCCAACAACATGTCAACAAAATATTTTTGTGAGTACAGTGGGGAAAGTATATACACTCTAAAATATACCCATTTATACAAACCAATGTAAAATATCGATGGTCCATCGCGTTCGCATATATGCATTCTTACATTGAGGGAATCCCAGAGTTTTACGTGAAAGGGAAACCGCTACTATTGCAGAGCAATTCTGCAGCTGGATGCTCTAGAGAGTTAAGAAAACAAACGCTGCAGTACGCTGCTTATACAGTGAATGTAAACCGGAACACCGCTTTCTCGCAGTAACCCGCTGGTGTCGCAATTTTCCACGCACATATCGTGATTTATAAAAAATAAACTTGCCGTAAATATGTGCGCACCGTCTGGACACTCTTGACTGTGAGTACGCACTCTTTTACTGGTGTGTGTGTGTGTGTGTGTGTGTTGTGTGTGTGTGTGTGTGTGTGTGTGTGTGTGTGTGTGTGTGTGTGTGTGAATTGGCGACTCCAGCTGGACAAATAATGAACTGAACAGACTGATTATAAACTCTAATTCACATTTAGAATAAAAAAGTATGTAGTTAAGCACTTGAAACAGAAGTAATCGTTATCAAGCCAATAGTCGCCTATATTATTTTTATGTAACTAATTGAAAAGGTATTCAAATATAAGCTGTAAAAGGGAAATATTGGTTTGGGATGCGCTGCGTTTGGAGAACTTTCCTGTGTCATCATAGAGAAGGAACATACAGTAACTAAAAATGACAGCAAAGATTTCTTAGTCTGAGATATTTTCTGTTCTATTGCAATCATGTACTGAGATAAGTACAGCATTTGAATAAAGATTATATGTAATGCAATGCACACTTGACTCTGACTGACGTGAAATGGCTCGATAAAACAGACAGTAGCTATAAGACAGGCACTGCTGGCCACATTCAGTAGTCGAACAGATCATTGGAGAGACATGTCTCATCAGAAACAGTATTGTACAGCTGCAAACAGGTACAGCAATGCACATAAAATGCACATCAAATGTGCTGCCTGCTCCACTTCATCCTGACCCTCATCGCAATGAAAGCCCTGTTCTAGTCTAATAAAAACATTATGAAAAATACATTTGCCGTTCAGCTGTTTTTTGAATGTAAAATACCAGTCAAATATAAAATCTTAGAAATCCGATGAAATCAGACAATGCTGCACAAAGAATTTTAATAATGTTCGTTTTGTTTCCAGTACTAAATATTTAACTTCTCAGTAAAAACACCCTTAAAACGATTTAAAAGGTTTTCTGAGAAGCAAAATTGCTTAGGTTAGATTTATGTCTGCAAAGATAAAAACATGTTGCCAAGGGATATTCAAGATATATTCTTTGAAAACAAGTTCATATCTTAATAAATAATGTTTCTTCATGGTGCAGCATCTAACTTTTGGACACATGTGACATTTACAGTCTTATCTCTTATAATACAGTTTCTCGTACCGTTAAATGCAGTAATCACGTGTCTGGATGGTGAAATGCATATGGTAATTGTATGCAGATGAGGATATGCATAGTAAAAAAAAGGCGCTGTACGCTCCATATATGGTTATTTTGGGGAGGAGACGGGGTGGAGAATGAATCACGTGCATGTACGCACAATCTTCCGCTAGCTGGGATTTATTAAGGGAACTATGCGCAGGTTCTGGCGTACATACGGTTTTATAAATCTGAATTTTTTTGTGCGTACGCAAAATCGGCCTTTTGTGCGTACGCACACTTTAAGGATGAAATCTACGCAAAGTTTTATACACGAGGCCCTGGTCTATAAAAACAAGCTCAAAATAAGTGATAATAAGCAATTAATTTGTTTACCCAGTGTGGGGAAAGTATCAGCATAGAAATCATAACAAGCAAAGTATACTCTAGCCTATATAAAATAACATCTTTTCAATAAATGTGTTCTTAAAATTTATATATCACCATTTATTTTTTATTTTTTTATTTATTTTTATATATATTCCAAAAATACGTCTGCCCATCTAAAATCAATTAATAGCCAAAATCTCTTTCTTCTGCTTGGGCGTGTGTGCATGCATGCAGGAGAGAGATATTTTGTATGTTTATCTTATATAGGCCGAATAATTTTTATTGTATTTTGTTTTATTACAGATCTGCACATGCTTATCATGTTCAACTAAGCGAGAAGCCTCATTTTTTTGCAACAAGATGTGGTGTAATTCTGAAAATGTACTGTAATAAACCATTTAGACTTTGGATACATGTAAAAAATTATTGGAATGAAATTAACCGGTTATTAACTGGTTACCAACATTTATAAATAACATTTTCACAGTTGAAACAATTGAAAGGGACTTTGTTCCCATTTTCGGTTACGTTCAGCAAATAATTTTGTTTGTTTTTCGGTTTTCATTTTCATTCCTTGAAACGTTTTCAGTCCCTGCTTTTAAAAACATGGCACAATAGAAGAAGTCTGCATAAAATGTTCTGTCTACTCTTTAAATTTCTTTTTTACGATAAGTTCAAACCCCTACATCAATCTTTTGAAATTCAGTATCTCAAACTTGATACACCCTCTTTGTTTGAAAGTAATCATTGAGTAAAGAATTCCAGGCTCCTCCTCAAACTGTCCTGCACTATAAATTAATGCTAGTCTCGTCTGAGGCCGCCGTTGATGGGTTTACATAAGCAGTGCCTGCCACAGGGGTCTGCACTGGCAAGAGATCAAAGAGCATCTTAATCTGCCTCCCCAAGGACACTTTGATTTAACTGTGGTGAAAAGCACACCGGCCGTCAGCCCCCTCCCCGTGCTTAAGAAAACACTACACACTTTGATGTGACCAGTTATCACGTCAACACATTTTTCAGTGTCCTTTTGACAAGTTTTACTGCATTTCTTCCATAACTGAATGACTCGAAATTGTACGAAGTTCATAACGAAAGTTTTAGATGTGTAAAGTACTGTAACTGTGTATATAGTCATATTTTCTGATATGATTTTTTAAAAAGATGAGCACTTTGGGATGGGAATTTTGGTTGTACATCTTGTTCTACCAAGGCCAGAAACATACAAAGTATGCGTATGCAGATAAGAGTTCTTTGCCAACGCATTGCCAACGTACGGCCAGTTGAACGTGCGTAATTCCTTTACTATAGCGATAACAATCCTCAGTACTCAAAGGGGGGCGATATAGTTACCTTCAAAAGTCTGTGCCATTAAACTGCATTTGTTATTATTCAGGTAAGTTGGTTTGTAAGAGAAAACTCACCGTAGAAGCAGAAAATTCACACTAATGTCCACTTTGCCGTCACTTGCAGCAGCGTTGAGAATGCATAATTGCGTTGTGTAATGCATTGCATTCTGATACATTTTGGAATGTAACAACGCATAAAAGCGAGCTTGTGTAGGGTATGTTTCGACCTTAAGTACTCGACAGATAGATAAATGGACTATGGAGTACACATCTGTGCTATTTTTTATTTTTTTATTGTTTGTCTGTTTACATTTTACATTTATACATTTATACATTTATACATTTACGCTTTTATCCAAAGCGACTTACAGTGCACTTATTACAGGGACAATCACCCCAGAGCAACCTGGAGCAAGTACCTTGCTCAAGGTGGTGGCTTTGGGGATTGAACCGGCAACCTTCTGCTCACCAGTTCTGTGCTTTAGCCCACTACACCACCACTCCACTGTTTACTAATCAGTGTCTTTGGCTGTTGCATTGCATGCTCTGTTTTTAAGGCGTATAGTGATAATCGTAATATGAGATGTATCATAATCGTTTATCTTTTAAAAACATCTCGGGACCACTGCTGGAGAAAATGAATGGGATTTTTTTTTTCCTGTACCATACTGTTGCGCCCGATTGCTATTTGGCGAATCTCTCTAACCGATCACAAAAGTAACAATGAGTGTTTTTACATGCACAGTCTTACAATGATTAAGCTTAATAAGCCGACAACGTGTGAGGTCCTGTAAACGCCTTAAAAGGTTTTCCTTTATTGGGACGCCTAGATTCTTTCCCATTTAATGTTGCATGTTAACGTCTTTACTTGCGTTCTTACTGGCAAGTGTTGTGCGTATGCCTTTTTAAGCTTTGACGTGATTTCAAGTCTAATATAATTGCAGGTTTCTTACGTTCCCTGATTTTTTTGAATAAGATGGTTTGTGATAGTTAGAGAAATGTTGCATCAAAATTGTGTCTAACTATTGTGTTTTCATGTTTGATCATTGCTGTCACTTCCAAGGACTTAGGTGCTCATGCCCATCCCTATTTTCCTATTTTGCCATCAAATTGATAGATTTGTCTACCATTGTCACTAGCCAAAAATGATGTCAATTTAAATAATACATGAAGTAGAAATTATGTAACTACATTTACACACTGCTTTGACTATATTATGGGACACTTTCAAGTTATAAGAACATTGTAGGTGGCATCCGCCTCTCAGCATTAGTGTGTTATGAATTACATGTGTAACCATGAAAGTAATAGAGCATGTTGATTGTTCTCAGGTGCTGGATGTGATCAGTGAAGTAGGCGACCTGCTGCAGCTGAAGTATTCACGGCAAAAAGTTCTTCCCTCATTGGACTGACCCTTTGATGAGACCACATATGAGGAGAATGAAGAGTGACATACTTCCTCTCTGAAACCAAATGTGCACTGCTTATCTTCTGTCCTTCAAAAGGAGGCAGTGAACCACTTAATTAATAACCTTTTTTTTTTATTTTTTAAAGTAAAGAAAAAAAAGATATATCATGTTTTTTTAACACCTGAAGCTCTGATCAACAACACAGGCATGCTTTAGAAGGAAATCGCTTACCTTTCTTGCTCCCCAGTTTCCTTTAGTTCATTTGTCACTACAGTTTTGTTTGGATGTGAGGTTTGGGGTCTGTTCTTAAAGGGACAGTTCACCCAAAAATAAAAATGTTGTCCTTTACCCACCCTCATGTTGATCCAAAACCTGAGGACTTTCTTCCATGGAACACACAAGGAGATGTGAGGCAGAATTTTAGACTCAAGCCTAAAGTATACTTCGGTTTTGACGTGAACGCTTAGCGTCAGCGTACAGTTGAACTAGCCTTCCAAAGTATACTTCATTTCACTGTGCACGCATACACATGCCGTTGGCACATGCACGCTATGACTGCTATGAGAAATTGGACTATTTCTCTTCAGGAGTTTAGACCATTAAAGATGTCTTCATATTCCTTCAGACTCGAGCTATACAAATTGCAGGTATCTCCTGACCTGCCCACACACGGGTTCTTGACCTGCAAATCCGCTGTTGTTGCTTCCACATTCGTATCCTGTTGTGTACAGGCGATAACATCTAGCGCTTCTTCGTGACAGCAATGGCTCAAATGTATGTGTTTCTACTTTGTGCACCCATTAATTAGTGTAAATAATTCCAGGTGCATTTGCATACTGCACATTCAGAGTATGTGCGGTTATACAAATCGTGCCGCGCTCTTTCAGTGTTCGAGCACTCTCAGACACCTTGCGTTCATGTCTGATCGAAGTATGGGTTTTAGTCACCATTCAGTTTCATTGCTTGGAAAAAAAGATGCATGAAAGTGACTCAGGCTGACATTCTGCATAATATCTAATACAGGTTTGGAACAACATGAGGGTGAGTAATTGATGACAGTATTTTCATTTTGGGGTGAGCTATTCTTTAACTCACTGTGGCATTCATTTAGGAAAGAAATACTTCAGTTCCTCTCTGCCAGCTAGCTACAAGAGGCTTTGAGCTGCTTGTGTACTTGCAAATGCATATGTCACCTTTTAAAATGTTTTTGTGCATAAAAAGCATTGAGACATTTTTTTTTCCATTAAGTGAGAACAGACAGGTAGCGAACTCGTATTTCCAAGGATACTGGCCTATGAGAGGAATTACTGGTTCTTCTGATTGCATTGTCAGTACATTCACTGTGTTACCTAAATCAAACACAAAAAAACTCCACAACTTGGCTGCATAGTTGTTGTTATTTCCACAGATTTTGACTTGAGGCCAGCACCGCTGTCTTACTGCAATCTGGCTATCATTTTTCATATGTTGCCAGTGTATTTATTTTTTCATCTAGATATAAATCGCAGAGGGCAATGTTGGTTATGTCTGAGAAACATCTTGTGCATATTTATCAAATTTTCACCTCAGAGGAAACTTGGATGCTGATTGTACGCATTGTGTCCAATGATATGCACATTTGTCAGCAGGGCGCTGGTTGTTATACAGGAATTCTTGTTTGTAGAAACTACAAAGAACATTGTTGCGTGCTTGTTGGCGCATTTCTAAAGCGATATGGAAATATTTTTTAATGGAGACTCGGTTCATAAGTGCAATGCCATGGATAACTAATAAGATTTCTGTCTAGAGGGTTTTGCAAATGTCTTAAGTCGTGTATTGCTTTGTAGTTTTATAAGCTTCAGCTTTCAGCATTGTTTTTGATATGTTGAAGTTTGTCATGATATAATTTCGAAGGTCTTTAAAAATAACCAAACTCATTTCATCTTCATTTATATGTCAGGCTCAATGTTCACTTTTGTGTATTCTTGTATATGTTTCTTTAATGTACATATTTATTTATTATTCATGTTTTGTATGTTTTATTTTTTTGGAGAAGTGTACTTTAATCATCAACGGCAGCTCCACATATCTTATGCACATGCATGGTGTGCATGCTCACAGGGCAAATACTACTGATGAGTAATTTTATATCATTTTATTATTCCCTGGAACGCATGTGTGATATAATCGCCCAATCTGCTGGGTAATGACGCTTTAAAGGTGCTGAACTTTGCACACTATGATGTTTTGTCACTTCTGTGGCTTTACATAAATTGGGCCAGGGGGTACATTCGCCCTTATATTTAATTTATCAAAACATTTACAACATCAGAATCCAGAGATGTTTATGTATAATTTAATGTTATTTCTGTTTTGTTTTTTTCCTGTAAATCAAATGCAAGGGAACCAACACTTAAAGTATAGTGACCTACAAAGTCAAAGGGAGAGAGAAGATTTTTAATAAAGCAAAGGATGGAAATAATCAGATATTTTCTTAATAATATAAAGATTCACATAAGTAACATAAGATTAACAAAGAAAGTAATGACTGATCCAGTTGATGGCAAGACTTTGATGTTCAGATAAACATCTGCTCTATCAGTACACTCACTGTATGTGTTCTAATATAACTTGGATTTTGCTGCCTGCAGTGCATACGTTTTTCTCTTTTTGAATGAAAGTACACTGTGGGCTTCATATTAATTCAGGAACTGTTACACTCTTCTATGTAAAGTAAAATAACTTTTTAATTCAAGTCCTCTGTTTGCATTTTTCACTTCACATTTTTTGCATATTTCCACACTCTCCTGAATTACTTCAAAATGTAATTATATTGTAATCCAGTGCATACTTGATTACAAATGTTATACTTTTGATTGATTACCTTTGTGGTGTTCATGGAAGAGATTGCAAGACCATAGTAATAGAAAAATTACTATGCTTAAAATGACATGTTAAGCTTCAAAGAATTCATTGACAGAACAACTTATTTCATTTTACTCCCCAACTCTCCAAAACCAGTTTATATAACATTGAGAAAGCAATGTGATCTTATGAAACCATCAAAATGAGAAGGCACATACCTTTTAAAAGGATAGTTCACCCCAAAATGAAAATACTCACCTCATGCCATCCCAGATGTGTATGACTTTCTTCTGCAGAACACAAATTAAGATTTTTAGAAGAATATATAAATCCATACAATGCAAGTGAATGGGTGCCAACATTTTAATACTCGAAAAATCACATAAAGGCAGCATAAAAGTAATTCATAAGACTCCAGTGGTTAAATCTACATCTTCAGATGTAATATGATAGGTGTGGGTGAGAAACAGATCAATATTTAAGTGAATGTTTGCTAGAAATTCTCCTCCCTGCCCAGTAGGGGGTGTATGTATGAAGAATGTGAATCACCAAAAACACAAGAAGAAGAATGAGAAAGTTAAAGTGGAGATTGACTGAGCAGGGAGGAGAATTTATGGTAAAAATTTACTAAAATATTGATCTATTTCTCACCCACACCTATCATATTGCTTCTGAAGACATTGCTTTAACCACTGGAGTCATATGGATTACTTTTATGCTGATTTATGTGATTTTTGGCACCCGTTCACTTGCATTGTATGGACCAAAAGAGCTGAGAAATTCTTCTAAAAATCTTCCTTTGTGTTCTGCTGAAAAAAATATAAAAGAAGACACAAATAATGAGAGAATTTTCATATTTGGATGAACTATTCCTTTAACACACAGAACCTTGTTACCGTACAAGCCCTTAACTCAGACTTTGCATTTTTATCCACATTAGTGGACATATGAGACCGTAAATGCCAACGTTTTACATAATAAAGAAAACATCCTGGACTTTTCTGTTATAACAAATGTTAGGGGGTGTGATATGATATACTGTATCTATTTTATGACACATGAATATTATCATCAAATATTTTTATAATATAATTCATAATATACTGTAAATGTTTCTAAATAAAAACTCTAAAATTATATTATATACATTAAATTAATTCGAACTTTCTAATATGTTTCTTTTACATCAAACACTGTAATAATAATAAAAAAAAAGGTAAAATCTTATTCTTTGCTGGGTCTCATGAGTATATTATAACTCTTACAACTTTTCTGTGATAAATGTTTAGGAGTTTTGCCTTTATTTTTATGATAGTCTACATGAACATTATTATCTGACATTGTTATAATATAAAATCACATAATTACAAAATTTTTTAAATAAAAATGTATAAACTAATAAAGTGTATTAATTTAATCATTAATTGAATTATAAAATAATTTAATATAATGTAATATGTTTCTTACACATCAAACACTATAATGATAAAGTAAATTTAAATGCCCAAAAAAATAAAAATAAAACTTTCCTAGGTCTCATGAGGATATTATACCCCCACACAGTCCAAGATTCATTCATTCATTCATTCAGGCAGTCAGTCAGTCAGTCAGTCACAGTGTGGTTATATGAACCCCTCCTCCATGGACGTCACACAAGCGGAGGGAGATGAATGGCTCGTTCAGTTAATGCATGAGATTCCTTCACCACAGTACCTACATGAGGCTCAGACTTCTATATGTGCGAGTCAAGAGCACATCATTTATTTACGCTTTCATTGGATAGTAAGGATACTATGACCAGTGATTTTTTTCTGTTGCGTGTCCAGTAGCTTCGGTTCTTTATTGCGCACTGCGCTCCGCTTGACGCGTGACTGAGGAGCTCACCAGGATCACACTTCAGGCTATTGAGATTTCCAAAGGATAGAGGCAAACTTGCGCGCATCTCTCACTATGTGAGCCGCAACACATGGAAGATCATCTGAAAAACTAATTTAGTAAAATTTGTAATGCTGAAATGCTTTTGGAGACCAAGAACCTTTCAGAAGATCTGATGGGCACCAGGACATGACACTTGAGGGTTGTTCAGTTGCACAATAAGAATTTAAATTCGTTTTTACTTTTTGGACTTTTTTGGATGGATTGGTTTTATATGAGAAACAACCATATAGAGAAAGAAAGAGACATGGAAAGTGAACCTTGGGACTAAGAAGATTTAGTGCAGTTCTGAACTGGTGCATAGTTGCAAAATCATAGTAAAGGCTGTTTATTTATTTATTTATTTTTTATTATTATTATTATTTTTTTTTTTTTACGAAGTCATGCTGATTCGAAGCCAAGCTTTATGGTGGGCAGTTTTCTTGACACTTTGTCTTCTGTTGGTCAAAGGATTTCCCACAAAGAAGCACAGAGCAAATCAAATCAAGAACAGGAGCAGCACGTCTCTAGAGGTACAATATGATTTCAGTGACTGAAAGTCTCAATCTACCTGTTATTTGTTTGTCTAGTCTTAATGAGACTTTTGCGATTTTATTAAATAGCTTGCAGAGTTTGTCCATTTCAAAATTAATCATTGTAAGATCAGGCATGACTCAAGAGACAAAAGCTTTCAACCAGTTAAATGACTCTGTCCAAAAAAATAAACAAATAACTAATTGGTTTAAACAGGAATCATATAAGAATCCTAGATTCTACTGGATGAACTGAAATTCTGAATAAATAAATAAATCTTAATAAAAATAAATAAATCATATATGAATATTGTGAGGATTCTTATCTGATTCCATCAGGACTGATTTCAAATTATGATAGAAATTCCATTAGCAGCTTCTAGTGTCTAGGGTGTGAACGAGCTGAGATGAACCATGTAATCTTTTTGGGGTTTTAAGATCCATTCAGTATGAATGACATTAACAGTTTGTTCAAACATGAAATTATTTTAGGTCTTAAACTAGATGGTGTCACATGAAACAGCTGGTGGCATGACTGAAATGTGATTTAAACTTCATCTATGTAGCCTCTAATCTAATTATTAATGACCATACAATTGTCTATCTTGATGTTCTGTCAGATGTTCTGAAAAGTAACTTTCATCACCTGGCTCAGCTTTTAACAACTATGCATGAATACTGAACTCTTAACTGTAAAGAACAGTCCATCTTTTCATGAAGCAGCAGGTGTCAGACAGTTAGGAATTCCATTTTATTATGTCATAGCTGCTTTTTCTTTCTTGATATCTAGTTGATTAGAGATTAGACTACTCTCAATATACAGTTTTCCTATAGTAAAATGTGCTTAGTGGTTGGAACAGAGAACATGTTAATTTCCCCAGCTTATTCATTTATAAACCAAAGTTAACAGTTCATGGATTATTTTAGGTCATTAATTCATTCATTTTTCCTTTTAACTTCAGCATTAAAGTTAATTAATCAGACTAAATACTGGGGTATGATGTATAGAAACGCATGGGTTTTCAACCTGTGGCATTCTGCTGACTCAAATCTTTTGAATCCGTTCACAAAAATGATTCATTCAGATTTATTCAGTCAATTTTTGTAGATTACTGCTGCATCAAAATATCCATACTTTTCTACTATTTAGTATGCCAAAAACAGTATGCCAATATAGTAGTGCAAATGAATCCTCAGTATTCATTAAACAGTAAGCAAGGAATTCCCGGGTGACCTAATATTTCCAGAAAGATTCTGAAGTGGGGATTGAATGGACCCTTTCCTATATCCTATAATGCCTCGGGAGCTGAGGAGCTGTCACATTCAGAACACCAGATTTTAAAAAAGATGGTGACCCACTAGTCCAACGGCTCTTTTCAACTGTAAATGATATATACAAGGGCGTAGATTTGGCTTGAACATTAGGGGGTTGCAGCGTGAAGCATTTACATATTTCCATTGATCATGGTATAAATAATGGGGGGTTATACTTGCATGTTTTGATTATAGGGGATTATCATCCCCCCTGGAATCTATGCCCCTGGAGATTATATATATATATATATACAGTTGTGCTCAAAAGTTTGCATACCCTGGCAGAAATTGTGAAATTTTGGCATTGATTTTGAAAATATGACTTATCATGCACACTAATTTGTCACCACCTACTGGCATAGATGTAAGCTGTGTCTGGAAAAAGAAGGTGTGGTTGTTTCAAGGAGCACAATGCTTGTTGACCCCTCTCCAATCATAGCGCTTTTGGTTGTGACCATTAAGCTCTATTTTGGTCTTGTCACTCCAAATTATTGTGTGCCAGAAGCTGTGAGGCGTGTCAAGGTGTTGTTGGGCATATTGTAACCGGGCTTTTTTGTGGCATTGGCTTCTTTCTGGCAACTCGACCATGCAGCTCATTTTTGTTCAAGTATTGTCGTACTGTGCTCCTTGAAACAACCACACCGTCTTTTTCCAGAGCAGCCTGTATTTCTCCTGAGGTTGCCTGTGGGTTTTTTCTTTGTATCCTGAACAATTCTTCTGGCAGTTGTGGCTGAAATCTTTCTTGGTCTACCTGACCTTGGCTTGGTATCAAGAGATCCCTGAATTTTCCACTTCTTAATAAGTGATTGAACAGTACTGACTGGCATTTTCAAGGCTTTGGATATCCATTTATATCCTTTTCCATCTTTATAAAGTTCCATTACCTTGTTATGCAGGTCTTTTGACAGTTCTTTTCTGCTCACATGGCTCAGTATCTAGCCTGCTCAGTGCATCCACGTGAGAGCTAACAAACACATTGACTATTTATACACAGACACTAATTGCAATTTAAAAAGCCACAGGTGTGGTAAATTAATCTTTAATTGCCATTTAAACCTGTGTGTGTCACCTTGTGTGTCTGTAACAAGGCCAAACATTCAAGGGTATGTAAACTTTTGATCAGGGCCATTTGGCTGTTTTCTGTTACCATTATGATTTAAAAAGGAGCCAAACAACTATGTGATGAGAAATGGCTTCATATGATCACTATCCTTTTTTTTGCATGATCAGCCATATTTTCAAAATCAATGCCAAAATTTCACAATTTCTGCCAGATTATGCAAACTTTTTTGAGCACAACTGTGTGTATATATATATATATATATATATATATAACACACACACACACACACCAAGAAATTTGTCCCTTGTTCTTAAATGGTGCTTGTAGATTATTTTCGTGGTTGTTGTTATTACATCAATGTGTCACAGGACAATGCCCATGTTCTTGGATGAAGTATGTCCTGAATCTATTCATACTACTCACCTGCTTACCTAAAGAATGTACTGTTTTACCAGGCCAGAAGTGCATCCACTGTCAAAAACAATACAGACAGTACTGATTTCAGACACAGCTTACATCTATGCCAGTAGGTGGTGACAAATTAGTGTGTTTCAAATGTCATGAGTGATGTCTATGAGTGAGTCATTGATTCAGTCGATTAGTTAAAAAACACTGGGTGCATCTCAATCAGCTCCCTAGTTCAGTAGTCAGGGCACTGATCAGGGAGTCAGCCATTTTTAGGGCTGTCTCAATCGCAAAATCGTTCCAGTGCACTGAAACGTTCGCTCCCTAAAAAATCCCACAATGCACCATAAAAACCAGGGAACATCATTGCTCACTATGTTCCCTACCGGAAACGTTGTCATGTCTTCTGAAGTCTCTCAAGTCATTAGAAGATGAGCACAAGTGTAAAACTATAAAGTCCAAGCCTTTTTTTTTTTCTCTTTATATAGAAATGTTGTTGGTAATGTCTTTTATTCATAATTACCATGACATTTTTAAAACATTTGAGTTGTTAAAAGGTTTAAAATATACTCCAGTATATTTTTATTTCTTTATTTATGGCATTTATCTGTTATAATAACACTGTACATTTGTATATCTTCAAGGAAAATGAACGATAGTGTCATTTATATAGCGATGGTGCTGATTAATAACAGCTGCGCTTCGGGGGGCCTGGGTAGCTCGGTGAATAAAGACGTTGACTACCATTGAGTCGCAAGTTCGAATCCAGGGCATGCTGAGTGACTCCAGCCAGGTCTCCTAAGGAACCAAATTGGCCCGGTTGCTAGGGAGGGTAGAGTCACATAGGGTAACCTCCATGTTGTCGCTATAATGTTGTTCGCTCTTGGTGGGGTGCGTAGTGAGTTGTGCGTGGATGCCATGGAGAGTAGCGTGAAGCCTCCACACACGCTATGTCTCCACAGTAAAGCGCTCAACAAGCCACGTGACAAGATGCGCGGATTGATAGTCTCAGACACAGAGGCAACTGAGATTCATCCTCCGCCACCCGGATTGAGGCGAGTCACTACTGGGCATTCCAAATTGGGGAGAAAAGGGGGTTAAAATCAAAATAAATGAAATAACAGCTACGCTTCAAAGCGCAAGCTCGTTAAAGTGTCGCAGGTCACTGAATCATAAGTGTCCCAGTGTTCAGTGGATCGGTAAACTTACCAGTGCCCGAAATCATGTTCACAATATACTGATTTACGACATAGGGAGCTAGGGGGCTGATTGAGACACAGGGACAGAGTGGTTCAGGACAAAAATAATGGAAGTGAATGAGATCGATTCATTTACTTAAAAGATTCATTTAAAAACACTGATTCGTTCATGAACAAAACACAAGTGTTTCAGGCACACTAAATAAACGAAAGCGATTCAACAAAACAACGGAAGTTTGACGAACAGTACGTAAAATGTGGATTCACGTGCATCATGCTAAATAATGAACTACGTGTACAGTGTGTTGTATGATCTGAGGTGCTTGCAAATTACAGTTTAAAACCTGTAAAACTAATATGACACTTTTTAATCAAACACCTGGAGTTCAATGATAAACCGGTTGACTTTTTCATCGTAAAGAGTCTGTGTTGACAAACTAAAAACCAACAATGACCAGCCAAACCAAAGTGCGAAGCCATTATTTTACATAAGGTCCATACTCGCATTTAAAGCAAATAGCGCTCACGTTTATCGATAGTGGATGATTAGGACTAGCTGTGTCTGGACTCAACCGTTACACTGAATGCAGTGAGCGAAGGTCTCACTAAATGTTTAACTTAAGTTATATTATTTAAACAGTATGTTAAGTATTATCTCAAGGGTGTTAAAATGCAATTGGTTGTTGGTTAAGAAATGTTGCAAGTTCAAGTAAAGCTCTTTCAACAGCATTTGTGTTATAATGTTAATTACCATACACAAAAAAATAAGTTTGATTTTAGTGTGATAAAATCGCTTACTAACCATGTCTGTGTAAAGTTATATACAATGTTACAACTTGATGATGTTACGCTGGTAAACTCTGTTATCTGGTAAATGCCATAACACTGGTAAATCCCTGATTTTATCACACTAAAATCATGTTAACATGTATAATGTTTGTGTCTTGTGGCTATACTTTTGAAACTGTGTGTATTCTAATGTTTATGGACTGGCCCCTTTCACTTCCATTGTAAGTTTCTTACTGTAACCGCGATTTTTGCTTTTTTTTTTTTTTCACACACTGCTCAAACTCAACACATCCAATGGTGGGTGCGAGGATTTGACAGAAAGTTGATCGGTGCATGGTGATACTTGGGTGATACAAGACTGTCTTTGTGTGGTGTATGAAAACATCATGTTTCCCCCTACCATCTAAGACAACTGGGCAAGATGTTTTTATTAAAGTAGCCACTGGAGTTCACGTTGACATTGTAGAGCCATTGTTTCTCATGCGCAACAGGAAGTCTTTGCTTTACACAAAAACTGACACTTACTAATCAAAACAGTCAGCTGGAATCTGAGACTCCATGGTTGGGGAAAACATATGGTAGGAGTCTGGTAGGAGTTCAGCGGCCTTGGTGCAATAATTGATAAGTCCAATAATCACAGGCCTTTTCCCCTCTCAGATGCAAGCAGACACCAATTCCACAAATGGCGCCAAATTCTTGATCCCACTCAGAATTTCATGTTGCTGTGTCTTGCCATTGTGCTGGATGATTCCAGTGTGGAAAGCTCTCAAGTGTCCAGTACTCTAATTGAGGTTAAGCTGAAACTGTAAACCATAATCTATGTTTGAAAATATATAGCAAATGCCCTGGTACATGCTGTGAAAGCTATATTCGGATTTAATGAAGAAACACCAGATAATATTTCCCCCAAAACCACCAGAACACACACATAGGATCTTGAATGGAGAAATAGATTTAATAACTTGCCTGCATGTTGCTGAGTACAACTATTTTTTTAGATCTTGACCCTACAAAACATGCTGTGTTTTACTGAGATCTGATTATAAACATCTGAAGCTCGTAAAAAGAGCAGATATGTATCCAATCCAGTGCTTCTTGGGTTATAATGTTAACAGAGTTGGTATCTGCACATACAGTACCATTGGAACAGTTGGTCACAGTTGGTTATCGAGAATCAACTGGAATTCTCCAAATGGGATTTGACGTCTGAGGTTTACATGTAGTTAATGAACAGTTTTCTACACCAATGTCGCTATCTGATAGAAGCCAGCGTGGCTCTGAATGGGTTATATCCATCTTTACGCTCTATCTTTGAGTTTTACTTGCAACACACGGAGGTGTTTTAACTGTATAAATCCTTGGCTTAATGAAAAACTTGCTTTTCTTTCTTTTTGGAAGGGAATAATCAAATCCATCCATTTTACTGAATCATGAGTAAGCCGCTCAGTTTTCCGCTGCTAATGTGTCCCATTTGCTCTCTTTCTAGGCGGTCAGAGGTAATTCTTCATGAGGGTGTTGGGGAAACCAGACTCTAAATGTTTCATGTGCTTTGCGACTCTCAAACAGACTTGGGATGTGTTGCCTCACCAGCTTTGGTGGTGCCCTGATGCCCTACCCTTGTTTTGGTGGCATCTTGGCTCTAATGTATTGAGAATCCCCTGCTGAAAAGACCAGCATGAACTTGGTGGTCCAAGCTGGCTAATGCTGTTTTGGTGATGATCTAGGTGGTGGACAAGCAAAGAATTGTGGTTAATAAGCAAATATGCTGGTCAACCAGTATGGCGCTTCTGATGAAGTTTCTGATCTTGACCAAAGGAGGCTTGCTGGTTAAAGGAATGTTTTAGTTTCAATACAAGTGGAATCATTTTGTTTATGTTTACCACAAATTATTATTTTGACTAATCCCTCATTTATGAAAAAAAGAAGAAGAAATCGTGGTTGCAGTAAAGTAAGGCACTTACAATGGAACTGAATGAGGCCGGTCCACAAATGTTAAAATACACACTGTTTTAAAGATGCAGCCATAAGATGTAAACATTATACATGTTAACATGATTTTAGTGTGATAAAATCACTTACTAACCTTATCTGTGTAAAGTTATATCCACTTATATGCCATAACCCTGCTAAATTCCTGATTATATCACAATACATTAACGTTAACATGTATAATGTTTATGTCTTGTGGCTATACTTTTAAAACAGTGTGCTTTTTAACATTTATTGAATGGCCTTATTCACTTCCATTGTAAGTGCCTTCATGTAATCACAATACTTGCTTTAAAAAAAAAACAAGGAACTAGTATATATATATATATATATATATATATATATATATATATATATATATATATATATATATATATATATATATATATATATATATGTGGTAATCGACATTATACTACAAATGCTGTCAATTGAGCTTAACTTATATTGAATCTGGAACATTCCTTTTGGCTAATCAAGAAGACTGGAGGGACACCAGCATGCCAGCATCCAAAACACAACATATGCTGTTGACCAGCAATGCTGGTCCCAGACCAAGTGTGTGTTTTATTTATTTTGTCGGGGATTTTTTTTCATTTATTCTCGTACTGTAGGTCTCTGCACCCATCCAGATGGCACATCTAAGAAAACACAATAACTGTTTTTGAGAGGAGATAGCACATGGCACTCTGATGCTGTTGAGGCATTCCAAGAGAATCAGATTGTAACATAGTGGTATGCTTGAAGAAAAAAAAAACATAGAGGAACAAAAACATAAAAGCATGAGGACAGTTATTGTCTCTGCCAGGGTCTGGGCAGGAGTCCATCTCTGCAATGTCACTCTTCTTGCAAGTTGCCTTTCTTGTCTTACCTCCTCTGTTTCTGTTGGCCTCCCGTCCTGTCCTCCCTTTGCAAAGATTCAGGAATTCTGGCTCCAGAGGCTTCTGTTCAAGTCAGTTGTTGTGAGCTGCTTTGCACCACAGGAAAGTATTCTTTAAAGTCTCTTTTCTTATATTAACCTGTGCGACTCGTGTGAAATCAAAGCCATCCTTTCAGTCCTAGATGGAAGGGAAAGTGGCTTCGCCGATGTCAAAAAAGCAACTTATACAAACAGCAATATTGAGTGAGGAGCTTATCTTGGCTTGACTTTTTCTCAGAGGTTTGATTATAGAATGATTGAGGGGAAAGGTATGAAAGATCTCTGGATGGCGCACAAAGTGAGGAAACACAGGCAGGCCGAAAAGACTTTGTGGATGGTAACAACTCATTGGTTTTCACACGACTGTAAAAATGGACAGTAGTTCCCAATTGCACTCCGACTGTTCATTTCCTAGAGATTAATTTAACTGACACATTAGCTCTGTTCCAAACATCAGTGAGCTTCAGTGCTGTCTATTGCCTATCCCATAAAGGCAGCATCCTAACCGAAACCTAGAAACCTTATTAGTGTCTGCGTTGGAACACTCTTCATAGGCAGCAACTCTGCATGCCAAACAGTGAACTCTTAACCTTAATGCATATGGCAGACTTCATTTACAATTGATTCCATTGAATCTATCATAGAGTCAGGTTGTCCCATATAAGCAATACAGCACAACAATCTGATTCTGGAAGTAAAAATCACACTTACTTTTTCCAAAGGGGAATTGATTATTAACGATAACCATGAGCTCTGAGGTTGGTAATTAATGGTATATGCTTCTATTAAAGCCATCAGTCTGTGTAATTTCAACATCATTTAAAAAAAAAAAAAAATCTTGTTTAATAGTGGAATCCCTAATTTAGAAAGACACTATCCATGATCCTGAGGGGGAAAATCCACCAATCAGAGAGTCGTGGCAAACAATCCACGGAAAAAGAACCTTTGACTTTTTGTCTGATATTCAAATACTTATTTTGCTTTAAATCAAAGTTTGTAATTCTGTGATTCACCTCAGAGCTGGTAGGTTTGGTTCATTAACTCTTTTATGAAGTACTTTATGAAATCCCTAAGGCACTGTTGCACTCTAAAAACCTTGTTATATTTTATTCTAATAGAGCACAACAGTGCCCGCCCACTTTTTCAGCCATCTGGGTTCCGAAAATATTTTCCCCATTCATTTCTTCCATAGACTTTTAATAACTCCTTTATAAAAGAGTTGTGAGCCATGAACCAAACCAATCAGCTCTGAGATGAATCACAACATCAAGAACTTTGTTTTGAGGCAAAAAACTATTTGAAAATCAGACATAAAGACAAAGGTACAAGGCTTTGTACTTACTGTCTTTCATGAGGGCACAAACTACAATCCCATGAAGCATTGCGAATTATGTAATTGGATAAAAAACAATGGGAACTGTAATAAGTTTTGTCATTGTGGGAAGGAGGAGTGAGAATCGGGTATGTTGAAACTCAAACTCAGGTATTTATTATACGTTTAACACAATCAAAGAGTGGCTTTTCAGTTTCAAATAAACACAAACGCATCATACTGCTGTGCATCTCTCTCTCCTTGTCTCTGGCGTGGTCTCTCCATTTATCACCCTCCCCAGGGCTTACTGCAATCAGAAACAGGTGTTAGACACCATAGTGCTCAGGTGTTTACCCTTACCGCTTTCTCTCTCTCCAGACGAACGCTCAACCACACCGAATATATAAATATATATACCGGAATATATAAAACTATTGATTTAAGATTGTTGATTATAAGTATAGAAAAAATATATTTTACGTTTATTGCAAAATATCCTGAAATGTACAAATAAATAAGTAGTTTAAGACCGACCGATTACGTCATTCACAGTGTGTCATTGGAGTGGGCGGTCGCTCCGAGGCACGTTTCGTGGGTTTCGTTGGCCAGGTTCTCTGATTGGTGGATCTTTCTCTGCTGTACCATGGGTAGTGTAGTTCTTTACCATGTATTCCGCTATCAAACAATTAAGTTGAGATAATGCAGATGGATGGCTTCAACGGAAGCATATAACATTGATGAACAACCTTGTAGCTCACGGTAGGACTGTGTTTAAAGTTTTATAAGTTATCGTTGAAAATCAATTTGTCTATGGGATTTTTACTTCCAGAACCAGAGTGTTGTGCTCTATTGCCAGTCAAAAGTTAGACTGAATTTATGTTTCTCATTATCTTAATTAACCTTTTGATCTAAGGGTTTATTCTTAAAGTGATAGTTCCCCCAAAAATTAAAATTCTGTAATAATTTACTCTCCCTCATGTTGTTCAAAAGAGGTATAACTTTTTTTCTCTGTGGAACACAAAAGATGTTAGGCAAAATGTTAGTCTCAGTCACCATTCAACTTCATTGTGTGGAAAAAAAGATGGTGACCGAGGCTAACATTCTGCCTAACATCTCGTTTTGTGTTCCACGGAAGAAAGAATGTCATAAGGTTGTCAGTGAGGGTGAGTAAATAATGACAGAATTTTCATTTTTGGTTGAACTATCCCTTTAAATATTGATTAATTGACCTCAATTTTCATTTAGACTGAAATTTTAGTGCCAAAAACTCCTCTCCATCACATGGAGCTCCTTAGAGATCAGTGTGTTAAATCATTAAAAGAGCTTCCTCATATCTAACCCCTCCCCCCCCTGCGATGATGAACTTCAATAGAGCGCCGGGGTGAAGTTTATCGTCTGGAGCGGAGGACATCTGTTTTGCATGTGGGAGAGACACAAGCAGTGAAGTGAGACAAGGCAGGCCGTGCATGATCAGCAGAGAGAGGCATTGATCAGTTAATAACCCCCTCAGCTCCCCCTCTCTCCTCTGCTGTGTCGGCAGGGAACATGGGGACCATCAAACCAGCCTATATGCGAAAGAGGAAGAGCAGAACCACATGTTGAAATTGTTGATAGCACCAGGGTGATGTTCTGAAACTTTCAGAAGGGTTACTCAACACTATAGAGAAAGATAGGGAAAAGTATGGTGAAGTTCTCTATAGAACTGATAGGAAGGCATGCAGTATGATGTGGCTATGACATGGAAGTGTACATTTTTTTGTTTCTGATTTATGTGTTTATGTGGTTGTTCTTTGAAGTCTCTGGTGGCTTATAGACAGGGTCTCCACTAGAGCTCTCTTTGAAGCGCAGCATGATCCAGAATGTAAAAGCCAAACTGAGTCTCATCTGGTGGTTATTGCATGATGGAGAGTGCTTGCAGTTAAAGACAGCATGAACATGGACCCTATGTACGTTCTTAATAAATGTCCCTGGTCTAATTGTACATTATTTATCAGTGTGTTATTCTAAAAAAAAAAAATTGTTTACATAATCTTTCATCAAAATTTTGTATCTTTCTTTCACCTCTGAAACAACTTTCGTCTTCTGCAGACATAACCAGAAAAAGTGGCTGGGAAAAATGATTAATGTATTTTATCTGTTAACATTTTTTGTATTACATGATATGCTGAGTAATTAATCAAATTAATCACAATTAATCGCATATAAAATATTTGCAGAGAAAGGCCCCAAAACAATAATAATTTAACATAGTGATTAAATAATACTAACTATTTGCATTTAAATATTTATAAATATAATATACATTATTAATATAATAATTCCAAAAACTAAAATCCATTATTGTTGCAGACGAGTAAAGCATTGATAAGACAATACAAAAAGTGTCTTTAAAAATGCAATATATTATTGATTTCCATATTATTGAACATATTGGCCTGCAGTCCACAGCAATCCAGTTTGCAATTGAATTCGTCTGTCCGAGATATGTTTATTATATGGGCTTTTCTAAGGATGTGTCAGTGTACACATGCGTCAGACAGATGCTTTTGGAGTGTGTCACTTTGGTTGTGTCACATCATAAATACAGCTTTTTATGTCACTGTGTCAAGTTTAATGTAGTTTGAAACCTAGAAAAACAAGTTTCGAGATCCCTGCATTTGGAATTGCGCTGTGTCCAGCTGTGTTTGAACATAAGAACACGTTATCATCTTGTGCTGTTGCAACTGTCAAGCAAGCCTGAGTGTGGTTTTGTTGTCTGTACAGCTGCGCATTGCCTATACAGCTGGAGTGTCGCTTACTGCCCCCTGCTAAAAACAGGTGGTACTTCAAGCTTGAATTGCTCAGATGGTACGAATATTCCTTATTACAGTATGGGGACATGATTAATTGTGTTTAGATTTTAACGTGTTATTTTTAAAAATAATTAATATCACTAATTTAACATGTTAAATCGACAACCCTAAAATTTATATTAACCAATAATATCATACTGTAGCCTGCTTTTTATGATCCTATCAGATCCAGATGGATTAAATCAAGTTCCGCACTATATTATTTCCTGCTGAATATACACTTGGTCATGTCACATTATGGATGGTAAATGATGCGTTACAAATGCCTTTGTATTTAAATGTCTTTAAATAAAAAAAATCAACACGAAATGTTGTTCGCAACCCATTTTATTTCTGTAATATGACATATTTTTGATTGAAATAGGATAGTAAATTAGAAAAAAATTGAAGGGTGGGACTTTATTTGAATTGTGAAAACTGGTCTCTGCATGACAGGCGGTTGGAGGGGAGGGAGTGAAAAATAAGAGGGCTTAGTGATGTAGGCTAAAAAGCAAAGCAATTTCAGAGGCAAGTTAATACATTTTGTTGAAAGATTACAAGGAGAAACGTTTTTTCTTTGAGATAATGTGCACTGATGAATCATTCACAATAAGAACATAGAAGATTTCATGTTGACTGTAATAATAATAATTAGTATTAGAACTAATTCAATAATAATAACAACAATTTAAAGTTGCAAAAATAAAATAATTAGATGACTTTTGCATCTTTTAAAAAGTCAGAACATTTCTGAAAACCTGAAAGGAATTCCTGTCATCTGTCTCATTTTTGAGGCTTGAGACTTTATTGGACATGATTAGTACCAAGCAGCAAAGTGCTTTGGAGTACTGTCATGGATTCAGCCTTTTTCTGTCTTTTTTATTTTTTGTTTTTTATCCCGCCGCAGACTTTACGTCTCCATATTGAAGTAAACCAGATGAAAGAGATACATATCCCTTAATGTGTAATCATTTACCTGCATGCACTGTCCCGACTCCTGAGTCTTCCTCCAGGAATTCATAGTCCCTCTCCTTCCATCAAACGCAGCATTACCCATAATGTCAAACAGCTGTCAAGAGAGCGAGCCATGACTGTCTCAGACAGAGCGAGAAAGAATGAGACTGCAGTACCAAGCGTGCAATTCCTCTTCCTTGTTGATGTTTCTATTCTGTCTGTTTTGTTATGTTACTAGTGGTAACCCAATGAAGCATCGATTGACAGATATGCAGCATGGAAATCAAAGAACTTGAAGAAAACTCTATTTTTTATTTGCAGGCTTAAAGGAATAGTTCACCCAAAAATGAAAATTCTGTCATAATTTACTTGCCCTCATGCTGTCTCGAACCCGTATGACTTAAGTTAACCTCACCAATCACTTTCATTGCATATTTTTTTTTCGTATAATGAGAGTGAATGGTGTCTAAGATTGTCATTCGGACTATCTCCTTTTGTGTTCCATGGAAGAAAGGAAGTAATATGGGTTTGAACATCATGAGAGTGAGTAAATGATGACAGAATTTTCATATTTAAGTGAAGTATCATTTTAAGAGAGACTGCTGAAGTCTACCAAAATTCTGGGGAAAAGGCTTTTCCTGGAGTATTAAAGCTAAAGAAGGCTCTTAAATTATAGTCATGATTTTAACTAATCCCGTTCCAAAATCCACCTGATATGCTGTCATATGTTAGACATTTCATTCCAGATGGGTTTATTTGAAGCCCAGACATCTTTTTTTCATATGGGCCATGAGGTCACAGCTGTATAGATTGGATATGGTGTTGAACTAAGACAGGTCCTCTAACCGTCTTTATGTGCATGACGAAATTTCGTACAAGTATTTATCTTTGAGCCTCACTTGGGCTTTATACAGAATGAAACCTAGTGCTTTCATGTAAATAATGTTTGTTAGATCACCAGATGTTCTGCTGTGGATTGTAAGGCATACTGTGTGTCCTTCTCAGGTCAGAGGTCATGGTGGCTCCAAAGATGTCAGGCAGATGCTTTTGGACATTCAGAGGCAGAACCAGCTGAGGAGCGTTCCATCTTCGCAGCCCCGTCATAAGAGGAGATGGTCGCAGATTCGCTCAGAGGGAGTTCTTCCTAAACCTGCTCCACAGGAGGAAGAGGAACCCTTCATTTTGGACCTGAAGAACTTCCCTGATCTTGCCAATGCAAACCTGGGATCCCAGAACCCAAACATTCAAGTAAGAATAGGCCCAATTTCACCTTTTTGTCATGTGACAAATTTAGTTTTGTCATGTTAACAAGGCTCTCAATTTGAATTTGAATTTAAGTAAATAAAACAGGACATTCACATGCTTTAAGTGTAGTTTTTAATAAAACAGAATTTTTCTTTCAGTGTGAATTACCCATAAACATTTCATCAAGACATATATATATATATATATATATATATATATATATATATATATATATATATATATATATATATAGTATATATGCAGGGTTGGGGAGCAACGGAATGCATGTAACGGGATTACGTATTTAGAATATTAGTAACTGTATTCCACTACAGTTACAATTTAAATAATTGGTAATTAGAATACAGTTACATTCAAAAAGTATTTTGATTACTGAAGAAATTACTTTGCATTTTATTGTCATTTGTTTCATTTAATATTTAGTCCTTTCAGATGGAAAACATTTATACATATAAATGCTGCAATCCAAAGAGCGTTTGAACAGCGGTGAAACACTTTCTTATGATGTGTTACATTCATACGAGCAGACAGAGAAGTAAGTTTGAAGTAAGTTTGGAAGTTTTGAAGAAATAGAAATAAACCTTGTGTAAATTGTCAGCTTTACACAAAGCTAAAATGCTATTTCTAGCCATTTTACATGCACGTTACCAGGCACGATCATATTTTTTTATCAAGAAAATTCACGTTGGATCATAATTTCTTTTTTTCTAGTAAGACCTTTGATATTAGGGCAAAAATCATATTCTTGATAATAATTTTTGTATTGTTTTCCTGTAAAAATATCTACAAATCCTTAAAACAAGATCACTTTGATATATCTTGATTTAGAAACAACACTGCATAATATATTTAGGTTTTTTTCAGAGAATATATTTTTAACATGTGTATTTTGTCTTACTGTACTGGCAGAGTTTTTATAGTCAAAACAAATGAAAAAATCTACCTGTGCTGAAGAAGTAATCCAAAGTATTTAGAATACGTTACTGACCTTGAGTAATCTAACAGAATACGTTACAAATTACATTTTACAGCGTGTATTCTGTAATCTGTAGTGGAATACATTTCAAAAGTAACCCTCCCAACCCTGTATATATGTGTGTGTGTGTGTGTGTGTGTGTGTGTGTGTGGGCAGGTTTAAATGGTTTACGAGGACATTTCTTTAGGTTACAAACTGATAATTACAAGGGTATTATGCTATAAATGTGGTTTATGAGGACATTTCTAGTGTCCCCATAATTGAAATTGCTTAAAAAACATACTAAATTATGTTTTTTTGAAAATGTAAAAATGCAGAACGTTTTTTTGTGAGGGTTAGGTTTAGGGGTAGGGTTAGGGGACAGAATGTACAGTTCATACAGTATAAAAATCATTATGTCTAAGGAAAGTCCTCATAATGATAGCTGCACCAACAAGTGTGTGTGTGTGTGTGTGTGTGTGTGTATAAATTAATTGTCAAAATTAACTTGTTTAGTGGAACAAACGTATGTGAAGTAATTAAATTCCTTGTGTAACTGTGTTGAATTTCTTTGAATTGCAGTTCAGTAAATTCCTCTACCTGTCATTCCAATCAAATTCCAATTCAGTGTCCTCTGGGGTGTGGCCAGTTCAATTCAAATTCCAACTCATGATTTGAAAGGGAGCCAATTTTTATATTCTGAATTTTGCCCAAACCTGTATTTGACTACCTCATAATCAGTTTCTTCCAATGTATACCTTTTTTTTTTTTTAATGCAAAACTACACTGTTAACATAATCTAGACCACAAGAAAATCAAGAAAATGGACAGAATCACTAATTTTGTGTCTTTAGGGTCTATATATCTTGGCATTAGTTTTCATCTTCTAAAGACCACTGTTAATATTAAAGGGGTAGTGTGTTATTCCAGATCTCACTATTACCAAGACCTTGTCATTTCCCTCCTTAGGGCGCACTAAATCATTTTTTAATGAGTTGGCTTAATGTATTGATTTTACTTGGCAATGGTTTGTGGTGAATGTAATTAACCTACGCACTCATTGTTTCACTGTTATTGCAAAGTGTGCTGCTGTGATTGCAGTAGGGACTTTGGGTTTCTCCACGATTACTGGTCATGTCACAGCTGCTTCTAAACTGGAGAGACCTCTTATATTACCCCAAGCGAGACCTTTACACTGGTGTTGCTCATTTCAGCCATGCTGTTCAAACTCTTGCATAGTATACCAAAAAAAAAAAAAAAAAATCCAGAAAAAATCCAGAAGGTGAAAGGCCGTCGCATTATTTTAACAGCCACTTTTAATGCACCCTCCAAGAGCAGATCCCAATCTTAAAATGTTTTTGCAACACTGGTAAAGAAGAGATTTTTATATTTTTAGTACTGCTATGAAGTTTATGTGTGTAAGTAGACTTGAGAGGAAACAAAGTTGTACTTCAGGGAAAAAATACACAGGAGAACCCTGGTAAGCAAATTTACTTTTATAATAGGAAAAATTCCAGAGTCTTCCAAGTGGGAATGGTCCATCGTCCATAGATTTCAGAAAAAAAGCTATTTCATTTTAATGTGTCTCCATTATGGCAGCAGCTAATAAGAATGTATATTGTACTGTCATATAGCAGATAATGTTTCAGGATTTCCAAAGTACCACACACTTTCTGACATTTTGATCAAGAGAATGTAGGCTTTGTGGCTATCTCTCAAGGTTTCTTCTCTTTTTGAGCCATGACTCAACCTTCATAATGGTAATAAGAACAAATTCTCCATCCAATTCAAGAGCTTACCAAAAGAACATAGTAGAGCTCTTTCAAATATCCCAAAGGAATTATGAAACACTCCTCAATCTCTTAATAGTTTTACTCTCTGATGAATGACCTTCAATGATCTAAACCACTAATCTTTTGCCATTAAATTGATGTCTTATGTTCTTTTGTAGTATCAGAGTGTGGAGGCCGACTGTTGTAAACAGTGCAGTTACAGTAGCATAATCACCCACTCTAAACTGCTCTATGTCTTTATAAACAGCTGCTGCAGCCATCAGATTGTTACGCTGTATGGAAAATAAACAACCAATCCTTTGTCTAGGCCTGCTGGAACACTTGCTATCGTTTTCCTGGTCTGTCTGACTCAGGCACTATGAGCCCAGGCATGCACAGAACAAGCCTGTCACGCGTCAACATCCTTCTTAAAAACACTGAGAATGGAAAACATGCTAACACTGCTGGAAATCCAGTGAAAACAAACTTCTGATGGAACTTGGTTTTGCTGGTTTCTAGCTGGTCCAAGTTGGTCATTTATGGTCATTAGCAGATCCAAGCTGGTCTAGATGGTTGATCAGCTATACTTCCAGATGGCAGACATGGTTTGGACTTTGTAGACCATCTTGGTCAGGCTGGTTAGACCTGGTGAACCACCTTGGACCTGCAACAAACCAGATACCATGTTCTAAAAATCTGCTTTACCACCTTAAAGGGCTGTTCACAGAGAATGCATTATTCCGTTATATGGAATAGTTTTCATTGTCAACATTAGCTAAACAGACGTCTATGATAGTATCTGTGCTTTTTCAGCATTTCATGCCACAAGCACAGCGTTTTATACACACCATGTCAGTTTAAAAGAACTTCAACTCTTAAAAACACACCTCTAGGCACTCTTCAATATGTTGCGCTGAGCTTTTTTTCTCTCTCCCCTTTTCTCCCCAAATTGGAATCCCCAATTCCCAATGCACTCTTAAGTCCTCATGGTGGCATAGTGACTCACCTCAATCCGGGTGGCGGAGGATGAATCTCAGTTGCCTCCGCATCTGAGACTGACAATCCACGCATCTTATCATGTGGCTTGTTGAGCGCGTTACCGCAGAGACGAAGCACGTGTGGAGGCTTCATGCTATTCACCGCAGTATCCATGCACAACTCACCACGCGCCTCATCGAGAGCGAGAACCACACATTATAGCGACCACGATGAGGTTACTCCATGTGACTGTACCCTCCCTAGCAACCGGGCCAATTTGGTTGCTTAGGAGACCTGGCTGGAGTCACTCAGCATGCCCTGGATTTGAACTTGCGACTCCAGGGGTAGTAGTCAGCGTCTTTACTCGCTGAGCTACCCAGGACCCCCTGTGCTGAGATTTTTTAACACAAGTGCATGTTCTGTTTGAAAAGCCCCTACACTTTTTTGTAGAACCACAGCTTTCTTATTTGCCAGTATTCTTTGCAAACTCAATTTATGTCTGTCTTTCTACTAGGTCACTATTGAGGTTGTGGACAACCCTCAGATGGAGATTGAGATGGACTTGGTCAAAGAGAGCAGGAATGACTGGTCATTGAGCTCTGAGGAGTGGCTGGACCATAAAAAGCTCTTTTGGCCTCTCTTCTGGGAATATCATGACTCCAGTGAAGAAGGTCCAGGGCAGGGCAGTCTCGAGGAGAACGGTGAGGACCTCAGCTATGAGGGAGAAGATTCCCTTTTGAGCGGGGTGGGTGCGGACTGGAACCAACGATGGAAGGGCTGGGACTCCATGGACAATTATGGTGAGCATGAGAAGTTGTTTGCCAGAAAGAGCTTAAAATGGATGTTCTGTCCCTGTTGCTGCAAAAAGTAGAGTTATTTTGAAATGGGAATCATAAGGAATTTAACTATTTTGATTCCTTGTAACGATTCTGATTAATAAAAGAACTCATGAAAATCATAGGTTCTGGTATTTTTTCTAAAAATGGAACCAGTTCTCAGCTCCCAACCCTATTTGAAATATAGGAATAATTGACATAAATTAAATGTTTGCATTTTTTCCCAATTGTGTAACTGGAAACCCTGAGTATTTTAGTTTTTGTTTTTCTTCAACCTCATTATCGGAAATATCAGCACTCCTGTTAGGGCTTCAAGCCAGGGCACGTATGCCGAGCTGATTTTCTCCCTTGGTTTTAAGGAGCAATGTGGGCCCCAGCCTCCTCTTTAAGTCCTGACATTATGATTTATGTTTTGAGGTCATACTCAAGAACTGCTACATAAACATGTAATTTCTGTCACCACTTCCACAGACTTTCTCTTGATGCCTATCAGCAGTAAACAGTGAAAGGCGACCCGATGCTGTGTGTCCTTATACATTATCACAACATTAGTTGTGGTACGCATGTTATCTCGCCAGACTGTTTCTTGCCAGTTAAGCAGATCATTAGCTCAAAATGTTTACATAAATGGCAAACCATATTGCTGAAATACCATTTTTAACGTGATTTTATCCTTACAAACAAGAACACAACCTATCATCAAGTGCTCTTAACCTTTTCAAAGTATACTCCACAGAAAAGATCACAAAGAAAGTATTGGGTAAGGGATCACTGGAGGAAACTTGAGGCTACGTCTGGTTCACGTTAGTGACAGCAGGCTCTTGAGCATCAGCTTTTTGTATGAGGTCTTTGAAGTTGACACTGATGCTAGGAAAGTGTGGCTGTTTGAAACCCAGGCCCGACACTTGCTAAGAGCAGCATGGGGCCTCTCTGCTAGCTAAACAACTAATATTTGTGTTCAATTAGACAGTAGATCGAAAAAAAGGGCTAGTAGGCCAGAGTTGACAAAGAAAGCGTCTGCTGTGTTTTCATCCTACGACTGGCGCCTCGCTGCGATTCACAAGGCCTGGCCCTTTGAGGTCTCTCTCGGATTTGTGGCAGTTCTCAGGCCTTGGAATGCAATAGTGTTTTTTCCTTTGTTTTGTCTGTCCTCTCCCTTTTCTTTTTTTTTTTTTTTTTTGCACCCAAGTTATATTTACTGCCTGAGTAAACTGCCAAAGCATTTTAGGACAATGCTTTTATGTTTAGGAACTTTCAAAAAATGGTCCTCCATAGTCAAACAGGTAGTCTCACCCTACACTCATGGCATTGGTTAACCAATGTTGCTTTGTCAGGCCACTTAACACTTTAAACTCATTTTTGGGCTGCCGCCTGCAATTTTACACACTCAAATTTAAAAGCTCACCATTTACACATAGTATGGACTAATTGCAAAAAATTTGTCTAATTTTTTCAGAACACTCCCCAAATAAAAACTCACATAAAAAATATTTTATGTTTGTAATCATATGATGAACAGAACCTTTTTTGTTGTTGTTGTCCTTTTTGTTGTTGTTGTAAGCATAAAGTTCTGGTTCTGTTCACTCTATCTCCCTTTAAAAAGTCTTATTTTATTCAAATAGATGGCAGCAAGTAGTAGGAATTGTTTCCCTCTATCACCTTCCATATCAAAATGCAGATCTGAAATATGGGTGGCACTCTAATGCATTTTAGCCCTCAAAAATTTGCTCATCCTTAGATGTTCAGTCTAATTTTCAGTTTATGCACCACCACTATTGTTTCATCGAATATCTCAGCCTCTGAGTGGACTAGAAGCTCAATCTAGGTGTCATTAGAAATCTAATATTCTGCCCTTCATGATGATATAAAACTTTTTTATCTCCAATATTAGAGAACATATTTTTCTGATGATTTGTTTAGCATGTTTTCCTGCAGGGCTGCATATTTTGTTCTGGACATCTTAGATATAACATTGGATTATTCACTCAAGCAAGCTCAGAGACAAGTAAAAATGGCCAATTTTGTAGATAACTGTCTAAGGTAACAGCAGATATAAAGTTTTTGGCTACTTGGGGCTTACAGCTGCATTGATTGGCACATATTTGATCGGCGCATATTTGATGTCTTACAGAAATCATATTTCACTTTGATTCTTTTGAAAATGTGATTCTATTGAAAATCTTTCGAACTGTGGTATAAGGGCAGCACAATAAACTTTAATTTGATATATGACTATATGCCTGTTTAAATCCTATGATAAAGTCTTTTATACTCACATTAATATTTCTACCACATTACCTCTAGGTGGCACTTAAATTTAGCTTTAAAAGCCAAAACATACTCGCTAACGCATATGCGAGCACTTAGCCACCACATTGCCAACACACAGTGCGGTTGAACATGCTTAACGTGCATTCTTGCATTATCATGGCGGGAAAACAAACCTTAGTACTAAAGGGGGCGATAGAGTTACATTCAAACATCTGGGCAATTAAACTGGATTTGTTATTCTATCAGGAAGACTCACAGACTTGAGTGAAATTTAAGATGACATTTATTTGATGAATGTAAAACAGAAATGTAATGTCTCTCTTTGGCGTAGCCCTGTCTGGCGGTCCGAAGAAGTTGTAGCCTACCCCCGTGCAGGACGGGACTCAACTGGTGGTGGTGGGGTGGTGGAGGTTGCCATGTTAGCACACTGAAAAAGCAATGTGATAGATTGTGAGCAGACTTATAAAGCATTGGCTTACATGTGATTGGCAAGGAGTTACTTAGCTAATGGTGCGATGATGTACAGCTGCTAGTCTTCCCACTAGAACTACGTTGCACTTACATTTATTGTTATCATTGCATCAAAAATCTTGTAAAGCAATTTTTACAGTCTTATTGATGTAACTGATGATTTCACTACTTATTTTTGCATTGACTGTTAAGAATAATCTTTCACTGGGATTCTGTTCCACCATGTTTTATCTGCATCATTACAGTGAAAGTGCATTGGTGGTATGTGGCAAAATCCAAAGCCAAGCCAAAAAATAAGCAATTGCAGTGTGCTCGCTGTGGTCATGTCAGCAGTAGTGCCTTGGAGGATGTGGGAATGAAACTGAACCGGCTTCAATCTGTTGCCCCAGTGGATCTCCTGCTCTAAAATAGACCTAATGAGTATACTTAGTGTAGGAGTGTGTTGTGTACAAACAAGCCTGAATGTGAAACAGAGAGGACAAATGAGCCACATTATTAATGATGTGGTCTGCGCTAGAGGCGTACAGTAATGAAGCACTTTTCTGCAATTATGGTGAGCCGCAGAATTACAGGCACAACAGCTTGGTGGAATATTATAGGTTTTTGTTCATTTACCATGGTTTTACTATAGTATTACATATTGTAGTGCCTGTGGTATTAAGGCCATGTCCACATTACTCTGTCTTTGTTTGAAAACTTAGTTTTTAGTTTCCTAACTTTATTGTTTTCTAAAGTATGTAGTTAAGGATAATGTAAGTCTCAAGTGTGGATAAGAGCTGTTAATGTAGCAAAATCAATACATTTTCAAATGAGAAATTATTATGGTGATTTAAATGTTCCCTTTCAAATGTTAGAATGATATTCAACAGATATTTTACATTGTTTATGATCAAGGATGTGAAACAGATTTTTTAATAGGTGTTTAAGAAATATATATAAAAAAATAAAAAAAATACAATGCTCAAAATATAATGTTATGCATTCCAGATAATGCAGTATTTTACAGATATATCTTTGCAACATTTTTGTATACTGAGCAGATGTTAAAGCTAGTATTCAGGCTAGTATTTTTCATAACAAATACCATAGTTTGTTTTATAGAGATTATTGAAATGTTTAATATTTGATATAAGTATTGACATCTCTGCTGAATAAAACAAAAGCTGGTATTCAGTTGGTCTCCCAGCCTGGCCAAGCTGTTGTTCAGCTGATTTAGCTAGTTGGCCAGCTGGTCTCCCAGCCTGACCAGCTGACAAGTACCCGAAACCTTGGTAAAACCAGCAAACCAGACCATCCAAGACCAACAAACCACCTTATTTTGGTTTAAGATATATATATATATATATATATATATATATATATATATATATATATATATATATATATATATATTTTTTTTTTAATAATGTATAGCCATATTATTGAGGAACCATGCATGCTTTTACATGTGGTTACTATGTTCTTACTATAAATAGCACAGTTAAACTATGGTAACACTGAAAAAATATATATATATATTCCTGCCTTCAGTAAATATTTGCTAACTGAATGAAACATATTTTACTTAAAAACGTATGTTTTGAACTTTACCTAATTTCATGTTATATTTGTTTCACAAGATTTTGAGTTTATGCTGTACTCAGAATAGTGAAGAACCATAACAAATAATTTTGAGTGAATTCAACAGTAGTCTGGAGTTTAATAAACCCAACATAATTTTTTAAGATTCCATGGGAAATCACGTGCACTCATGAAAAAAAAAAGTGCTATATCAAATTGAAAGCATCGAGTGAAATCTACTTAAAAAGTTTACTTAATCCATTTGTGTTGGGTCAACATGAAAAAAATCCTAAATCTCAGAATTTAAGTTGGAAGTACTTAAAATAACTTATCTGTATGAACTTTAAATGCATGGTGGGGTAAACCTAGACTCTTAGGATGAAAAAAAACTTTTTTTGGTGTGGTGCCATTTTTGCAGTAAAAACATTTGCAGAGAAACTCAAAAATGTAGGCATACCAAACTAAGGTTTTTTAAGTAAAGTTCCAAGTGGAATGGAAATTCCAAATGGAATACACTTAAAAAAGTGGCTTGTAACAATTATGAAGCACTAGGCTATATTTTTTAAGTACATACAGCCCATCAGTTTTTACAGTGCTACTATGCAAGAACTATGATCAATTCTCATAAGATTGAGGTTTATTAATTTAATAAATAGGTCATTTTTAATGATGATAACTCTCTGAGAAAGTTGTTAATTGAACATTTCACCCAAATCTAAAGATGCTGGCATGTCATCAGTGTTTTCTTTGCTGTGACAGTATGAGTGGATATCTTTATCATCAGCCTGTGGGCTCTCAATTGGCAATGCACCTGGTCAAATGCAGCAACTCAGCCAAAATGCATTAGCGAGGAAACAATTCTCTCCCACTCTCTCTCTAACTTTCTTCCCATCACTACCACCATGGAGTGCTCTCTAAAGCTCTCAAACTTTAATCTCTTTAGCATGGTGGTGGAAATTGAGCATTGTTGGAAAGAGTCTAAGCTATTAGGCCTTGCCTTCCTGCTGAAGTGTTTGTGTTGGCTGGCTTCTCACAATTGTAAGTGGCTGACTTTGCCTCTGACATATTTATTACCAGAAAAAAAGCAAGCTTGGGCTGCCAGGAGGGCCCACATTTTGTTCATTAAAGAGATTATATTTTACAGAGGAATATGCAATATTAATTTAGTTGCGCATCATTAGCTTTCTTGTGGAAACAACAGAGGGATGCACTTAACTGTGCTTGGCTGTTTAGATTTGCATTGTCAATCCTAGTATTTTGGATGTTACACACTGAGTTCAAATAATAGCAGGTACTTAAAGAGTTGAAGGACAGGTGAATTGCTTTCAGTGTTACCTCAGAACGAGAACTGAACTGAAATATTTTAGATGAAGAGTTTCCTTTCAAAAGCTTGCTATATAGAGTATGGTGAAATTTATTTACTATTACTCCAACTAATTTGTGGTCTGAGCTGCATTGCATAACATTCCCACATGCTGCGTGAGGAATTAGTTTGTTTTAATCAACAGAAAAGCTTGTCCCAGGACAGTTGTCATAGATTTCCCTCATTCATTTGTTAATTCTTTCATTCATCAACAGAATATGAGGACGAAGAGTGGAGCGATTGGTCTCCATGTAGTGTCACCTGTGGTCATGGCAATCAGAAGAGGATACGTTCATGTGGCTATGCCTGCACTGCCACTGAGTCACGGACATGTGACCTTGAGCGTTGTCCAGGTAAAACCCCTTTCCTCAATTAAGACATCCAAATCCTTCAATGAGATCCCGTTTTCTGGAACCTTAAATGCCAATATTGTGGATCAAATTGATAAAAGTAATTTTCCTTTTTCTTTTTTAACAAATGTTCAGAAGCTTTAGAAAATGTTGATCATCAAACACATATTATATGAGCTGTTTTATTTTTTTTTTTAATTAAAGTTATATATGATCCTCTAGCAATAAACATTAAATAAAACTATGGCAAACATAGGTAACAGTGTTGCATATTCAGCCTATATTAAGCCTGTAGCCTATATAAACTGTTATCAAGTTTGCGACGAGGTATTGGTTTGTAGGTACTGATAAACTTACATTTCCCATAAATTAAAGAAAGTATTTGTGTGATAATTTTGTCTTACTATAACTTTGGTAACAGGGTTGAAGGATGAGCTTTTTGTGTTCAATTTGTGTAAAAATAAAAAAAATGCAATGAGATTTATTTCTTCCTGCTGTGCTGTAGGGTCCAAATTATGTTACTTTTCTGGTGTAACAGTTTTAAGAAATGTAATGTAATTTTTTTGTAATGGCAGGTAAATTATGCAATAACAGGGTTGCACAAAAAATTTGGGATACAGCTTAATATTACATTTTTGGTGATTATCATTTGACATATCTAAAACGACCTTCTTTTTATGCTAGTTTAATTTAATGTTATAATAGAGTGCATCAGTGCCCGCCCAATTTTTCAGCCGCCATGGTTTCGGAAGTACTTTTCCCATTCATTTTTTCCATAGGGGTTTCATAAAATCCTTCATAAAAGAGTTCTAAGCCATGCACCGAACCATCCAGCTCCAAGGTGAATCACAATGTTACAAACTTTGATTTGAAACAGAAAAGTGTTTGAAAATCGAAAAAAGAGACAAGTGTACATGACTGTGTATTTACCATCTTTCATGAGGGCATTAACTACAATCCCATGAAGCACTATAAAACTATTGATTTAAAGTGGTTTATTACAAGTATAGAAACTATATATTTTAGTTTGATTGCAAAATATTCGGATCTACACAAATACAGTATATAAGTGAGAGTGTAAAGAGACCAACTCAATTGCATCATTCACAGTGCGTCATGTGAATGGCCGGTTGCTGCAGAGCTTAATTGCCGCAGTTGGTTTTACATGATTCTTTAATTTGTGAATCTTTGCTTTTCAGCAACATGGGCAGTGTAGTTCTTAACCAGGATTTCCACTATCAAACACAATTTTTAAAAAATAAAGTTGAAATAACGCAGACTGCTGGCTTCAACAGAAGCATCAATTTACAGCTTTGAAGCTCATGGTAGATCTGTCTTTAAAGGTTTATACTTATAACTTATCGTTAAAAATCATTTCGACTTTGAAGAAAATGAATGGAATTTTTAGACTGTTGTGCTCTATTGAGATCCCCAATCCTTCACTGATATTCCTATTTCTGGAGCACCTAAGGCCAATATAAGGTGCCTTTAAGTAATTCTCTTTCAAGTGACAACCTGTAGTAATAAGTTCTTTGAATTTAATTACTGAAAATCAAGTTGAAAAAACGAGTTTAGCACACTGTGTATCGATACCATTCCCCAAATTTGCCTAACTACTCACTTCTAATCTTGATCTTAATTCCATCCGGCTCTTAATTATGCTGAAAGTGAGGAAAAACGAATAAACCTCATTCATCTCTGTCAGGAACGCAGGAGTCCAACAAACACTATGGCCACCAGACCCATGTTAGGAAAAGAGCAGTTTGGCCTCCTGACTGTGTAATGTATACACTATGAAACCGCTCTTTCAGAGCAGCAGGCGTTTACTTGGCTTCAGTATGACAGATCAATGAGGGCTTTCAGTCTAAAAGCCCCTGATACAGGGCGGCCATGCACACACGGGCAAACAACCACATATGCCCACACGAATGCACAAGTTAACTTACAAAATAAAACTTACACTTATTCATACTCTCCATCAGTGTTGGGTAACGTTACTTTTAAAAGTAACACGTTAGAATATTGTGTTAATATGAATTAAATTAAAAGTTTAAGTAACTTAATTAAAAAGTAATTTTTTATGGAAAGTAAAGTGTTATGTTTCTTTTGAGTTATTTTTGCGTTACTTTTTTCTCACAGCCACTTTCTCTTCTGCCATGCTATGCATTCCACACAAATAAGCCATGCATTGCATACAAGAGACATTACAGGTCATGCTAGCTACTGTACAACACTCATGTCAAAACAACATAGTAAACAAACAGATATTTAGAAAGTAGGTCTTCACGTCATATTTATAATAAAGAATCAATAACATGAATGTGCATGATTTGTTTTTCCATCAACATGGCAGCCAGTATGAATAATGAAGCATAACCATGGTCTTACCTAAAGCAGCAAAGTCCAACACTTGAACCTACATCATATCTGTCATCATGTGCTGTACGACATCGACAATGTCAGAGTCAACTTAAAATGTTTTTCAAAAGTCAGGATAAAATTCAGTGGGGAATACCAGCCTAACATGTTCAAGGAATATGTCTGATAATAAAAGAATATTTTTCACTTAAGTCATCTCAGTGCACGCCTGTTTTGAGTTGATCCACAGTGCATACAAACGCCACTGGCTGATTGCATAGGACATCAAAGGCACATGTTGATACAGCTTGAATTGAATAGTTTTTAATGCTACCAAAATGTCGTAAAAACGGTTTGTTTCATGAATCAAACTACTTGTTTATTATAAAACAAAAATGTAGAATCTTTTTAGAAACTAAGACATTTTCTCTGCGTACACAATCGATGTAGTACATTGCCTGGAGCCACTGATCCAGAGTCAGCTTTTCTCATCCCATTCTCCCAATTACGGGGATCTGTAACACGGAGTAATTCGGTTGCACAAGTCAGTGAATTGAGCGAGTATTTCACCCTGTGTATCATGTCGTGGCCAGTGGAAGACAAGTGTTATAATCCCTCTGCCTAAACTCATTTACTGATTTTTTTAATGCAGTGTGTATTAACACATAAATCAATCACGTTTCACTCAACCGAATGTTGACTTCATATTACGCTAAACCACACAATGTTCCCGGCTTGTATAGCTAATGCGCATGTACGTTAGCGAGTTGATTGACAGGTGATGTTTGTATATAAAATGGCTCTTTTACCTGCAAGGTGGGACTTCCTTTCTACATCCATTGACTGTTGGGTGCTAGAGCTTCTTGGTTGGGCGTTCCCATTTCTCCCATTCATTTAAATAGAAGTGACTCGTCTCTGCTAAATAGTCTCTGGCCTCACACTCTATAGAACTACAATGCCCAACTGTCCCTGGGATTGTTCACCCCAAAATTAAAAATTCTCCCATCATTTACTTACCTGCATACCATCCCAGATGTGTATGACTTTCTTTCTTCTGCAGAGCACAAACAAAGATTTTTTTTGAAAAATATCTCAGCTCTGTAATTCCATACAATGCAAGTGAATGGTGACCAATGCTTTTAAGCTCCAGAGAACACAGAAAGTCATCATAAAGTCATCATTTAATTAATGTCTTCTGAAGCAATCCAGTTGTTTTTGGGTGAGAGCAGACCAAAATGTAACTCCATTTTCACTGTACATCTTGCCATTGCAGTCTCTAGGTATGATCATGATTTCAAGCTTGATTACGCTAGTGCTTAACGCATGTACAGAGTGCTAGATGGCGCTGTAGGAAGTGTAACCAAGCTTGAAATCATGATCGCCAAGGAGAATGCTGTCAAGATATACAGTGAAAAAGGAGTAACATGTTGGTCTGTTCTCACCCAGTACCAACTGGATCGCTTCAGAAGACATTGATTAAACCAATGGAGTCTGATGGATTATGTTTATGCTGACTTTATCTGCTTCTTGGAGCTTCAGAGGCCTGATCACCACTCACTTGCATTTAATTGACCTACAGAGCTGAGATATTCTTTGTGGCAGGACGAATGAGGCACAGTCAGGCAATTCTCAAGGTGTTTTATTGTGATTGTGGCAATAGTGAGAAGTTTAAGACTTAATAGTTTGAGGTGTCTTTGGTGCAGGGGCGTGGTGAGCGTGCCGCAATGTCTGTGTCTGTGAGTCTCGTGCGTAGTGAAGCTTTTTCCGGAGTCCGCTCTGCGATCGGTGCTTCGCTGGAGCCTGGAATTTATAAGAGACAGAGAAGGGTATTAGTGATATTCTCTGGAGTTGTCGCTCACCGTCTTCCTCTTCCTCCGGCGTTTAAATCCTCTCCAGCTGATTGATCACAGGTGAGGCTGATCAGAGTCTGCGTTCCAGGATTTATTGGATAATGGGCTCCAATTTCAGGGCGATGCTGAAGCGCACGGGATACTCGCCACATCTTCTAAAAATCTTCGTTTGTGTTCTGCAAAAGAAAGAAAGTCATACACATCCTAGATGACATGAGTTTGACTAAATGATGAAAGAATTTTCATTTTTGGATGAACTAACACTTTAGCCTGCAAGCACTGAGATTTGCTGATGAAATTCCTTATAAATTACTGACCCATTAAGACCTTTCCCTCTGAAATTAATATTAAATGGTTTTAGATGGGCAGTGCTGGTTTGTTACCTGGTTAAACCGGCAAATGTTTAAGGTAGACTACTAGTGTAGCCATGATGGGTGACCAGAAAACTGCATGAAATTGCCCCCCAAAATACCTTATTCTAGTCAATTAGATGGATTTGATTGGTCATTTAAGATGGTCTCCAGTTGAACCAATACAGCTAGTCTACACTTTTCATATTGTATGTTTCTTTACATATTCATTTTAAATCTGTCCCTCTTACATCTACAGATGACTTAATTCCTGTGACAGAACCAACTCCTCATGAAACGGCAAACAGCACAGAGCTTTTTGGCTCAGGTTGGTTGAGTTTTGTTTGTGTATGTCTGGGGTGTTGAGCACAGAGTATGCATGTTTATTCAGCACAGTATGATTTATAAACATACATAGCCAAAAAAAGTACTACGGCAGTGTCACAGTGATGCTATTTGATACACAGTTGAAGCCAGAAGTTTACATACACTTAAGTTGAAGTCATTAAAACAAATTTTTTAACCACTTCACATATTTAATATTAGCAAACTATAGTTTTGGCAAGTTGCTTAGGTCATCTACTTTGTGCATGACATGAGTAATTTTTCCATCAACTGTTCACAGACAGATTATTTCACTTTTAATTGACTATATCACAATTCCAGTGGGTCAGAAGTTTACATATACTAAGGTAACTTTGCCTTTAAGCATCTTGGAAAATGATGTCAAGCCTTTAGACAATTAGCCAATTAGCTTCTGATAGGAGGTGTACTGAACTGGAGGTGTACCTGTGGATGTGTTTTAAGGCCTACCTTCAAACTCTTTGTCTCTTTGCTTGACATCATGGGAAAATCAAATAAAATCAGCCCAGACCTCATAAAAACAGTTGTGGACCTCCACAAGTCTGGTTCATCCTTGGGAGTTATTTCCAAATGCCTGAAGGTACCACGTTCATCTGTACAAACAATAGTACACAAGTATAAACACAATGGGACCACGCAGCCATCATACCACTCAGGAAGAAGATGCATTCTGTCTCCTAGAGATGAACGTAGTTTGGTGCAAATCAATCCCAGAACAACAGCAAAGGACCTTGTGAAGATGCTGGAGAAACAGGTAGACAAGTATCTATATCAACAGTAAAACGAGTCCTATATCGACATAACCTGAAAGGCTGCTCAGCAAGGAAGAAGCCAATGCTCCAAAATCGCCGTAAAAAAGCCAGACTACAGTTTGCAAGTTGTTGGGCCTCATGTATTCAGATAGAAGACAAAGGCAGGCCTAACACAGTCGTAAAAACCTAACTCAAGCCCCCACATTCCAAGTCGTAAATTATACTGATAAAAATCGCGCCAAAATCAAACAAAGGGAGTCCAAAAAGACTACAAATCCCATGAAGCCTTGCTCACTAAAAGATCAAACTCTCAACTCCTATTGGATGAGGCACACAACAGAACGTCCCTCAAACATGACATCATCAGGAGTTGAAATACCTCTGAAATGCTCCCAGAATTTGCTTCCAACGACTTTGTTCACCGAGTATAGACGTAGTTTATCGCTTCTCTCAGGTGCAACCTCGTGGCACAAGGAAGTAACGTCTGACTTGAAACTGTAGCCATACAATCTCCATCGCGCTGGACAAGTTGAGATTACTCTGTGTTCCACCGAACACTCTAACGGATCCGAAGGAGACCGCCGAGCAATTCGCATCTTCATCCGTTTGCCTACAGAAGTGAAGAGATTAAAGATTTCTCTTCCATCTTCAATCAAGTCGACATTTCTGAGATCTCCGCCAGCCTGCCGAGAATCAACAACCGTACCGCCCGCCGACAGAGCGAGGAAACGGCCTCCCGTCATCATCCGAGCCTCAAGGAACCGGGTCAGAGCTAAAGGACGAAGGAAAACACATTCTACCTGTGTCCTCATGCGATTCAAGTAAGAGGTTTACGTCTGGGCAAAGATAGAATATTATAGTGTGCTATTCTTGTGTTTCAAGGTTTTTGCTTGTACAGTTTACGGACCGCCATGTCCGCTCATTATTAATACTCAGGGTATTAATTATCATGATTTTGTTTTGCTGTATTGTGGTCCAACCAAATTGGACTGTTGCGCAATTTCGCCATTGCGGGTGAGACAGGTAAACTGAGTTCATCCATGAAATAGTCAAAGTATGTGGGACTGTTTACGAGCCGTCCACTGCGTCTGTGAGCGATGAACTAAACAGCTGCTTTCTCTCCCACGATCACGAAATCGGCTTTAGGGCTGTCACTTCTCTCTCTCTCTCGTACTAACCACACACACACACACATGCAGGCACGCAACCCCTCACAAACATTCTGGCACACATTTTGGCTCGTAGATAGCTTAAATGCTAAAGCCCAGCTTTGTCCCTAAGCTATCGTACAAGCGGATACAGGTGGTAACTGGTAGATGCCATCTCCGCCCCCATTCGCGGTCATATTCCATGGCCGGAAGTCTCGCGTGACATACTCTCCACGAGAGTCACGTCTGCCATTTTGTGCGTGTCCCTCCTTACACACACACACACACACGGTCACACACAAACTGTCACACACACACCTTATGTGTTATAGGATTATTTTATTTCCATATCTAATCATATCACTGTTTAGTTTGTAGTTGTAAGTCAGAAGTTTATTGACTGCATTGTATTAATTATTAATTGATATTACTGCTTAAATAAACCTTGTTTATATTACAAAGAGAAGTGTTTTGGATGTCAGTGCTCGGATTCAAACCTTCATTCATTGTTTTTTTTTTTTTTCCCGAAAATCGATATTCTTCGGATGTCGATTTTCCTAAGAAAACAATCTAATATTGAGACTGTTTTACCATCTGGTTATTAGTCCCTAATTCCAGGGTGGTGCCCCGTCAATGTTAATCCTTATTAATATTCTATTGATTTTTGATAATTGATAATTATCTTTGATGATTGTTGAATTTGAATGCTCAATAAGCTAGTGTTAATTTTAATTAATGTTTCATCGATGTTAACAATTAACGAATATCTTTGATAATTGTTGATTTAAAGGATTAAAAAAAAGCTAACATTGATTCTCATCAATGTTCTATTGATTTTAATAATTAATAATTATCTTTGATAATTATGAATTATTGCTAATAACCAAACTTGCTCCTAAACGTTGCACACTACATTTACTGGAGCCCCATATGAGGTTTTAATGAGTTAGATTCAATTAATTAATTTAATTATTAATTAATAACTAAAGAAATAATTACTAATTATTTCTGATAGTAACACTGATCTAAACAACCAGTAAAGCCCTACAAAGTGCACATGTGGACAATGATCTTACTTTTTGGAGAAATTTTCGCTGGTCTGATGAAACAAAATGGAACTTTGGCCATAATGTCCATCATTATGTTTGGAGTAAAAAGGGTGAGGCTTGCAAGCTGAAGAACACCATCCGTGAAGCATGGGGTGGCGGCATCATGTTGTGGGGGTGCTTTGCTGCAGTAAGGGCTGGTGCACTTTACAAAATAGATGACATCATGAGGAATAAAAATTATGTGGATATACAGTGCATCCAGAAAGTATTCACAGCGCTTCATTTTTTCACATTTTGTTATGTTACAGCCTTATTCCAAAATGGATTAAATTCATTATTTTCCTCAGTTCTACAAACAATACCCCATAATGACAATGTGAAAGAAGTTTGTCTGAAATCTTTGCAAATTTATTAAAAATAAAAAATGGGAAATAAAATCACATGTACATAAGTATTCACAGCCTTTGCTCAATACTTTGTTGAAGCACCTTTGGCACCAATTACAGCCTCAAGTCTTTTTGAGTATGATGCTACAAGCTTGGCACACCTATTTTTGGGCAGTTTCTCCCATTCTTCTTTACAGGACCTCTCAAGCTCCATCAGGTTGGATGGGGAGCATCGGTGCACAGCCATTTTCAGATCTCTCCAGAGATGTTCAATCGGCTTCAAGTCCGGGCTCTGGCTGGGCCACTCAAAGACATTCACGGAGTTGTCCCATAGCCACTCCTTTGTTATCTTGGCTGTGTGCTTAGGGTCGTTGTCCTGTTGGAAGATGAACCTTTGCCCCAGTCTGAGGTCCAGAGCGCTCTGGAGCACGTTTTCATCAAGGATGTCTCTGTACATTGCTGCATTCATCTTTTCCTCGATCCTGACTAGTCTCCCAGTTCCTGCCACTGAAAAACATCCCCACAGCATGATGCTGCCACCACCATGCTTCACTGTAGGGATGGTATTGGCCAGGTGATGAGCGGTGCCTGGTTTCCTCCAGACATGACGCTTGCCATTCAGGCCAAAGAATTCAATCTTTGTTTCTCATGGTCTGAGAGTCCTTCAGGTGCCTTTTTTGCAAACTCCAGGCGGGCTGTCATGTGCCTTTTACTGAGGAGTGGCTTCCGTCTGGCCACTCTACCATACAGGCCTGATTGGTGGAGTGCTGCAGAGATGGTTGTTCTTCTGGAAGGTTCTCCTCTCTCCACAGAGAAACGCTGGAGCTCTGTCAGAGTGACCATCGGGTTCTTGGTCACCTCCCTGACTAAGGCCCTTCTCCCCCGATCACTCAGTTTGGCCGGGCGGCCACTCTAGGAAGAGTCCTGGTGGTTCCAAACTTCTTCCATTTACGGATGATGGAGGCCACTGTGCTCATTGGGACCTTCAATGCTGCAGACATTTTTCTGTACCCTTCCCCAGATCTGTGCCTCGATACAATCCTGTCTCGGAGGTCTACAGACAATTCCTTGGACTTCATGGCTTGGTTTGTGCTCTGACATGCACTGTTAACTGTGGGACCTTATATAGACAGGTGTGTGCCTTTCCAAATCATGTCCAATCAACTGAATTTACCACAGGTGGACTCCAATAAAGTTGTAGAAACATCTCAAGGATGATCAGTGGAAACAGGATGCACCTGAGCTCAATTTTGTGTGTCATGGCAAAGGCTGTGAATACTTATGTACATGTGATGTTTTTCATTTTTTATTTTTAATAAATTTGCAAACATTTCAAACAAACTTCTTTCACGTTGTCATTATGGAGTATTGTTTGTAGAATTTTGAGGAAAATAATGAATTTAATCCATTTTGGAATAATGCTGTAATATAACAAATTGTGGAAAAAGTGAAGCGCTGTGAATACTTTCCGGATGCACTGTATTGAAGCAAAATCTCAAGACATCAGCCATGAAGTTAAAGCTCGGTCGCATATGGGTCTTCCAAATGGACAATGACCCTATGCATACCTCCAAATTTGTGGGAAAATGGCTTAAGGACAACAAAGTCAATGTATTGGAGTGGCCATCACAAAGCCCTGACCTCAATCTGATAGAAAATTTGTGGACAGTACTGAAAAAGAGTGTGCGAGCAAGAAGGCCTACAAGCCTGACTCAGTTACACCAGTTCTGTCTTGAGGAATGGGCCAAAATTCCAGCAATTTATTGTGAGAAGCTTGTGGAAGGCTACCCTAAATGTTTGAACCAAGTTAAACAATTTAAAGGCAATGCTACCAAATACTATCAAATTGTATGTAAACTTCTGACCCACTGGGAATGTGATGAAAGAAATAAAATCTGAAATAAATCATTCTCTCTACTATTATTCTGACATTTCACATTCTTAAAATAAAGTAGTGATCCTAACTGACCTAAGACAGGGCATGTTTTCTATGATTAAATGTCAGGAATTGTGAAAAACTGAGTTTAAATGTATTTGGCTAAGGTGTGTGTAATCTTCTGACTTCAATTGTAAATACCATGGTACTTTGATACCATGGCACTGAAAGATGCTCCATATTAATGTGACATACTATTTGCATGTACTATGGTATTTCTATGGCACTGCAGAGTACTTCCATAACATAACAATTGAAAAAAAATTTTTTATTGCTATGGTACCATTTTCAAAAGCTCATAGTAGTACTGTGGTAATTTTTGTAAACTGTAAAACTGTAATAGTGGTGGTATTTTTATATTGTTTGTATTATCAGAATCAGAATCAGAATGAGCTTTATTGCCATGTATGCTTACACAAACAAGGACTTTTTCTTGGTGACAGAAGCTTCCAGTGCACAAACAATACAGCAACAAGCCAATAAAAAAGCCAATAGAAAATACAAGTATATATAGAAATACACAATAAGAGTTCCAGGTTGTTATGACTGCACCAGTGAGCCAGCCGTTCAACCTCCCTTCTGTATGCAGACTGATCGTCATCTTGGATGAGGCCGATGACAGTAGTGTCATCTGCAAACTTCAAGATCTTGACAGAGGGGTTCTTGGTGGTGCAGTCATTGGTAAACAGGGAGAAGAGTAGTGGGGAGAGCACACATCCCTGGGGGGCACCAGTGCTGATCGTACATGTGCTGGAAGTGAATTTCCCCAGTCTCACTAGCTGCTGCCTGTCCGTCAGAAAGCTGGTGATCCACTGACAGATAGACATGGGAACACAGAGCTGAGTTAATTTATTCCATAGGAGAGCTGGGATGATGGTGTTTAAAGCCGAAATGAAGTCCACAAAAAGGATCCTTGCATATGTCCCTAGCCTGTCCAGATGTTGCAGGATATGATGCAATATGATGCAGGAGGTGTTGGTGTTTGTGTGAAGTGAAGGTCAGAGCGGGTGTGTGATGTGAGACTGGGCTTTTCAAATCTACAGTAAAACACATTCAGGTCATCAGCCATCTGTTGATTCCCTACAGTGTTGGGGGATGGTGTCTTGAAGTTAGTAATGTCTTTCAGGCCTCTCCACACTGATGCAGGGTCATTAGCTGAAAACGTGTTTTTCAGCTTCTCAGAGTAGCTTCTTTTAGCCACATTAATGTCCTTAGTCAGTGTGGTTTTGGCCTAATTATACAATATTTTATCACCGCTTCTGTAAGCATCCTCTTTGGCATGACAAAGATGTCTGAGTTTTGCCCTAAACCATGGTTTGTCGTTGTTGAATGTTAAATAAGGCCTAGTAGGAATGTACATATCCACACAGAAACTGATATACACTATATTGCCAAAAGTATTCGCTCACCCATCCAAATAATTAAATTCAGGTGTTCCAATCACTTCCATGGCCACAGGTGTATAAAATGAAGCACCTAGGCATGCAGACTGCTTCTACAAACATTTGTGAAAGAATGGGCCACTCTCAGGAGCTCAGTGAATTCCAATGTGGTACTGTGATAGGATGCCACCTGTGCAACAAGTCCAGTCGTGAAATTTCCTCGCTACTAAATATTCCACAGTCAACTGTCAGTGGTATTATAACAAAGTGGAAGCGATTGGGAATGACAGCAACTCAGCCACGAAGTGGTAGGCCACGTAAAATGACAGAGCGGGGTCAGCGGATGCTGAGGTTGCATAGTGCGCAGAGGTCGCCAACTTTCTGCAGAGTCAATCGCTACAGACCTCCAAAGTTCATGTGGCCTTCAGATTAGCTCAAGAACAGTGCATAGAGAGCTTCATGGAATGGGTTTCCATTTCTGAGCAGCTGCAACCAAGCCATACATCACCAAGTGCAATGCAAAGCGTCGGATGAAGTGGTGTAAAGCACGCCGCCACTGGACTCTAGAGCAGTGGAGACGCGTTCTCTGGAGTGACGAATCACGCTTCTCCATCTGGCAATCTGACGGACGAGTCTGGGTTTGGCGGTTGCCAGGAGAATGGTACTTGTCTGACTGCATTGTGCCAACTGTGAAGTTTGGTGGAGGGGGGATTATGGTGTGGGGTTGTTTTTCAGAAGCTGGGCTTGGCCCCTTAGTTCCAGTGAAAGGAACTCTGAATGCTTCAGCATACCAAGAGATTTTGGACAATTCCATGCTCCCAACTTTGTGGGAACAGTTTGGGGATGGCCCCTTCCTGTTCCAACATGACTGCGCACCAGTGCACAAAGCAAGGTCCATAAAGACATGGATGAGCGAGTTTGGTGTGGAAGAACTTGACTGGCCTGAACAAAGTCCTGACCTCAACCCGACAGAGCACCTTTGGGATGAATTAGAGCGAAGACTGCGAGCCAGGCCTTCTCGTCTTACATCAGTGTCTGACCTCACAAATGCGCTTCTGGAAGAATGGTCAAAAATTCCCATAAACACACTCCTAAACCTTGTGGAAAGCCTTCCCAGAAGAGTTGAAGCTGTTATAGCTGCAAAGGGTGGGCCGACGTCATATTAAACCCTATGGATTAAGAATGGGATGTCACTTAAGTTCATATGCATCTAAAGGCAGATGAGCGAATACTTTTGGCAATATAGTGTATGATGTTATAATATCTGTGAGCTCATTCAGACTGGTGTCTGCAGTTTCAAAAACACTCCAATCAGTGCAGTCAAAGCAGGCTTGTAGTTCCAGTTCTGCTTCATTGGTCCATCTTTTTACAGTCTTTAATACGGGTTTAGCTGATTTTAGTTTCTGCCTGTAGTTGAGAAGAAGATGAACCAGACAGTGATCAGAGAGTCCCAAAGCTGCTCTAGGGAGTGATATGCACCTTTTAATGTTATGTAGCAGTGATCCAGTATTTTTCTGTCTTTGGTGGGGCATGTAATGTGCTGTCTGTATTTTGGCAGTTAACGGGTGAGGTTGGATTTGTTAAAATCGCAGAGAATGATAATAAGTGAGTCCGGGTATGGTTGCTCCGTGTCTGTAATCTGATCAGCCAGCTGTTGTAACGCTGTGCTCACACACGCTTGTGGAGGAATATAAACACTCACCAGAATAAACAAGGAAAACTCCCATGGCGAGTAGAAAAGCTTACAGCTGATAAAGACTGGGGCGTGGTAGAGCATCCGTCCAGAGAGAGGGAAAGCGGTAAGGGCATTTGCACCTGAGCTAGATTATGTCTAACACCTGTCTCTAATTCCAGTGAGCATGGGGAGAGCGGCATATAAATGGCCACGCCACCAGCAGAGAGGCAGAGAGAGTCTGGCACAAGGGAGCCTACAGTACTCATGGAAGCTGATGTGTTTATGTTCGTGAAGCTAATGTGGTTATGTTCGTGAAGCTAATGAGTTTGAGTGCCTACGTGCCTCTGAAACTGTTGAGTTTGTGAAGCTGTAAAGCATTGAAGTGGCCGATTAAAAGCCTTACCTGAGTCTGGAAAAACACACTTCCCTGTGTCCTCCTTCCCTTTTGTTTGTGGAGTCCTTCACAAACATTGCTACATCTGTACACCAACATTCATTGATGTAAAAGCATGTTCCACCGCCTCTCGTTTTCCCCGTTAACTCTGCAACGTGATCTGCTCAGAACAGCTGGAAGCCTGGCAGATGTAATGTGTTGTCCGGAATGGCTTCACTCAGCCAGGTTTCTGTGAAGCACAAGGCAGCAGAACTTGAGATGTAGTTTGTCCGTTTTGTTAGGGAGAGAGCGGAGATTCGCTACATGCATACTCGGCAGCGCTGTTTGAAAGCTGTGCTGTCGGAGCTTGACCATTGTGTATTATGCTGCACTTTGAAGAATATCCTCTCAATAGAGTCTTCAGCTAATTGCCTTTCAAGCTTCTTGAGTGCTATTTTTATTAGTTGAAATGTTTATTGATTTGTCTTCATTTTTATTTAGTTTAATGCCCACTTCAAAACATGTTTCTTCATGTTGTTATGGTAATTGCTCGAAACACTAGGAAAGCAGTTTAGACTGTAAAAGATCTCTGACATTTTTCACAAATGCTCCACAGAGAGTGTTACTGAGACCACGAAGTAAAGACTCCTCTTCCATTAGCCCTACTATTTGCTTTGGAGTTTTTTGTCGGTCTCCCACTTTTGGCACAGAACATTGAAAGTAATAGCTCTTTTCATTTAACCGTAATATTGATGAAAGTAGTTCGGAAACACAAGTGGATAAAGTGCTAGTAGTTTTTTTTTTTAATGTATTTTAGTTTAGTATTTTTTTTTCTTCTAATAATTCACAATAGAACATACTGTAAATGTTTCTAATGACTATGTTTCAACATGACCACAGCTTGCAGTATATATTTTATCTTTTGTAAGCATACAAGATGTGTTGATGTTTAAAGCTTTTCAAATAATTTTATCGATTTTTTGGTGGGAATGTACAGCTATTGGTAAAGACTGAAAGAGTTTAACAAGTCCTTTAAAGGGATAGTTCACCCAAAAATGTAAATTGGAACACAAAAGGATATGGCAGAATGTTAGCTTCAGTCATCATTCACTTTCGTTGAATTACCGGTTTGGAATGAGAGTGAGTAAATGATGATAATTTTTTTTTTTTTTTTAATTTTGGCTGAACTGTCCCTTTAATGGCACAAACTTTTTGGTCTAAATGTATTATTTATCTAAACTGATATATTTTCTTAAAAAATATAGATGTCGACAGCTGTGAGAAGTGGCTGAACTGTAAGAATGACTTTCTCCAGAAATACCTACACCAGGTCCTGACTGAACTACCCAACTGCCCTTGTGTCTACCCATCTGAGGTGGTCTACAATGCTGTCAACATTTTCGATAAGAAGTTGCAAAAGACGTATCGCTGGCGTGACGCCAGTAGCCCCAAAGAGAGGCTGGACATCTACAAGCCCTCTGCAAAGTTCTGTGTTCGCTCAATGCTCTCTTTTGACAGCACCACATTGGCGGCTCAGCACTGCTGCTATGATGATCACATGAAGCTCATCACACGAGGTAAAGGGGCCGGGGCCCCCAACCTCATCAGCACAGAGTTTTCCCCAGAGCTTCATTACAAAGTGGACGTGCTCCCTTGGATCCTGTGTAAAGGAGACTGGAGCCGCTTTCATTCGGTTAGGCCTCCCAACAACGGTATACAGTGTACTGAAAACCCTCAGGAGGACGTGTATATGAATGAACTAGAAGAGGCCAGGGAGTACTGATCCAGTCCTGAGGGGTTCTGACTCACAAATTGTCTTTGCAATATCAACTTTTCAACCATTTAATTAATTTTGGAGTGATCTATGGTGCATTACTGAACTATATGGAAGTTTTTTCAAAATGTTAATGCTGATTGGATCACTTCTTTTACAGATCTTAAATAAATGTTCCAGGTTTAATTTAAGTTAAGCTCAAGCAACAGCATTTGTGGCCTTATGTTGATGACCACACACACCAAATAATTCTGACTCGTCCCTTGTACATTATAAAAAATAAAAATCATGGTTACTGTAAGGCACTTACAATGGCAGTGAATGGGGCCATGTAATAAATGTCAAAATACATACTGTTTCAAAATATAGCTACAAGACGTAAACATTATGTGTTAACATGATTTTAATGTGGTACATTCACTTACTAACCTTATCTGTATAAATGTTTATCTTACAACTTAGTTGTAATCTGGTAAACCAGTAATGCCTGTAAATTCCTGATTTTATGACATAAATCACGTTAACGTGTACAACATTTACGTTTTCTGGCTTTTCTATTAAAACAGTGTGTATTTTAACATTTATGGATAGGCTCTATTCACATGCATTATAAGTGTCTTACTTTAAACGAGATTTGTGCGTTTTGTTTTGTTGTTTTTTTTTTAAATATGCGCGGGCCAAGCCGAAATTAATAATTGTGGTAATGATCATTGTGCCACAAATGCTGTCGACTGAATTTATTTTAAAAATGAACCTTGAACATTCTTTTTACTGTCATTGGTTTAGAGACTAATTAGCTGTGACTAAATATGTACTTCTAGAGATACGCCTAGAGATTTATTGAAAGTAACATCTGGATTGGGACTAAGGCTGATATACTGTCACGTACTGTTGTGTACAGCTGACCTACAATAACACTGGTTTAACATGTTGGTCAAGAGCCCAGACTGGAAGACTGTGATGCAGTTTTCTTTGTTTTTATTTTATTTTTTTCTCTGACGTTGCTTACGTGCTGCACACTCCAACAATGTTCATTGAAGGTCCTAAAATGGCATTTTCTGGAACAAAGTTTACTCTATTTTCATTGGTTTGCGTTTTGTTTTTCTCCAGTGTCCTCAAAGACTTAGATCTGCCATTAAAGGAATTCAAATAAAGCTGCTAAAATCGTGAGAAATTCAAAGTGCAACAGAATGCCGATTTTGTTGCCTTAGACCTGAAGCTCAATCTTGGCCTCGCTCCAGTCCAGGCAAGATCAGTCCAAGCAAATCAAACACAAGCCCCAGTGTCACTTGCACACCGATTCAACATATTTCTGAGAATAGTTCCTGTATATTGTTACTCCAAATATACACAGACCTTGTGTCATAGGACAAGATATTTATGCATAATGATTTGACCTTTAACATACCTTTCAGCAGAGCAAAATTTGCCAATTTTTTAACTTGCCATTGAGAAGACATCCCTTAGCAATGGGAGGCTTGTTATTTAAAATCTTAAGTATTATTGGATCCCATTCTGTTTTTCTTTTTCTTTTTCTTTCAACACAACCCAGCTTTGTACTGAATGCAATATGAGACACCCGCTTGACACCGGTGTAGGGGTTGTTGGAGTTTGGCTGATGGATTGAAGTCTTCCTCTAAAGGTAGGGGCAACACTTTGGATGTGAACGAACATCTCTCTAAATACAAGTGGTCTTTCAACATCTTGGTTCATTCCTGAATCCCAGTCAAAGCCTAGAGGCTTACCTGAGATGTTGCTTGAAGGACCTAAGCCTTTCTTGTCAGCATGGGTCTTTATCATGATCTGTCTCTTTGTGAGGTGTTGAAACAGAATGCTGGTGATTTGACTCCAAAAACAACCACTGACAGATGACAATTCCATGTAGCAATAGAAACATCCACCTTGAATGATGTCTTACTGTGTGACTTTAAGCATAAAATACTCCTATAAACATTCCTTACAATACATCTGTAAGGAGCGATGCGAGACAAGCAGACCCAAATGCAGAGGAACAGTTCAAAGGATTTATTTACAATAGATATGAGCAGTCACTGTGGATGTCGAGAATCCCGGCTGCAGCAGCGGGGAGGGATGACTGAGAAGCGCACGTGCCATGGCAAGGGGCAATCCGTAAAAAGTGTTTTCGTAGAACGAGTGTGTGCGTTGTGGAAGTCAGGAATAGATTCATGGAATACTCCGTTGAAGCTTAGTGAGGTGCAGAACAATGCCCAGCAGGGCAGGGCTCCCGACACACGAGCAAAGTTGAGGTATCCTCCGTGGAAACCCAGCTGACACACAGTGAACTGGAAGGCAACCACACACCCGAAACGTGGGCAACCAACAGATACACGAGACAGGACCAACTAGGCAGAGAGAGTGAGGTTAGTTACTTCATACCAAACAACAATACTTCAAGACATTCAGTCAACACTGAACTACATTTAACATTCAATCAGACAATCCAGCAAAGGACATGACACATGAGGGGATTAATATAGGCATTAACAAACAAGGGGCAGGTGCCGATCGTAGCTGAATGTTGGAATGAACAGCATTCCCATGGAAAAAATCAGGGTTCCCATGGAAATGCTGATTCCGCATGCCAGCGGCACCTTAAACACATGAGGGTGAAAACGTCAAGATGCTTGGAACAAAACAAACAGAACATGGAGCATGAGTGTCCAGATCCCGACACAAACCAAACCGAACCTGGACACGAAACACAAGACAGAGAGGGAACGATGATGCCACGGTCCTTGTCAGACAAGAACCCAACCTGACAAGGTGAAAGGACCGTGACACCACCGGATCGCACACAGCGGTAACTCACGCACGGAAGTCACTAACAACCGGACCCGTGCGCTCACACAAAGAACGTACATGAAACACGAGACAGACGGGACGATGATGCCACGGTGCCGTCAGACAGAAACCCAACCTGACAAGGTGTCAGGACCATGAAAACATCAAACTGCTTTCAGAATTTTTTTATTGGATTAATTAATCATTTAAAATTATTCTGCAAGGTTTAGTGTGGCAGACACATTGAGTGAGGCTATTGAACCTTTACAGTAACTTCAAGGTTCATGGTTCAAATTCCAGGTTATATACTTTAAAGACCCAGCATTACATTTCTTAAGAGCCCATTCTCCAATGCTTTGTGATCTTGAGGTGCTCAAATACAAAAGCCATTACATAATTTTGGGTTTTAGTGCTGGTTTGGACTTCCTCTTCACTTCCTTGGTGGATCCAGGCAATATTTCTGTTATGTAAAATTTTCATTAACAATGCATTTGCCCAAAAGCTTGGAAACTCATAAAGTGATTCTACAGATTTGTGCTTCATGGATCGTGGCTCAGTATTTTAAGCATTTATTTTGTATGGCCCTTACACCATTGTCGTTCAGTCCTGCTTCTTGAGATCATTCTTCTTGTTCAGTTGAGGTTAATTTCTAACTCTAAATAAACTGCTAGAACTGAAACAGCTAATCAAGGTCTTCGGGTTCACTTGAAAATTACAGGCAGGTGTGTTAAGACTATGGTTGCAATGAAACTCTGCAGGAAAGAAGATCTTCAAGAGAAGGATTGGGCACCCCTGCCTTGCACACATCAGCATAGCTTATGATCACTGTCAGATCTGAGCAAAACCATGAAGATATTTTCGTTGGGTAACAATAAGTGCCAGCCATCAAAACATTATGCGGTCCAGCTGTGAGAATGCTAGAATCTACTTGCATTCAAATCCTTTGCTTGCAGTTATTGTATATTTGTTTCCAATGGTACTAACTTAGATTTCATGAGTTTTATGGTACTGTATGTGTAGGGGTTCTTTCAAATTGCACAAATCCTTAGTCACAATGTGTAGTTGGCTGACTATTGACTTTGGCCTGATGATCTATAATATTTTTTATAATGTTTATCTTGATCAAGTCCTCTGCAGTAATTCAAGGTATGTCGGATTCAGAAAGGCCCAAATGTACACCTCAACTGGGAATCTTAGTATCTTACTGTATTCTAATTCACAATACCAACTGTTAAATTTCACAAGTTATACACATTTTCTAGGTACATTTGATTATATGATGCATAACCTTTCAGGAATTCAAGAAGAAAGGCACTTTATTTAATACAGATAACTGAATATATTTACTGTATGTGTATATACAATCATATATTGAATTATACCTGTAATATACAATTTACCAGCATTGTTTTATTTCTGTTATTATTTTAAAGGGATGAATAAAAAAAATATATTTTTAAAAATATATTTTATGTAATGTAAAGTTTTGGCATGTCATTTTGACCCCTTAGATTTATCATTGTACAGTATTTATTGCTTTTGATTATTTTGTAACTCATTGCTATGAAGTGGACAGTCAAATAATTTTATGCACTATATAAATCTAAGTGATACGTCCTTTTGGGGATCTTTGTTCTATGAAAAGGAAAGTGCCATATACCACACACCATTCTACTTCAATAATATATATATATTTTTTTTAGCCAACTGTCATCTTTCTTTGTATCAAGAACTCTGTGGCCAGATATAATAAATGTAACTTTGAAAATGTCATGTGTGCTTGATTTATATTTGTAGCCTAAATATGTGACGTTTGAATGTGAGTTTGTGATTTTAGTTGTGAGTTTGTTGAAATTAAATGTATAAATCTGATGAATGTCTATCATTGCTATCATAGTAAAAGATGTCTAAAAAATACAGTTTTACACAGAACATAATGCTAATGTGAACTGCATTTTAATTTTGATCCTCCCGCAATAATACTTGAAGCTTGTTACAACCAAATCTTTTATTTTTTATTAATAACCAAAAGAATGTAATGTAAATGGTAGCACAACTAATAAAATTGCAAATTAAAGTTTTAATTATCATAAAAACATAGAGAGTGGACAGCTGCTACAGCTAACGGACACATGCACCAGTCATTTTAATTTGATCATGATGGAGTTAACAGTAAATTTGTGTTCTCATTTTCTGGTGGATATTAGGTTGCCTTGAACACATGTGCTGCATCTATGTGCTCAATTACCAATTAAGAGAAAGAACATTTTGTTTTCGGAAAAAAAGGAAACATTAGCTTTAAGTCTAGCTAATGCAAAATGAAATGGACAACTGGCTTGGTGTCATGTCTTCATTAGAATTGTGCTTAATGTTACCAGCCATATTGAGTAACCAAATTGAAAGCTGGAGAAAGAGGAAAGATTGAAGCCCTCAAGCGTCCTGCAGTGCTTATCGTGGAATAGCTATCTTGCTATGTAACTGCCATCTGCTGCTCTAATAATCTAATTGCCTCCACATTAAGCGTTGCTTGAATGCCTCAGCCAGGACACAACCTGAGCCAAGTCCAAGTCAGGTGCTGTTATAGAGGTCAGTAACCTCCCTCCTCCCTTTCCATTCTTTGGGAGTCCACTGTGGCACTTAGTGGATTTCCTCAGTGTTTTTTGTCAGAGAGCTGAGATCCTTCTTGTATTTTCTTCTGACATCTGTGCCTGCTGCACATTTCCTCTTCCTTCATAAATAGCTGTTAATAAAAAGCTCCAGTGACGATGTTCAGGTCACAGCATGGTAATTCAAAGGTAAGATAACATCTCAAACTGAGTGCTGTGTCTATATTCAAAGTCAGTTTGTTTGGCGGACATCTTGGCCTTGCTCCAGGGCAGCTGCACTTTAAAAAGTGGTAACATGCAGTTGTTTATTTCTACTTGGTCTGACACTTAAAAAATTACTTTTGTTGGTGTAGCCTAATGTTGTCAGGTTGATTCAGTCTTAATAAATCATATTTTTGACTGATAAAACCACTTAATGCAGATGTTAAAACATGAAGCACATTGTTTAATTTTATTTATTTTGTATTTTTTATTTTTTACTTTTACAGTGTATTTTCTATGTAGGCAATAGGCATGAAAGTACAATACCTTCTTAAAGGGAAAGTTCACCCCAAAATTAAAATTCACTCATCATTTATTCTCATGCCATCCCAGATATGTATGCTTTTTTTTATGCTGTTGAACACAAAGAATTTTAGAAGAATATCTCAGCTCTGTAGGTCCATACAATGTAAGTAAATGGTGGCCAGAATTTCCAATAAGCTTATAAAGGCAGCATAAAAGTAATCCATATGACTCCGGTGGTTAAATCCATATCTTCAGAAGCGATATGACAGGTGTGGGTGAGAAACAGATCAATATTTAAGTCCTTTTTTACTATAAATCACCACTTTCACTTTAACATTCTTCTTCTTTTGTTTTTGGCGATTCGCATTCTTCGTGCATATCGCCTCCTGCTGGGCAGGGAGGACAATTTATAGTAAAACGGACTTAAATATTCATTTGTTTCTCACCCACACCTATCATATTGCTTCTGAAGATATGGATTTAGCCACTGGCGTTATATGGATTACTTTTATGCTGCCTATATGTGCATTTTGGACCTTCAAAGGTCTGGCCCCATTCACTTAAATTGTATGGACCTGCAGAGCTGAGATATTAATCTAAAAATCTTAGTTTATGTTCAGCAGAAGAAAGAAAGTCATAAATATCTGGGAGATCATTTTCATTTTTGGGTGAACTTTTCCTTTAAATGAGGAAACACTGAAATCTCCAAAACTGATTGTCAAGATATGTTTTAATAACATATGTCAAATCAGCAAAAAACGGGGCAACAGTGTAATAATTCATTGTTCTTCTTTAGCTTAAATCACGCTAAAAACTGTATTATTATAATTTTTGGGGGCCTGGGTTGCTCAGCGAGTGTTGACGCTGACTACCACCCCTGGAGTCTCAAGTTCGAATCCAGGGTGTGCTGAGTGACTCCAAATTGCAACCAAATTGGCCTGGTTGCTAGGGAGGGTAGAGTCACATGGGGTAAACTCCTCGTGGTCACGATGATTGGTTCTCGCTCTCAATGGGGCACGTGGTAAGTTGTGCGTGGATCGCGGAGAGTAGCATGAGCCTCCATATGTTGTGAGTCTCCGCGGTGTCATGCACAACAAGCCATGTGAAAATATGCATAGATTGACTGTCTCAGAAGCGGAGGCAACTTATACTTGTCCTCCGCCACCCAGATTGAGGTGAGTAACCACGCCGCCACGAGGACCTACTAGTAGGGGGAATTGGACATTCCAAATTGGGAGAAAAGGGGATAAAAAAAATTAAAATAAACAATATTATTCAGGCTATTCCAGCTAATTCGCATGCATTTTCTAGTGTAAAGCAGGTGATGCCTCTATCAAAAAGATAATTGGCTCTTAACCAAAAAGTTGAACTTCAGTTCCTACAGCTGCCAAATAGAGCGCAATAGTGCTCATCCACTTTTTCAGCCGTCTTGGTTCCAAAGTTTTTCCCCATTCATTTCTTCCATAAATATTTCATAAAAGTCTTTATAATAGAGTTCTAAGCCATGAACCAAACCAACCAGCTCTGAGGTGAATCATTCTCTGTTATATCTGAAAATTCTGCATGTAACAACATGTAACAAATGTCCAGATGCAAGATATTTTAACAATGGGGACAAATTGAGGTATTTCCCACATGATCAATTGGGATAAAAAAAAAAAAACATTCTTCTCTTAATTACATGGAAGAAAATCAATTCAGTTGGGTCAAAAGTGCTTTGAAGCATTTACAAAAAGCAATAAACCATCAGATACTGTTAGTATAATGTGGAAACAGCCAGTGTTTCAATATAGGTGTAATATTTTTCTTTTGAATACAAAAAAGGCGTTTGAAACCCTTTGAAGTGAACACAGCACCCAATGGATCCCCCCACAGCTCAGTCGTAATGTTTCTTTTCTATCAGTGGAAATAACAAGCATAAATTATGTTCACTGGAGAATTAAAACAGAATATTTATTGGAGGTCAGCCCTTCACAGCTCCCATGATGAACTCAAACCTTGGCTGCTTGGAGCTGGGTGCAAAGAGTCAGGCAAAGATAACTGTACCTGTATTTGGGACTGTTTACAGAGAAAACACCCCCTTCCCGAGAACCCCAGGAGGGCTGCTCTTTGTCCCTCACAACGAGAGGAAACAAAATAAATAGAGTAGTGAATGGTCACAGGACATTGCTCAAACATAAAGACTCAGTTCCAAAGACAGACATCCAAATTGGGTTATTTCGTGTACAACAATGCCCTTTGCTCTTGCCCATACATTATGAATAATTTGGAAGCCTATTTCACAGCATATGTCTTCTAGATCTACTGCAAATCATTAATGCATTAGGAGGTGTAATTACTGTTGAACACACAATGGGGATATAGTTTGTGGGCTCATGTAATAGAAACATTGGAGTGCATTTAAGCTTTTCATTTGTTAAGTTCTTGATTTTTGTAATGTCCCGTAAAATACAAGAAATGTCAGCTGATGTACAAATGTAGAGGTAAAAAAAGTTGTAGTGTTTATTATTATTATATATATATATATATATATATATATATATATATATATATATATATATATATATATATATATATATATATATATACACACTGTATTTTAATCAATTTTCCCTATAACAGAGTCCATTGATTATGGTATGTTGATTAATATATATTTTTTTCAGTATTCATGATGCCTAGGATCTGTGTAATAGTATAATAGTGTAATAATAATAATAATAAAAATGATATATTCATACAGTTTAAATGAAAAATAAAACATAAAAATAACCATTTGAGAATGTTCTGTTTAAGTTCTTAATAGGTTACACAAAAATCTCAATGCAACACTCTGGAAAGCTTATGGTTATAAAAATAAAACCTAAAAATAACCATTATGTCATGTATAATTCTGTTTTTGTTTCATGTTTAATTCTAAGTTCATGAGTTCATGTCTTTTATTTTGATAGTTTAGTTCCTGTTTTATATATATATGTGTTCATGTCATGTGATTTCCTGTTCCCTCATGTGATCTTGTCATGTATTTCTGTCATATGTTTCCCCTGTTCATGTGTCTTGTCTTTTCATTGGTTAAAATGTATTAGTCTTGTTATCTTGTTTACAGGTCTGTCTCATCATTGGTTTTTGTTCATTAGTTCTATCTGTTGATTGGTTGTCATTGTCATGCATGTTCATGTATTTAAGCCCTCATGTTTGCCCTTGTCGGATGTCAGGTATTGTTTTGGTGTAATGTTGTTCAAGTCAAGTCAAGTCCATGTTTATGTCGCTTTGTTTTACACTTTCATATTTCTTTGGATTCATGTTTAGGACTTGTAAATAAAACTGCATTTGAGTTCTTCACACTTCAACATCTTCATCTGCCTGTCACTGCTAGCAACGTTACACATTAGCCAATGATCTGTATTATTTATTATTAGGTGGTCTCACAAAAACCTCCATGCAACATTCTGTTCTGTGTTTGTTGGCAGAACTTCATTCCTCTCCCTACATTCGTAAAAATAAAGGTTCAAAATTAGAATCTGAAAGAGTTTTCCAGTCTAATGCCTTAAAAATGAACTTTTAAGTCTCTAGATGTTCTTTAGAAATCAATCTATTGAGTATGTATAGTATGTGGTGCTTTAAAGAACCCTGAAAACAATACGGTGATCTAAAGAACTTACAATGTAGAACTTTTTTAACCTCCCAAGAATTAAATAGCCAACTTAAGAACCCTATACAACCAAAAATGGTTCTTGATAAGAAGAGGGTACTGATGAACCTAAAATGCTGCAAAGAACCTTTGAAGAACCTTTATTTTTAGCATGTAAGACTGTGTCTTAGATATCACACCAATCCTACAGTTACAGATCTGTTGTTTGCATATTTTGTTTGTGATGAATGCAGCAAAATGATGATGATGGTGATAGTTTTGGTTTTATGATGACGTTAATTTCATTAAAAACTGTAATATATCCTGCTGAATGGCGGGGCAAAAGCAAGCATCACTCCATCACTGAGCTCATAGGCAAAGGAGAACAACATTTGAGAGAGACTTGTTTTACAACCACTCTTGGGGCTATAAATAATGGAGAGAGAGATACAAAACAGACCTGAGAAAAGTGAGTCCATATGGACGCTGGTGGAATGGCCCATGATGAGCCAAGATCAAAGCCTCCAGCTCTGATGGGGTAGAGCTCCTAGTACAAACTCTGTACTTCACACACCAGATTATAGCAAACAGTGGATTCTGTGTTCTGCTATTGCTTGATTCTCTCTCACTTCATTTGAAAGAAATCCATTTTCTTAGTATTTCCAGCAGGTATAAGACAAAATTTCTTCACAGGTAAACAGAAATTGCAAAGTCTTGACATATGTTTTCAATATTGCACAAGAAAGAGTATTTTTCTGTGTTACATCAATTTTATTCCTTAACAAGCAGTACTATTTATGTTGCTTAAACTTGCGGTTATGTGCTTTCCAAAATCCCTAAACCTAAATGCAAGTTTGACACGATTCTTTCATCAATGATAACTTAAGATCCTGCGACTTGTTGAGGAAAGGTGTGCTATTACTTTTGTATGTGACTGGATTTTTGATTTTTCCAAGAGGACATTAAAGCAGGTGAAAAATCTTACACTGAAGGAGGGACCTGGGCCATATGTAGGGACCAGAATATCATAGAGACATGGGCAGTTTTGACCTAACAGGAAACGATCCAACAAATTTGGCTAACATTAAAGGTTAGAAACAAATGTAGTTAAAATTACTGTAATAACACCCTTATTAGCATAATAAGCAACATCCTTAAAATATTATTAGTATAAAGTCAAATTAAGTTTTCAGTAAGTTTTTACATTTTCAGGACTACAGCTAACCTTTAAATAACGTTTTTCTGATGTTAAGAAAACTAAAATGTTCATGTGTTCACAACCACAATGTAATGTTTGCATGCAATGCAACCACTCAGAACACCCCAGCAACAACCTACAGTAGCAACATCCCAGAACACCCCTAACCACCGCATAGGAACACCATGGCAACCACCTACAACACTCCTAGCATAGTGGCAGCGCGATTACACAGGCAAATAGCACTCACATTTTCTCCAGAAAATGTAAAAAAAAAAAAGTGTTCTTATATATAATCTAACACAAAACTCACATATACACATCTGTCTGGCAGAAAATTACCAGCCACTACTAATCAAAGCTCATACAGTTTTATACACTAGTGTTGCTGGGTGTGAAATGTTCCAGCCATTAGCACATTGCTGTTTGTTTGTATTACAGCCACTTCCCAGAACTGATATAATTTATTCCCTGCCATTCTGGGAAGCTTCCAGAAGCAGTCTAACTGCAGATAAATGACTGACATGCGCCTGAAAGCTTTGCTCTGTTAGTTCCACTAAATGTCGCTGCATTAAAAAAATGACCTTTTAAAAAAAAACATCAGACCTCAATATTTTCAGCACAGAGGATTAGAAAGACAGGAATACAAGCCATATTTAACAATCAATGTCACAAGAGTCTGAGCAATGATGCGTCATTGCTAATTCATCACCAATTAGCTTTGAGACTGCATGCTGGTAGATGTCTGTATGGTGGCACAAAGTACATTACTAATTCAGCACATTACTAAGTCAGAGGGGACTGGGGCTAAATGGACAAGGAAACAGGCCCAAACATATGCAGACCACACTGAAGTCCTTGGAAAAGATGAGGAATCATCAACAGATGTGTAGACCATCCAGGGAAAGTGAGTAAAGGGAAATCATCTGCTAAACAGTGGGATTAATTACATCAAGTTCAGATCCTTTGTGTCTCACAGTATGTACTGATGAACATCCAATACAAGCTGGAAACCTGTAATGTTTGTCGTTCAGAACCAATGCTTAGATAAGTGGTTCTCACCGGATTTTTGCATTGGACATCAAGTGGCGACTTAACACAGTACCAAAATTGTTAATTGAAAAAAAGTTAACAAAAATGTACTTAAAATCAAACACTGAAATTGATTAATATTACCATGAACTGCATAGGCCCAAAAATTTGCAGAATTATTAGTGTGACATAGAATGACTAGGACAATTGACAATTTTGTAAATCCTGAGTTGAGATATTCTTCATTTGTGTTCAGCAGAAGTCATACACAACTGGGATGGCATGAGAATTTTCATTTTCAGCTTTGTTTATGGTTTCTGAGGATGAGGGCATGTCACACAACCTGTCCATGTTGGCATCTTCCTAATCTGGCAAGTTCCAACCAAGTGACAGATGAATTTATGCGAACACCAAAGGTCAATGGCAAATGGAATGGAAAGCATTTTTATTTTGCTAACCTACTGTATCTACACTGTAAAATGTCTGTCATGTGCTAATTTAGTTGTTATCTAAATTAACTGGTTTCGTTGAAGTCATAAAACAAAACTAATTTTTAAAGGAATATTCCAGGCTCAGTGCAAGTTGAGCTCATTCACTGCTCAATCAGATTTGTGGCATAGTGTTGATGACCACACAAAATAATTTTGGCGTCCTTCTTTTTCTTTAAACAAAAAAAGCAAATCTGGGTTACAGTAAGGTACTTACAATGGAAGGGAATGGGGCTAATCTGTAAACATTAAAATAATCAATGTTTCAAAAGCACCGTTTAGACACAAGTCATAAACAATATGTGTTTTACCACGACTTTAGTGTGATAAAATCGCTAAATAACCTTAAAATCCTAAAACGACCGTAAAAATGACTATTTAAACCTCCTGCGCTTTAATTGCTGAACACACACACACACAGAAATGAGGGGTGAGACCATTATACATCCACAATGCAGAAGATGCACACACAACCGCACACACAAATGAATGGCTGAGACTAACACAGCCAGAAGACAGAACGCAGAACACACAGTCACATGCTCACACACGCACACACACACAGAGAGAACAAAGTCTGAATCTGACCCCATGTACACTCACTGAGCACTTTATTAGGAACACCTGTACACCTACTTATTCATTAAATTATCTAATCAGCCAATCGTGTGGCAGCAGTGCAATGCATAAAATCATATAGATACGGGTCAGGAGCTTCAGTTAATGTTCACATCAACCATCAGAATGGGGACATTTTTTTATTTTGACTGTGGCATGATTGTTAGTGCAGGACGGGCTGGTTTAAATATTTCTGTAACTGCTGATCTCCTGGGATTTTCACTCACAACGGTCTCTAGAGTTTAATCAGAATGGTGCCAAAAACAAAAAACTTCCAGTGAGCGGCAGTTCTGCAGATGAGAATAGCTTGTTGATTAGAGTGTTCAATGGAGATTGGCCAGACTGTTTCGAGCTAACAGAAAGGCTATGGTAACTCAGATAACCATTCTATACAGCAGTGCAGAACAGCATCTCAGAATGCCCAATACATTGAACCTTGAGGTGGATGGGCTACAACAGCAGAATACCACATTGGACACTTTATTAGGACCATAGTGTTCCTAATAAAGTGCTCAGTGAGTGTATATGCTCAGGTGTGGGAGCTGCACCTTACAGACAATACACTGCATCTTTTTGTAATGGAAACAAACTAATTCACATTATTGATTTTTTTAATTTTTATATTATTATTATTTATTTATTTTGGTAAAAAAAACAAACAAACAAAAAAATGTGTCTTCTCTTTGTAACACCAAGGTCAGGTTTGACAGTAAACATACAGTAATGTCACATTATTGCAAAAACTGATACTTATTTTTTTTAATGTTTCTAAATATATACCCATATGCAAACCTTGCGATAATCTTATCTAAATCTAAAATTAGAAAATAAAACATTTAGTTATAAGAGGCAATCAGGCCACACAGTCTCTGCACCCATCCACTGGTTATTATTGTTATGACATTATTTTCAAGTCCTGTAGTTGTTCTTTTTTTTTCCCAACAGATGTAAGCAATCTGCCTCCAATGCATGACACATTCTTATATCTTCTTCATGTTTCAACTTATAAAAGTGTAGGATTTTACTGAAGTGAACATAAATTTGCTTATTTGCATATGTAAATGAATGGTGTAATTTAGAAATGTACAGGTAAATGAGATCTAAATAGCATAAAATTAAAAAGAAAGTTATTACTTCAAGGAAGAAGACATTTTATCATTTCTTTTAAACAAAATATATTTGTAAACATATACAGTATATCTATCTTTTTATTATGTTATGTTTCTGGTCAAAAATGACCGCAAACAGCCAAGGTGTTTTTATTGAACAGCCTAGGAGGGTTAAACAACATTACATCACAAATAATACACAAGCTTTAACAGCCAAATTAATGTAAGGGCCTTTATACAATTATAAGATTCACATTTCTGCCTCCAAACATTGGCCCCATTCACTTCCATTGTAAATGTCTCACTATAAACTTTTTTTTTTTTTTTTTTTAATTTTTTTTTTAAGAAAAGTCGAAAAAAAAAAAAATTGTAAGAAACATTTTTCCATATATGCTGTTGACTGAGGTTCATTTGTATTGAACCCAGAATATTCCTCAGATTAAATTAGATTAAGTAGACATAGCATCTTAAGGTAACAACTGCATGTAAACACTTTTTACAGTACACCCACAATTATATGGTTAGTTGTAATTTAATTGCATTTTGTATTGTCTTTCCCTGTTGTCCGCAACAAAACAGACCCCGCAACCTATTTTTGAGTTGTGACCAACCACTTGAGAACCACTGGCTCATTTCATGTTTCGATAACCTCACTAAACAGAGGCTCTGTGTGTTAAATGCAGATTGGAATGGTTTTACATAACTGTAACTAATAAATTCTAAACTCCAGAGTGACCTTCACAATTAGAGGCCTGCCTTAATTTGGCCTCCTAGCACCTGCCAGCACCTACGTTTTTTCCCTGGCAGTTAGCTTTTTAGTCATAGTTTGTGGTACTCTAGCCAGCTCATGAAAGAGGAGCTACTGTATGCGTATAAACAGCACAGGCAAAGGTCCATTGCCAGTGCCTGGAGTTTAACGCCATGTTTACTCTTCCAGACCAACAGGGATCCCAGATTTCCTTAGTGTTTCCTGCAGGGTAGCCACAAATGCCTGGCAATGCAGACTATGAGTGGTCTATACTGCCCATCAGATCTCTGTCCCTTATAAAAAGAGCAGTGTGAGTTTGGGTCAGTGCACATGCACTGCAAAAAATTGCTGTAAATTTACGGCCAAATTCTTACAGCAATCTACTGTGATTCTTAAATACAGTAGTTTGTTGTTAAAAATTTTGCATTCTGGGAGATCAAGAGCAGGCTTACTGTGAAGTGACTAGTTTTACGGTAAATAGCTGTTCTATGCAAGGCATCAGGGGAAAATGAACATTTAAAGTCATGATATCATCTTGGTGAAAGCTATAGTGACATTTTGAAATGTATATTTCAGCAAAATTATATCAGCAAACTGAGTGGTTGATGTTTTTGATTAACTTACAGCATTACTCGAGTTGTTATAAAGACACACACATAAATCAACTCTCGGCATACAAAACGCAACAGTGGTGACAATTAACAAACATACTTTTACGTAAAAAAGTAAAAGCTGAACATTAAAATACAAGTAACTTAGACTACAACAAAAACAACATCAAAATAAACCAGTAAATAGTAAAAAAATCAAAGTAATTTCTTCATGCCGAAGTGCATGCTGGGAACATAGCTGTTAATTTCAACAACAGTAGATAGTATGTAATTTGAGAGCTATATGCTGCTAAATTACAGTTGTATACTGTAGCTGTAAAAACAGTATCTAGCTGTTAATTTCAACAACAGCAATACACCGTTAATTTTACAGTAACATGCTGGCAACCCTTCTGCCAGTTCTTTACTGTTTTTTATGAGAAAATCTTTAACAGTGTGTGTCCAAAATCCTCACACAACCAGGCTTATATGGCTAGTACATGTATATGGAAAGCCCACACGCTCCCAAAGGGAAATAGGTTGATTCAAACAAGACCGTAAACTAATCAATAAGACTCAGATTTATGGAGAAGTTTAAGCCTAAGTAAAGATGCAGAAAAAAACTACCCGACTGCAATTCCTTGACCAGCTGACAAGTGCCCAAAACCTTTCTAAAACCAAAAGACCAGCAAACAAGCTTAGGTTGACAATCTTTTTTCAGCAAATATTTCTTCCCTCAGTGTCTGTGTGTTTGATATAGTACAGTGTCAGTGCCGAATGAGATGTTGAACTTTAGCCATGGCCCTTATGGTCTATTTACAGCTGAGGCTGATTTAGGCTTTATCGGATGGGGATTTCAGTTCACATGTTACGTTCAGGTTATTTCTTCCACAGTCACAAATTAAATGAATAACAGACAGGCCAGAGATGTCAGCCTTGATTATCTGAAACTGTTCCTTTACACCAGTCTTTGCGCTGCTGTTTTCATTTACTATCGCTTATTTAACATAATTTTGCCTTACAAAACACAGAGGATGTAATTTCAAGATATATCCAGCCTCAAGACTCTTAAGCATGGATGTAGATGTATGTGTGTACATAAAAGCAGTATGTATGTGGCAGTGGTCCAAGATTCATTTATCATGGTTGTACACTTGAATTGAAATCTAAATTAATTTCATCATGACCATTAATGGATTAACTTAAAAAAATCTTGACAGTTTGTTGCAAATGTTTCAGCATAATCAAGGTTCCAAAAGAAGTGTATTTGACCTCTCTCCACACTCTTTTCCTTGGACAGTAATCAGACTGAGAAATAGATTAAAAGGTCAAGGAGATGCATTTGACTGATGTGTGAAAGGTTAAGAGAGATGTATGGGCGTTTGGACATATGGAGCAACATTCTCTCTGTAACACATGGGGTGTATAGAACTGCAAAACTCTGAAGTCCTTGAAAGCACAAAGAAAAAACATAGATTAAATTAGGTTATTTTGTTTACCATTTTATCATGGCACTAACTGGTTACAGACTCAAAAGACTATCCAGGATTCAATACAATTTAATCTCTATTGACAGCATCTGTGGCATGCTGTTGATTACCACAGAAAACTATTTTGACTATTCCTTCAGTTTGTAAACAAACAAAAGTCGCAATTGCAGTAATGCACTTACAATGAAAGTCTATGGAACAATTATATTAAACATGGAACATTCCTTTAAAAGATTGTCTCACCTGGGATGAACTGTCTGCAAACGTCCTTTTGAAAAATGTATTTGATCCAGAGATTTCACAACAACTAACCACAATTACAGATATTTCTACATTCAGAAAAGGATCTTAACTTCTAGCATTACAACAAATAATTTTCTTACTGAGTATTTTTGCCTTATTTTCCAGTAAAAAAATAAATAAAATAAAATAAAATCTTTAAGAAATATATATATATATATACACACACTTGAGAAGCAGAATGGCAGAGGTGGGACCAAGACATTGTTTTGCAAGTCACAAGTAAATCTAAAGTCTTTGCATTCAAGTTTCAACTCAAGTCCCAAGTCAAGATAGGCAAGTCCAAGCAAGTCCCAAATCCTCAACTTTAATTGTCAAGTCTTAAACAAGTCATTAGTGCTCTTTGCCCAAATTAGTGTCCGAGTATTAATTACTATAGTAATTACACCCTCCACAGTATTAGCACAATGTGTGGACTTTTCAGATCACCCCTTACCCACTGTAGGCAAATTTCCTAATTAATGTAAAATTAAAGGAATGTTCCAGATTCAATACAAGTGTGACGAGGCAGGCGAGGAATGAGGATCTAAATGCAGCTTTAATGAAAATAAAAGATGAACAAAGCAACTCAGAATATAACGAAACAAAAACACAGGAAACCAGGCACAGAACATGACAACACATGTGAAGACTGACAAAGGAAACAGGGAAAACAAGGCTTAAATACATAGGGGCAAACAAGGGAATGAGGAACACCTGTGGAAACAATCAGGGGAAAACCAATTATAAAATGAAACTACAAAAGGACTACAAACTAACAAGAAACAGGAACTAAACAAGAATTTCAACATAAGTCAATACAAAAAACAGGGAATATGTGACAGAGCCCCCCTTTTAAGGAGCGGTTTCCAGACGCTCCAAAAAAATAAATTAAAAAAATTAAAAAAAAATAATTGTCCATGGGGTGTGGGGGAAAACAGGTAGTTCAGGGGGGCACAAGAGGCAAGGACAGCAGAGGAACTAGGCAAAGTCAGGGAGGCTTGAAACCTTAGGTGGAGCCGGAGGGATGGAGAGCCAGGGCAATGCTGCAGGATCAGAGGACCAAGTAGACCAGAGCAGATTAGGTGGGCGGCCAGAAGACCAAGGAGACCAGAGCAGATCAGGCGGACGGCCAGGAGACCAGGGAGACCAGAGCAGATCAGGCGGATGGCCAGGAGACCAGGGAGACCAGAGCAGATCAGGCGGATGGCCAGGAGACCAAGGAGACCAGAGCAGATCAGGCGGACGGCCAGGAGACCAAGGAGATGACCTCAAGGTGGGGACTGGGTCTGGAGTCCTGGGAGGCGGCCGCAGGACCGAGACAGGGCCAGGAGGCCTGGGAGGCGACCGCAGGACCGAGACAGGGTCAGGAGGCCTGGGAGGTGGCCGCAGGGCCGAGACAGGGTCAGGAGGCCTGGGAGGTGGCTGAAGGGCTGAGACAAGGTCAGGAGGCGGAGCTGCTGTAGGAGGAGTCTCTGGTGGTGGAGCCACTGGAGGAATAGTCTCTGGGGCGGAACCGCTGGAGGAATAGTCTCTGGGGGTGGAGCCGCTGGAGGAATAGTCTCTGGGGGCGGAGCCTCTGGGAGACCCTGGGGGCGGAGCCGTGGAAGGCAGAGCCATGGGAGGCTCGAGGGGCGAAGCCATGGAAGGCGGAGTCATGGCAGGCTCGAGACAGAGTCCTGGATGAATGGGAAACGACCTCCGTGGTCGTGAACATGGGCAGAGACTCGGCAACGACCTCCGTGATCGTGGGCATGGGCAAAGACTCGGAAATGACCTCCGTGATCGTGGGCATGGGCAGAGACTCGGGAATGACCTCCGTGATCGTGGGCATGGGCAGAGACTCAAGAATGATCTCCGTGGTCGAGAACATGGGCAGAAACTGGGAAACAACCTCTGTGGTCGTGTACACGGGAAGAGACTTGAGAACGACCTCTGTGGTCGTGGGCATGAGCGGAGTCTCGGGAACGACCTCTGTGGTCGTGTACACAGGAAGAGACTTGGGAACAGAAACTTTTCTTCTCTTCCTCCTCCTCTGAATGGCGAAGTTGGCAACGCTGACTCTGGGACGGACGAGGCTGGCGACGCTGGCTCTGGGACAGACGAGGCTGGCGACACTGAGGCTGGCGACGCTGGCTCTGGGACGGATGAGGCTGGCGACGCTGGCTCTGGGACGGACGAGGCTGGCGACGCTGGCTCTGGGACGGATGAGGTTGGTGACGCTGGCTGTGGCAGGCGTGGGTGTGGGCATTGGCTCGTTGACCATGGCAGGTGTGGGCACAGACAATTTTTGAGGTAGGGTCTTCATGGACCTACGCACCGACATCAGTGGCAGATCATACAACTTGGAGACAGGGGCCGTGGAGGGCTTCGAGACAGGGGCCGTGGAGTGCTTCGACAAGGGAGCCGAAGACGAAGGTTTTGGCCCAGGGTTCCCGCCATAATCCACTGTCTAAAGGGAACCGCAAAGTTCCAGAGCCTTCTCCACATATCCGCCGAGCGTCCAGTGAGGATCAGCCAGAGGCATCAGTTCCCTCAGTGCACTATTTAGACCGGCCCGGAAGAAAACCACCAGAGAGCGGTCTGGATAGTGCACAACATTTGCCAGCTCTAAAAACTCACGGACATAATCTACAACTGGACGGTCCCCTTGTTGAAGGAGCAGAATTCTTACGGCCACTAGATCCATTTTTAGTCAGTCTTTCTGTGAGGAGGCAGGCGAGGAATGAGGATCTAAATGCAGCTTTAATGAAAACAAAAGATGAACAAAGTAACTCAGAATATAACAAAACAAAAACATGGGAAACCAGGCACAGAACATGACAACACATGTGAAGACTGACAAAGGAAACAGGGAAAACAAGGGCTTAAATACATAGGGGCAAACAAGGGAACGAGGAACCCCTGTGGAAACAATCAGGGGAAAATCAATCATAAAATGAAACTACAAAAGGACCACAAACTAACAGGAAACAGGAACTTAACAAGTACAGTATTTGTGGCATAATGTTGATTACCACTCAAATGAATTTCGACTCGTTCCTCCTTTTCTTTAAAAAAAAACAAAAATCGAGGTTACAGTCAGGCCCTTACAATGGAAGTGAATGGGGACAATAAAAGTGAACGTGGCCAATTTTTGGAGTAATGTTGTTTAAATTGTCATTTTTACGGTTTTAGGGTTTGTTGACATTACATCGTCATGGTAACGAAGTTGTAAAATTGGCTATAACTTTACACAGAAAAGGTTTGTAAGTGATTTATCACACTAAAATCATGTTTACACACATATCCTTCATGTCTTGTGGTTATACTTTTGAAAAACTTCCATTGTAAGGACCTCACTGTAACCTCGATTTTTGTTTTTTTAAAGAAAAGGAGGAACGAGTTGAAATACATTTTTGTGGTAATCAACATTATTCCAAAAATGCTTTCGACTGAGCTTAACTTGTATTGAACCCGGAACATTCCTTTAATAATAATAATAATACGTTTTATTTATATAGCGCCTTTCTAAAACCCAAGGTCGCTTTACAAAATGAACAACACAAATGTATCACAACAAATGGCAGTAATATAACAATACCAAAAAAACCTCAATTAACGATCTGGAACAGTTTCACTGTGACACCATCTGACCAGCTTAAATATGGACGATCCCGTATTGTACAGGACGAGTGGCAAACTACCATTGTTGGTCCACAGTGGTTTCAGCAATGAGGCATGAAACATAATTCACGCCAAAACTGTAGTGTCAGTGCACCGAGCTCTATGGAACTGAGTAGCCAGCTAGTTAACCTAGCTAACACGATAAGTTAAATGCTACTGAACCATAGCTGACGTGTAAAAGTTAACAATCTCAACTTACCTCTGTCTGTGGGTTTGTAGATGCCTCACAAAATTGGATGTTGTTGATGAAGCATCTGTAATTTTTGAACAGGTATTACATGTTGCAATCCTTTTGTTGACTTCGATGTTGTATTCTTTATATCCAAATGAAATTACCTTTGGTATCATTTTGGCTGTGTCATCCTTGAATGTGCAATCTTCAAACTTGGTCCTATTCTCATGGAAGTTGATTGGTTGTTTGTCTGATTGGTTGAATGTGGAGCATGTTTATTGGAAAAATTAATAGTTGATTTGCTGCACATTTTTAAATGTACAACTCTTTGGTTTTAGAAGGTAGAAAGTTTTTTCAAGTCAGAGGGCTCGAGTCCAAGTCAAGTCACTTTGTCAAAATCGAGTCGCAAGTCTTATTAGATTATGTCGACTCGCAAGTCATCAAATTTGTGACTCGAGTCCACAACCCTGCAGAGTGGCATAACATATTAAGTCTTGTTTTCAGAGAAAGCTAACAAAATTTGGTAGGATTTTTACTTAAAACAAGAAAAAACGATTTGCCAATGGGCTAAGAAAAATAAACATTACTAAATTTTGATAGATTTCAGTGGAGGATTTCTATTCCATAGAAAGCCATAATAACTGCTGGCCACCCAGGTTTGTAAGAACCTGTTGTTTTCGGCTAAGAGCCTGCGGTTTTAGAAAAAAATTCACAAAAATCCCGGCGTGACCGTCAGAGTGGCTGAAACTCAACCTCTTGAGGTCAGTCCATTGTCTGCTGCACATTTCGGCCTTCATAAAACCTATACTCAAGAGATGTTATCACTGAACTGGGGAGGGGATCTCAGCAATTCCCATTCAGAAAGAACAATAGCAGAAGATAACTCACCTGGCCACGCAGACAATGGACTGATACATTTGCTGCAAAAAGCTGTTAAGCCAGATCTATCATTGTTCAATTGTAGAGTTATCCAAATGTTTGCTGCTGGCTTTCTATGCAAGGCGCCACATCTGCTGTGCTCCAAGGTCCTTAGGAGTGTTTATTTTTTTTACGGATCCTTTCTATTCTAGTGTTTAGCGAGCTTTTACAGCCTCCAAAGGGCAACCCTTGATCCGTGGCACTTCAGAAATGAATCTAGCCACTCAAAAATGAGAGTTAGTGTGTGAGGTCCTTGACAACTGGCAGGAGGGCTTTTTCAGTCAACCAGAATGGATTACAATGTATTTTCCGAAGAAAAGGTAAGTGGTGCTTCTCTGTGCAAAATTTGATGCCACAATGCCAAGGCGTTTATATGTAGCTGCTAAGGTTTTCTGATTGATTTGAAGCATGGTGTTATGCAGTTGCTAGGGTGTTCTGGGTGGTTTCTAAGTAGTTGCCAGATGGCTGCTAAGGAGTTGTGATACTTAACTTAAAGTGTAACACTTAACTTTGAACAAACCCCTACGATAAGTATGAGTAATAGTGATGCTTGCTTTAATGTTTGAACGTAACATCACAGGACATGCCAGACACATTATTAAATACCCATTCAATAAAAAAGGAGCTGCAAGCATTTATCCAACATTCATTATTTTATGAGCAGCATGTTTCTTTAGCCTATATGCAACATTAACCTGCTGTTAACTTTGAAGGGTGGGGGGGGGGGGGCGGTGATGGGGCTGTGCCCCAGATTGTGTGTGTGTTGGGTCAGGAGCTACATTACGCTCAGGGCCTCTGAAGGGGGCAGGTCCGCAGGAAGGCCCCAAGCTGTGAGTAAACAGCTGTATGTAGGATTGCCTGGCGGTCTGGAGCCAGGCTTAGACCCCTACTCCCACTCACTGACCCGTTCGTGTCTGTCACCCCACTCCTATTAATAGACAAGACCTGCAGACAAACATACTGCTCTGAATGGAAAAACGTCATCAGATCTGTGTTTCATGGTCTGTTAAACCACTGATTGCATTTAGTTAAAGAGCAATTATTGATGCAATTATTACAAGAAACTGAAGATAAACTTCAGTTAAGAACACATAGTGGTCTGAAAAGTATCTTGATGGTTAAGCCATACTTAAATCTGTAAATTTTATTGCATAAGATAAGAAAATATAGAACAAAGTGGCATCTGCAAACAAATGATGCTAGACGTTTTTTAAAAACAGCTAACTTTTTTGTGCCATTTTTGCAATTGCATTTAACCAACTGGTCCCAAGGTCAGTTTTATTGGATGTTTGAAATCAGTTCCCCTCAAGTTCACACACACACACACACACACACACACACACTCAAAAAAATATTAAAAATATTTCACATTTTATAGATTTACGCATTTATATTTCAAAACAAATTTTCATCAAATTAAAAATTAAATAGAGTAATTAGATCCTTAAATATTATACATATTATAATTACATTTTAAATTAATAAAGAATTGCAGGTTAATAAAATGTCCTAAAAAATGTAAATGGACAATGTCAGTGTATTTGTGTTATATTTGATCAAACTTTTTTACTACACCAGGTGTCCGTCCATAGTAACCACAGATGTAGTTCATCTCATACACGTATTGACACGTTACTTGAAATTTGACCACCATAAAGTGTCCGAATGTGTGGTTATTGCATAACATCCATGGACTTTTCAACATCAAGATTTTAAGTTAAAATGTATATGAATGTATAAGGGCAACTGTATATCTTGTCTTCACTCCTCACCATTTCTTTATAGTTTTTCACAATTTTTAACAATCTTTTTGGCTTCATTACTTAATTTTAAAAGCTGATACAGTGTGAAATAATTTTAAAAAGTACAAATGTTCCATGTAGTTGCTCAATTAATATAAAGTCAAAAAAACCTGCATGCATATTTATTAACCAATGAGCAATATACTGTTTAAAATAGTTTAAGATTGAGTATAGCATGTCACACCACATGACATGTCAACTTCCCAAAACTGTTTAATGTCAACTATGGTACCCAAATACTTTTTGTCTTCATTTTTGTTTTTAGAATATCAAATCTAACAAATCAGTTGTTTTTTTTTTTTTTTTGTTAAATGTTTTGCTTGAAAGATGTGCTTGTATATTTACAATACATGTCATTTGGTTTGATATTTTGCTATCTAATGCAGTGGTATTCTTAATTTTTTAAGTGTCCAAATACTTTTGGGGGCTTCAGTATATTCATTAGGACAAAAGCTATCTTCATTATCAATGTCAGCCTTCAGATGAATAAGTAGGCTATGGCATTTAAGATTATATAGTGAGCTTGGTAAATGTACATATGTGCTGATGATGTGTCCACTGTGATGAGCTGTGACATATGAGAATGAGTAATGCTCCAGCACCTCTCCAGAACTGCAGGAGGTAGGTCTGTGGGTTGGAGATATCAATCCTTCAGATAGGAAGAGTGGGAGACATGACAGGAAATGGGATTTGTTCAGGTTCAGTGCTCCACTTAAAGCTTGCTAAAGGAAAGCAATCACTAGTGTCCCATTAATTGAGCATAATTACCAGGAAGACTGACTCATATGAGATATAAAATGGGTTCATGTTGAGGTGACATTGCTGTTCTGATTGGAAATGGCTTGTAAAAACCCACATCCTACAACCAAACTGGCTGTCAAACTTTTCAGCATTTGCTGATTTTCCATCATATGCAATAACCATTGTGTTCGGAAGCTCATCCTCTGGAAAATGTATTCCACACACAAGGTGGCTCAGTTTTCACTCATAAAGTTTTCCATGGCAGTTCCAATGTGGTTCACAAGGAAAATACCCTTTCAAACGTGATGGCATGATTTTTTTAAATGCACAATCTTAATCCACTTGACAACGGGGAGGGCAGAAGCACCATATGCGTGGCAGAATATAAATATTTTATTCCCATGACCATTAATGGCAGATTCCTGTAATATACGGTTGACTATAAAGACATACTTCAGATAACCCAAACTGCTTCGTTAGAGTTAAATATTAATATTAAGTGTAAATCATGTTAAAAAGTTAATTATTGGACCATTCAGATTAACTGATTAAAACATCAGCAGGTCATTTATGTATGGTACAGTTTAGTGACTGTAAAACGTGATTATTGCAGTGCTGCACTGCTCTCTGTCGGCAAGATATGGCCATACACTCACTACACAAATGTCATTGCACCAATCATTTCAGTAGGTGTCTCTCTTTCCCACTTTTAATTTATTTTCAAATAACTCAATCTCTGGCACACTGGTTTTAATTAAATGCTTCAGGTATATTTATGATTATTGGCTAAATAGCATTTTATTTCTTTGACTAAACATACAGCACACCTAATGGGCTATTGAACATTATTACATGAAGGATAATTTGAAATATGTGGCGACTTTGAACAATTTAATACACTTAAATTAAGAAATCTATCACACTTTCTATGCCATTTTTGTTTCTGTACTATGACAAAAGCTTAATTTGTCAAGCTTTATGTCCTACACTAACGCTTAAACTTACCATGTGACACGAATACCAATTTCTGACAGGTAATAGCTGTTGCTGGAAGTTATGGTGCAATGAATACAAAATAAAACAATTATAAGTGTGACATTAGAGCTACAGGGGTAAACCGTTCAGAGCTGTCTGCTAAAAATTATATTCATCTCTCCTTCGTGTCCCTATTCTTACAGGGAGACCTTCCTTGCTTGGTAAATTATGAGCTGCTTAAGGCAGAGAGCTAAATTACCTTTCAGAGGGATGCCAACTTTTGAAGTGAAGCTGGCAGAGACAGTCTGGCACTACCTATGTGATTGAATGCTCAGCATATCAATGACCACGTTCAAAGCAGAGCTGGAATTCAGCACACAAAGACATCATTATTAAAATGTGAATAATGTCATCTGCCCACATTTAGATAACTGAGAGATGACTTTAGCTCCTGTTAAGAATATGGAGTTTTAGGTGAATGTACACACAAAAAAGGAAAACGTGAATAAAATTACTTAAATAATAAAACTGAATGAAAGAACCCATTTTACATATTTGTATAATGTATAACAACGTTTATAGAGCAACTTTTATTATGCATTCTGGTTAAAAACACTGTTGCTGCCTTGCAGCGATACACACTTCCATCATTTGCTAATGTTATAGGCTGAAATACACGCGTCAGAGTAAAAACACTAACGTGTGATGATGAAAAGACAAAACACTAAGGCCCCAGCGAGGATCGAACTCGCGACCCCTGGTTTACAAGACCAGTGCTCTAACCACTGAGCTATGGAGCCAAGTTGAGACATGTACAACGACTAATGGCTAATAAAGCTTACATTGACGGAATTATGCATCATTAAGCTCTTCATTTAGCATAAGCGTACAATATGTGTAACCCCCAGAAGAACGCCCTTTACTTCATTATATATTGTTTAATTTCGTATTTAGCAACAAAAAGTACGTTTAGTAAACGTTCATCTGTGCAGTATCAAGTGCTAGCAACACCCAATGAGTGTTAGCATTAACTGTGAGAGATGACACGTGTAAAAAAAATAAAAAAAATAAAAGTGTTCTCTAGGTCTATGTAAAACCATTAAGACTTGTGACAACGTAAACAATACACATTTAGTTGCTCTTCAAACAGAAACAGCACAGCTAGCACACAAAGAGCTAGCCACCTCCTCTACCTTATGTTTAGAAAACAGAAGCAACTCCAGCAAAACTCAAGGGCTGATTTTGTATGAATTCGGCATGAAAATTCAATACATGTTTTAATATTCTGGCAGAAATTCTTGCTTGAGATAAACTGGCTTACTTTTATTTTAAGTGCCTAAATTTCAGCAATCTTATCGTGTGTCCGTGTTTTGTTGGTTGATTAGAATCAGAACTAGCGATGCCCAATTCATGATTTAATTACTCAATTGACTTGGTCCTTTTCAATAAAATGTTCAAACGGATGATCAAAACGTTCTTTATCGGTTCGTGATTCGAGTAATTCGGACATCGCGTATTAAATCGTTTGGAGCGGTTTGTCACTAGTAAAACAGCAACTGAATACTTTTGGGGTGAAAGAAGAGGGGTGGGTGAAGTGTATATTTACCTATAAATACATTTCACTGTTTGACAGATGGAGAATGAATGCCACCTGCATATATGCAGCTTTTGAACACCATGTTCTAACGTCATTGAAAGATGTGTTCCAAAACCAAAATAGTATCAAAACATCAATGCACATAAAGTTAAAAAATAATAATAAAACAAATTACTATAGCAAAAAAAAAAATAATTATTATTATGTAAACGGTAAATGTAACAATAAAACTACTGTATTAATTTAGTACCATGGTTGCATGGTTTACATCAAAGTATCATGGTATTAACATCTAGCAAAGCAGGCTACTTTTTCAGGCCATGTGCCCCACTCCATATGTAATATGAGTTTACTTGACATCCTATTCAAAATATGGGCCTATTTCGGCATCCTGCTGGTTAGGTGTAGTGCGCTAAAACACATAACTAGTAATCAGAAGAGTTGCTGGTTCAATCCCCACAACCATCAACATTGTATCCTTGAGCAAGGCACTTGGCTACAGGGGTATTGTCCCTGTAATAAGTGCATTGTAAGTTGCTTTGGATATATGTAAATGTTACATTAACCATTCTGGTCCAACTCATTTGTTACAAAACTAATTTTATGCAAAGTTTAAGCACCATTAGGCCACCATAGGTTATGAATTATTCAATAGTATTCAACTGATTTGTTAAAAAACAAGCAGTTCACAAAATATATATATATTTTTTTTTTCAAAATTACTGATTCGTTCAAGAACACTACTATTGAGGCATAGGCTTGTAAATGATGGTTTAAAACCTGTGAAACTAATAAGACACTTATAAAAACTCGACGTTCAAAGATCCATTTTTTTTTTTTCTGCTGTAGAGTCAGGGTTGACAAATCCAAAAAAGCCTGAAGCCTAGCGCACACTACACGATTCAATCTCGACTCCTTTGCTGTTTTAAGTCGGCAACTGGTCTGCGACTAGAAGTCTCCGATCACATGACCAATGGTCGTGTAGTGTATGCACTCCTGCGACTTGCCCTGACAAATTACAGGCTCTACGATGGATTTCAAACCTGTATGAAATCAGGCCGATGAGTTGTCAGGCGTGCGCACTGTCCAAGCCACTTTTTCATACAGCAACAAGTACTGCTCACATTTATTGGAGGATGATTTACGACAACTGTTAAACCATTGATTGACACGAAATGTGCTCTCAGAATAGGGTGACCAGATTCCTGCTTGTGGAAAATGGTATAGCCCCCTCCCAGCAAAAATTAAACTGACATACCCTTACCTAGGCGCAGATCAATAAGAAGTAGAGGGTGCATCCGCATCTGTAACTGCTGTCACCTTGTACTTTTCGCTGGCAGCAATTTTTCTCAGTGTGTGCTTGTCTTTCAAGAGCTTATCGTAAAATGCAGAGCAGTTCAGTCCAAAATTAAGGTGTACAAAAAGCATTGCCTCCATGACTGTTACACGGAGTCGAGATTTATCAGGTGTCCATGCTGCATTCATTAATGAGAACACATGATCCACAGATGCAGATGTCCCGGGCAGGCATAAAACAATCTCCACAACCTTGGCTAAGACTTCGAAGTTGATGGTCTTGCTCTTCAGCTCACGAAAAATGTCTGTCCGTCTCTCAGACACGGCCATCTTGTTCATGTTCCACTCAGTGATGCGACAAGAGACAATGTTTTTCATGCAAGCCCACTCATCAAAGAGTGTGGTTTCGTCAATCAAACTGAGAGCGGGGATTCTGGAGTAGAAGTGTTCGAGGCTGCTCTGAATGTCTTTCCACTCTGGGATCTCTCTCAGTAGGGCCCACTCAAGACTATATGTGTTCTCCAATGAGCAGCTCCATTTTTGGAGGTAATCCACTGATGCTGAATAAAAGTTTCTCACTGCACAAAAGAAATCATCTGCTCGCATGTCACCAGCTTCAACCAGGGCATCCAACTGCTTTTTAATGTCAGAGGGTATGAATGATTCAACCAGCCTGGCCTGCAAGACTTTTCAGGTCATGAATGTGCAAAGCCACTTCTGTGGCTGATATGTGGTCTTGCTCTACTATCTCCAGGTCATGGTAAGTGGCTGTTTGCTTGAGTGTGAAGCCAATCCAAAGTTTAGTGCAAGGATCGCTGAAAATGTCTCTTAGAAACATTGGGCATTTTTCTTGAGAAAGTAAGTATGCATACAGACAATTGAAAAGGTGTATTATTCTTTCAAGAGCTGGAACAAGAGAGAGGAAACGTGCTGCAGTAATTTCAGATAGTCTAGCTGCACAAAAGTGAACACGTTGCATATGACAGCTTCAGAATCTCATGGGGGAGCATGCCCCCGAACCCCCCTAGATATAAGGTTTATTAGGCAGATTTATGTGCGTACTCTCAGATTAAATCCTGCAGGTGCCCCTGGTATTAAGCAGCACATAAACCTTTCATATGAATAATGTTTCTGACTATTTTGTGTAAAATTATCTGTCAGTCTGAATCTCATTTCGTCTGCAAACATCGCGTGATCTTCCGTGACTGATGTAGGTTCAGCACATGACGGGAAGAGCAACGTGTCCCGCTTGGCTGCTCTCTTTTCAACTCCTCCTCTGACTGCAAACGGCAAATCTCGCCATTCGGTAAATCGAGTTGCAGTTCAAGTCGAACACACTAGTAATGGGAAGAGCAGATCATTTTACTGACTTGAATCTTTGAGTCTCGTTCAGCAAAATGAACGAATCTTTATTCAAGTCATTTCGTTCATTTGAGCAGAATTAAATTAAAATGTTGCATTTTCAGTAGCCAAATCCCCCCCAACGCATCTACTTATGCAAACTTTGATTATAGTTCCAATAAGGAAAAATTGATAATGCAGCCAAGGACAAATTATGAGAAACAGAAATGATTAGGAATCTTCTTGTCCAAGTCGTTCGTTCTTTTGTCACTTCATAGCGTGTACTGCTGTCACGTGACAAAAGAACAAATGACTCTGACCAAAAGACTCGAGAGATGAACTAATAATTTCTGTTTCCTGTGTGAGCAATGCATAGCATATACGGCTGTCAAGTGACAAAAGAACGAACGACTTGGACCAAAAGGCTCGAGAGGTGAACTAATCAGTGGTGCAGTAGTGGCTCAGTGGTTAAGACTCTGGGTCACTGATCAGAAGATTGGGGGATTCAAGCCCCAGCACTGCCAAGATGCCACTGTTAGGCCCTTGACCCTATCTGCTCCAGGGGTGCTGTATCATGGCTGACCCTGCACTCTGACCCCAGCTTAGCTATGTGCAACTATATAATGTGTGATATTATAATTATAATCATTTTTGTTTCCTGTACAGCGGTTTTCACGTAGCAAACGAACGGAGGTTGCGTAATGCATATGCATGGCCAGCACAAAATGAACGAATCACTCTCCGAGACTACTCGTTCCACTGAGTCACATAAAAGATTCGTCTATGAACGACCCATCACTTGAACACACCTTTTGGTTACCTTTGATTAGAATACTCATGTTACTGAGAAAGCCACAGAGGCGATAGAGAATTTTTAGGAGAGGGGAAATACGGGACAAAACACGACTTTTTCGGAATAAGTCGGGACACTAGGAAAAAGTACTTGAATACGGGACTGTCCAGGGAAACGGGATGTCTGGCCACCCAATCTCAGAAACAGGATCAGTCTGTTCTATGTATCGATAGGTGTGTTCGACTTCATAAGTGTTGCGCAGACTGATTGGCAACGGACTTGAAGCACTGCATGTCGGTAAGAAATTTGGTCCAACTTGAACTGGCGCAACCGTCGCGTTACCGCCATCAAAGTACCACGAGAGCGATTCGAGAGCAGCCGGCTGGTGCAGCCTCTGCAGTTGCTCCACACGAGCTACACCAGCTCACAGTATATCATGTTTATATCATGCTGTATTATGTTTGTCATAGTCATATCATGTTTATTCATAAAAAAAAAATTCAGAATGATTACAAATACTGACCCCTTTATTGATATTAAAATAACAGAGACTTTTATTGGACTTTATTCTTATACAGACATCAGGCACTGTATTAAGCAGCACATAACCTTTTCAATTGAACAATGCTTCTAGTTATTTTATGTAAAATTCAAACATCTGTCTATCTGAATTCCACATCGTCTGCAATAAAGATAGCAAACATCGCGTGATCTGCCGTGATTGGTGTTGGTTTAGCAGACGACGAGAAGCGCAAGTCACCGAGTTAACTGCTCTCTTTTCAACTCCTCCCCCAACCGCAACCGGCAAATCAAGATGCAGTTCAATTTGAACACACCTAATCTAACAAATGCAACTCTCGCGAGACTTTGGCATCCAGACGGTTACCTTCTAGACATACTAAATACCAGAAAGGGACGAGAAACATAGCCCAGAATACAAGGAACTCCTTCTAAACTGTTTTAAAAAGCACCCCGTCATGACAATTACATCTCAGATCTCAGAGTGTCCAGAGCTGCAGGCAAAGGGTGGCTTCTTAAAAGAAAATATAAGATATTTTGTTCACTACATAACCATGTCTCCATTTGTGTTATTTAATTTATTTTTGATAACATGACTGGTAGATTATACATGTGGATACAATCTTAGTGTACTGATCGTTTCACTCATCGTTTCATTCATTTTTGTTTCACACCTGTAGTTTCATGTTGGTGAAAAAATAATCACAAAGTCACTTTATTTCTTAATTTATTTGTGATTGATGCTATTAAAGAACTGTTACGAAAGTGGTATTATGATGTTATTTTATAGGCATAATTATTTTCAATATTTTTTCAAAGTAAAACATCCACATAGGTCTATGAATTTGAGCAGCAAACAAGAATGAACATGAATGTTTAGTCACAATTACAATTAAACTAAAATATCAAATATTATTTGAGCATACATCCTCTGCATTTCAGTTCGGAATAGATGAGGTAGACCTATGTGCTAAAACTAACAACAAAGGTTGTTTAATAATTTTTTGATTATTCCGAGCCTGAATTTCCACATATCACTCCTGCATCTTCATAATGTGCACAGTTGTGCGTGCCCACTCCAGCATGCTGGCAGTCCAGAAGGGTTTCTTCTGTCCCCTCACACTGCACATCATCCAAAATGATCTTCAGGTCCTTACCCTCCCCAAACTCGGCGTGCTTGGCAGCCTTAAGTGCATGGCGGAACCCAAGCTGCCGGCAGACCACCACAGCGTTCTTTGTGTTCCAGAGATCATCACAAATGGTCCCCCATTCCCCATTAGCATATATCTCCACTCTTCCCCGATCTCTCCGACCCTCTTCGTCCCCAACCAATCTCACAGCTCCGTTCTTTTGCTTGCCCTTTCTGCGCCTACCCTTCCGTTGCCTGGATGTTCTGAGAGGCTTGGCTGTAGTTGGGGTGACTGGAGTGGGGGTGATTTGTACATCTGGCTCCCTAAAGATGTCCAGCAGCTCTTGTAGCCAGTCTTCTGAGGCAGCATCAGGAGGTTTCTCTGCATTTGAGAGTCTAGGACGCTTTGTTGGAATATTCACACTAATCAAAGCTGTAAAAAGACATTCACAGAAGAAAAACATTTACTATTGTTATTTTAGGTTTAATATATATATATATATATATATATATATATATATATATATAAAATTTTAGCTCCTTAAAAATGATTCTTGTAATTTCACATCACACTTGGAGGTTTTTATTTTTTACATAAAATTTTATGTAATTTTGTGTATCCTTTTAATAGTCAAGATGAGGTGGAACTGATATGGTCAAGTACATTGGCCAGAAACACAGATTTGCCCAAGCCCTTAGAGCAGTGTTTCCCAACCACTGTGCCGTGGCACACTAGGAAAATTATCAAATTCCACAAAATAAATAAATGCATAAAAATAATCTCAGGGATCCAAACTCCTCACCTTTCAGAGAAATTCACCATTTTGAAACCATAATCGGTCACTTCTGTGATTGTGAAGAGCAATGTTTAACGTGCAAAAGTGACTGATATTTATACACGTTAAGGGTCTTTCACATGACTCACGTCAGCACTGCAGAATACATTGAAGTCTATGAAGTGATGCCAGTTTACACACGTTTTTGCTTCACCAATAATGTCTTTGAGAGTGCTAAGCAACAAGAAATATTTAAAAACTGTCCAAATTTATGAAGAGACATTGAATGTCCCATAATTTCTTTTAAATATTACCTTATCGTTTACAAATATCAGAGACCCCAGTTATTGAACTAATTTAAATTCAACAAGAAAACGCTTAGAACTAAACATAAACGAGTCCTTTTATTACTTTCTGCTATCAAAGTAACTGCAAGCTTTTTTCCTCTCTTCCAAATACATGTTTTCAATGTTTATTGTGCACATCTCCCACTTTTTTACGTGGCAAACCCGTAAAATCGCCCCACTGTGATGTTTTCCGCAGCTCTTGTCATGTGGAGGGCAATGTGGTGCTTGACGCTGACGTTGAACTGAGCGTTGACGACTCAACTCGTGTGAAATGCGCTTTACAATGACGAAAGAACATTATTGAAACTCAAAATTATTATTATTTGTCTATTATTGTGGTCTTTTCTGATAAAAGCCATGCTATGTTCAGCAGTTTAAATAGGCAACTGCAGGAAAATGATACCGTAGATCTGCTTTGTGTTTATAATTCTTATATTGAAGTCAGTAGATTTGTAGCCATGCAAGTTCTAAAGGAAAAGGTAAGGAGGTTATTGAAACCTCACTATTATTAGGCTATTATTGTTGTCTTTTTGGATAAAAAAAATAATGCTCAGACTGAAGGAAGACTATAGATCTGCTTTGTTCTTTTAATGCTTAAACACTATAAAGTCTCTTGGTAGATTTCGGTCATGAATGACTCAAAATGATTCACTGACTCACTCATAGCACATAAGATGCTCATTTGTCGCCACCTAGTGACATTTCCAGAAGGGGTCACTGAACTAATCAGTTAATAAAATTGAACAAATTTGTGAAACAGAAGCAAGCCTCACCAAAATACTCTTCATTTTGCAGCTAATTCTGCACAATTGTAAACTTGAATCACTAAAATAGCTGGAATTGGTGCTTTTAGCATTTTTCCCCAGAAAAAAAAAATGCTTGTGGACCAGTGATTGTCTTACCTTTTTTGCCTCTGAGTTTGCATCCCTGTAATTTGTGGCATTGCAAGAACAAATCTACAAATTACAAAATAAGCCAATTTGTTGTTTTTTGCATAGCCGAATTTCAAACATTACAAGTAAACGCGCTACTAAGATGGACAGAAAACATGGACAAGTTCTTGAAAAGGAAACATATTGACGATGGTTAGCCTATGCGGGATAGTGGTGTGCCGTAGAATTGTTTAGTCGTAAAAAGTGTGCTGTGGCAGAAGAAAGGTTGGGAAACACTGCCTTAGTGTAAACAAACTTACTTTCCTTTGGCTTGAATGGAATAAGGTGGCTCTTAACACGGACTGAAAGTGGGTCGTAATGACATTTTCCTGGGGGTGCACGTCTGTAATAAAGCAAGGAAAGCATTTGAATCATTTCTTCATGGGAGGTGACCTCCAGGGATACAGACAGCACTTAAATTAGGAACATTTTGTTGACCTATTTTTCAAAAGAAAACCATGGCATTGCTTTCACAAGCACAAACTTTAGTCTGCCGGGATGCAAGCAATACAATGATCACTTTAAAGCTACTGGAGTACTTGGCAAATATTAATCTATGTCATATAGAAAGAGATAACAGAAGCATGTATTGCTGCCAAGTAACAACCATTTCATAACCATTCCTAAAGTCTGTTAGGAGGCAAGACAAGCTGATCTTTGCACACTATTAGACTATTTAAAGGTGCACTCAGTAACTTTTTTTGTTGACGCCTTCTTGGTCTTTCAGTGACACCTAGCGGCCTGGATGCAGCAACATTCAAAAAAAAAAAAAAAAAAAAAAGCTTTCAGTTACAGATGCCATTGTAGAAATTCACTATTCACAGTCAGCCATGATTAATTTAATCCACAGGGTGAAAGTGTCCAAGAACAGGGTGGTTACCGAGATTAAGCGAGTAGTATATGACTCGTCATGTGATTCCAACATGGCAGCCCCCATGAGGAGACCCTCTCTATGTAGAATAAAACTGTCTGAGCCAGGATTCAAACTTGGATCTCTGGCGCAAGAGTCTTAATTTCAACCACTGAGCCACAGAAGGGAGTTGAACCTAATAGTCAGATGCAATCTTAAAATTAACTCAGAAGAGTTTGTTAACAAAAAGGGTACAAAAAGCAACTTCTTACTGACAACCACAAAACAGAAAAATCTTTAGTCCAAAAAGGAGGAAAAAATAATCTCCAAAGAACTCAGGGGAAAAAACAAAAACAAACAAACAAACAAACAAAAAAAACAGCAAAAATAAACACAAGGAAAAAACAATCCAAAAGGCTTTCAAGGTTTAGTACTGAACTAGAACTAGAACTAGAACTAGAACTAGAACTAGAACTAGAACTAGAACTAGAACTAGAACTAGAACTAGAACTAGAACTAGAACAGCAACTGGCTAGGAACATCAATAACCAAGCAAAGAAACAAAAGGAAGTGATCAACTTAAATACACAGCCCAGAACCAGGCACATGTGAAAACAATAACACATGATAAAATGGCTGGAAACTGAAATGAAACACAATGAGGGCCTCTAGTGGCCAAAATATAACATTAAAGCAAAAAAACTCTGACAAAAACAGCTTTTATAAGGTTACTGTTATGACTGGATTCCTCATCTCATGTTATTTGCTTTTTTTTTTTTATACATATGTTTAAAAATTATAATTAATGTCTTTCGAAGTAAAACAATTTCTAATGAGGAAAAATGACTGTGTGCATGAGTGCACCTTTAAGGAGTGTTAAAAAAAAAAGTCATACCTTGAGGGATCAACAATTTTGTACACAACACCTGTAGATGATGTGGCACTAGGTATTTCGGTAGACATGAAATAGAGTTCACCTGGTCATACAGAAAACATGTTAAGTGACATGAAATTTTGTTTTTAATGAATTAATATAATACAATAAATAAGAGTTGTCCACAAACACAACTAGTGAGCAATTTGTGCAGCATAGAAGACAGAAAGGGAGATTGTGATAACTGACATAGGCACAGTTGGAATTATTATTTGATTTACCTGTAGCTACTTTTCTTTTCTTATGTCTAAACTAGGTAGTGGATTTCTAAAGTGTTTAAAAGGAACTTCTTTCTACATTTTTGAGCACATACCTGCTTCATCCTCTGCAAATGAAATGATGTACGGATAGTAATTGTTGATGAGCCCTGGAAATGAACAAGTCAGACCCATGCCCATGCAAATCTCATCGTATTCCCAATTCCTTGTGTTTCTGTTTTCTTTTAAACTCATCAGGCGTCTGTGAAAATTCATACAGTTAACATTTGAAAGCATGTATATTCGCATTACGTGAAATAATTTATTGCATATACTGGGAGACGTCAAGTAGCACTACCAAAACAAATACCTAAACATACAAAGCAAATTCCTTTAATGTCTTTAAAGAATGAACCTGTAAGACTGTAGTGTTCAAAATACCTGTGGTTTTCACTATATTTCTGGACATTTATAGCTCTGTTTTTTTTTGTTTTTTATTTAGCTTTTTATCAACTTTAATTTGATATGCAAACATTTAAACCATTCTCATTTCTTACCCACTCATAAAGTCTCCAAATATGTACATGCCATTTAAATTTGGATTTTCACAGCCTCTGTAAACATAGCCACCTGTGACAGATTTGCCCATTTTGTGTGGATATGCATAAATTGGAAGAACATCATCTAAAAATTACAAGAGAAATATACAGACTTTGTGGGTTGATTGAGAAAAGAGACAGCAATAATTTACTTGTCAACATTTTCTTACATACCAACCTAGTCTCAGGAAAACTAGTAATAATTTGTACGAGACGGCGAAATCGTAAGATATTGTCTGACTTGGCCTGTACAGTATGAAAAGTATGACTTTTAGACCAAGCAATCAACATAATGTCAAACTGATACAAAACAGGTATACATTTTTAGCTAGCCTCCTATGCAACACTTTCTTTCAAGAATGGAAACGTCTATAAACAAATTTGTTTACTCGTTCCATTTTTATTTATGCAATACAACTGACTGATGTCAATAACCTGGTATATGCTTCCCTCGTCACGTTCCAAACCCCGATGTTTTCATTTTTCCAAGGTACATAAAAGATATCTTCCTATTTAAATCATTGTTAGGTTAAGGGTTTGGGTAAAGGGTTAGACTTTATGGTTAGCTTTAGGTCTGGGTTAGTGGTTAAACTAAGGAAAAATCATAATAACATTGTTCGTTGTTTTTGTTTTTTTTATGGAAGTAAAAGTTGTATGTTTTTATATGAGCCAACTCGATTTCTTATGATTTCACCATCTTGTACATTTATTTGGACTTTTCATTAGACTAAGTTGTACATACACACGTCTTTAATGACTGTAAAACTTTGTCTAGATATACTGTAAGTTCCTCTATAAGTTTCTCTTCTATTTTTTCTGTCTTTCTATTTCTATTATTTTTCCCCCACATCAAAATACATTTAAATTTTACTTTTAAAGTTTGAGAGCTGCATTTTTTTATTGTATACACAGCATACCCACCTAAGGAGCTGTTTGCACAGAGTTTCTTGTCATAACAAGAGAAGCCCTCTTTTGCTCTCCATCCATAATTCCGGCCCTTCTCCACTATGTCTATTTCCTCAAACTTATTCTGGCCCACATCCCCACAGAAGATTCTTCCTTTTCCTTCCTTGGTGTATGGATCTCCTCTGTCTACTGAGCATCTCCACATGTTTCGGACCCCATAGGCATACACCTCCGGCCGAGCGTTGGGTTCATGCACAAATGGATTGTCCGACGGAATTCTATACAGTGGCCCCTTTTCGTTGTCATCTACATCAATGCGAAGAACCTTTCCCAAAAGGGCAGATCTAGCAGTAATGTCCAGATAAGAGAGGAGAAAGTATCATAACTAATCCGTCCACAATGACCAAGGTTGGAAAGCGAAATTTTGCTACTTGTACAAATTAGTTATTTTTACACCTCCCAGAATACTTATCTAAACTTACTTGTTCTGAGCATTTCCAAATTTCCCAAATGGATCTCCTGCCATTCCACCATCCCCAGTGAAGATGTATAAGTATCCATCATCGGCAAACAGAAGCTGACCACCATTGTGATTAGAGGCAGGTTCATCAATCTCTAAAATGATTCTGAGAGAACATGAAGACACATTTTGTAGTCACCTGTGTACCATATAGTAAACCAGATAAAGAATATACCATTTCTAGTCCAACATCCCCACCAAAGAATTAGCTCAGTCCAAATTATTTAAAGGAACATTCCAGGTTCAATACAAGTTAAGCTCAATCGACAGCATTTGTGGCATAATGTTGATAATCACAAAAACTAATTCTGACTCGTCCCTCCTTTTCTTAAAAAAATAAAATAAATAAATAACAAACAGTGACAGTGAGGAAATGAGTCACAGTGGAAATGAATGGAGCCCATTAATTCTTCTGTTAAAAGGTATCTATTATTTGAGATACAAAGTTATTTAAATGGCCATTTTAGGGTTTAGGTTGGCCACATTCACTTCCATTGTAAGTGCCTCACTGTAACGCAGATTTTTGCATTTTTAAAGAAAAGGAGGGACAAGTCTAAATTATTTTTGCACTAATTAACATTATGCCACAAATGCTGTCGATTGAGCTTAATTTGTATTGAACCTGAAATATTCAACACAGCTGAAGTGAGTTATACAGTTGCTCACCTCTCTGAACCGTGGTCAACCACATTCATATCCGCAGAGGAGATACGAAACTCACTGATGCGGATTCTCTCATCAAAGCCAACCTCCACGGAGTAATACACATAAAGCTTCCCATTGTATTTAAAGTTTGGGTGAAAGGTGAGTCCCAGAAAGCCTCTTTCATCGCCTTCCCATGGAGATGTCAACACAGCCTTGGTGATGTTTAGAAACGGTTTCTCAAGCTTTGAGCGATCTGGAAGGTACACCCAGACCAAGCCAACTTGTTCGGCAACGAAAAACCTGTGCGTACCATCATTGGCGTGAACCATGGCAAGAGGGTTTCTGAGTCCATTGGCAACCTCCTCCAAGCACAGTTGCAAGCAGCCCTCAGAATCAGCTGCAGTGCGGCCCAGGTTTTTGGTTAACAGTTCATTGCTTAGGAGATGAGGATAACAGTAGTCTGGATCATCCAACTCCAGGTACTGACAAAGCTTGCGCTGGTCATGCTTAAGTTCTTCAAGACGTGGATCATCAGACAACAAGGTCAGAATAGAACTACACTTGGAATGGAATTGAGAACAGAAGTCTGGGCACAGTCCAGGTATGGTGAGTAAGGGTGTGCTGGTGTCTTCAGCATCAAAAAGGTGAGCCGCATATGGAGAGCATTCCTGAAGAAGAGAAACAAGTGGGGAGCTAACTGGATCTTGCCAGACTCAAGCAATACATTATTTGCTTAATCCTTTCTGCTCATCAGCATTCAACATTGTGAAACCACAATCTCCTAAATCACACTGTAGTTTAAGCCCTTATTTGACCCTCTGCATTTGTGAACTTTCTGTTTAATGACTTACTAAGTATTTGAGTGCTTTATTTAGGCATGCTCATTGTATGTCAAATTTAGTTGTTTGTGCAAGTGACTTTAATAAAAGAGATTCATTGTGATACTAGTGACATCATTTGGCCTCTCACCAGGCAGGTATTAAGGGGCCGTTCACACCGAACACGTCCTTGCCCTCGACGTATCGCCACGAACAGAGCAGAACGCAATTGTCTCGGGTTTTTAACTTGACACGGCGTCTAAAAAACGAGACGCAAGCGCAACGGTCAGTTTAGCACATGTTTACATATGAAAACAATCGCGGAAGGACGCAAAGACGTTTTCGGTGTGAACGGCCCCGAAGAATGTTGGACATCGTCATTTGCGTAATAAAAATCTCTGCAAATTGTGGTACGTGTCCAGACGCACACATCTAATGGTTCCAGTACATTTAGAAAGCAACACAAAACTTTCAAAATATTGCTTCTTATTTCTGCTCTCGGGCTAACTTACCTGGCAGAGTAGATCTTGTACGTACGCGGCACAGTTCGAATATCCATAATAATCGAAGTTATCCATTATTCGATAATATTTTGCCATCAGCTCTTGGTCCCTGGCATAGTCGCAGCAGCCGAAGTATGTATACATTTGACAGAACTGAAGCTCTTGTTGAGGCTGAAAAGGGGGCTTAAAATCCAAGCATTGTGGATGCATGAACGCCGGTGCTATCCAAAACGCTAACAAATAAAACAAAACGAATGGCGATTGCCATATACGACCTAAGACATCGCAGAAGTACCACATAGCGCTCAAATCCTGGTGCCCAACTTCAGTTACATGAAAGCAGAAGTTATGCAATGGTGAAGATACTCGACCTCACTGACTTGTGCTGTTATGCACTTTGCCCTTATTTTAATCATCAACCATTCCCAAACAAATGTACGTCTTATTTGCTATGTAACCACAACAGATGAATTGCAAATCGGTTGCTGGATCAGTATACTAGCCCATCTCCTCTATATCTGTGTAACGAGACGTGCCTTACATCCAGAGCAGACATGAGACACACATTCAGGTCCAAACCACAACTCTGTCTGACTGTAATTCATGTCGACCTGCAGACGCAAGTTATTCCGCAGTTACCCATAGAAACACCGAAACAAGACTCAAGTTTTTGAACTGTCCTGTAAGAGAAAGGATTAGTATTTGGGGTAAAAAGCCCCCCCCGTAGAAGGGGATGAAGCCCCCTATCAACAAATAGTTTTTTCTTTAGTGGGGCGAATAGATTTGCTTTGAAGAATGTACAAAGTGAGCTCACATTGACTGATCCAATCACAATGGAGATTCATTTGTTTATAGAATACTTGAGATGTTATTAAATGCCAAATATGATTGAAATGAACAGAAAATGATTAATCCTTTTCTAAAGAGGTTATTTTGAATAAACAGATTAATTTATTACTCAAAAATGCACCTTGATGTCTCAAAAGTATTTGCCTATGTTGACCAATTTTGCCTTGTATAATAACTGTTTGTCCCTATATTGACAAGACATCCTTATAAGTTAACCCCCTGGGGGCCTATAAGCCCAAGTGTGGGGTAAGTCAATTTCAACAGAAAGAAAGAATGTAAAGTCAATTTCAACAGAACATTAGAGTTGAAGTGAGAGCACTGCTTCCAATCCATGGAAATTAATCGGTTCCATCTGTGTTTTCTGTTATGCAATCACAGTTCGCCAGCCACGACTCCAAACACATTATTTAACCATTATCTTCTGCTGAGATTGACTTAACTTTCTTATTGTTTAGAGACCCATGTGCTGTATGTGGTTTAAAAATAAAGATAGTGATTAAATTAACCTTTTATTTTCCCATCACGTTTTTTGAAATATTTTTCTCGGCCCTAATTAAAAAAACCAAGAGACAGACATAACAGAAGCTTTAATCCTCTGTTTTACCACAAACTATTCATGCACATTTCAGAAAGTATAATAAAATGGATCAAAACAGACAAAAAAAAAAAAAAAAAAAAATATATATATATATATATATATATATATATATATATATATATAACTAATTGTCTTTTAACCCTCAGATTATCCTTACATTTTAATAGGGGTTATATTTAAAGTCTAAATAAATAATGGACATTATTCCACGTTATATTTGCTAATGAGCAATTTTGGTTAAATGGTTATTTGGTTAGAAGGAGTTATAAAGCATTTTATTTTATTTGTATTTTTATTATGTATTTATTTATCACACATTATACATTTGCACATATACAGTGAAATTCTTTTTTTTTTTTTCACATATCCCAGCTAGGCTGGGGTCAGAGTGCAGGGTCAGCCATGATACAGCGCCCCTGGAGCAGATAGGGTCAAGGGCCTTGCTCAAGGGCCCAACAGATATAGGAAATTCTAGTATTGTGCTGAATGAACCAGATATTTGGAAATCAAGTTGACAATGTCTTTGAATTCTATAGGCAAGTCAAGGCAAGTTTACTTATATAGCACATTTCATACAAAATGGCAATTCAAAGTGCTTTACATAAAAATATAAGAGACATCAAAAATTATTTTTAAATCGATTAACAACAAGAAGAATAAAAATAATAAGATACATTTAAAAAAGTAAAAATTGTGAAAATGAATAAAAGAAATAATTACAGAAAAAATTATTTATTCACTGAGCACAGTGCTGCACTTACTGATTGCACTATCAGTAAGTGCAGCACAGTGCTCAGTGAATAAATGCACAGCTAAACAGAAGTGTTTTCAGTCTGGATTTGAATGTGGCCACTGTTGGAGCACACCTGAACTCTTCTGGAAGCTGTTTCCAGCTGCAGGTGGCATAATAGCTAAACGCAGTCTCACCTTGTTTTGAGTGAACCCTTGGTATTTCTAACTGACTCGATCATAATGATCTGAGAGGTCTGATATATTCAACAAGCATATCTGCAATGTATTTAGGTCCTAAGCCATTGAGTGATTTGTAAAAGTGATTTTATTTTTGGTCCGGGTAAGAATCCTGGCAGCAGCATTTTGAATGAGCTGTAGTTGTCTAATGGTCTTTTTGGGAAGGCCGGTGAGGAGTCCATTGCAGTAGTCCATCCTACTGGTGATGAATGCATGAACAAGTTTCTCTGACTCTTGACTGGATACAAATCATCAAATTTTTTTTAGATGATTTATTAGAAATACATTTTTACTAAAAAATTATTGATTTGATGTAAACTAAGGTCTGACTCCAAAATTACACCAAGAGTCCTTACTTGATTTTTTTTGTCTTAAGACTCCTGGAGCCAAGGTATGTTTTCACCTTGGGAATTTCACCTTTGTTGCCAAATAGACATCAATATATTATGTTCATGTCTAGTTGATTTGCAAAAATCCTTCTTTTTTTTGCAGTAGAATTTTAGGGGATGCATGTTGAGGAATTTCTATTCTATTCTATTCTATTCTATTCTATTCTATTTTACTTTATTTTATTCTAAAAGAAGGCTTTCTCCAAGCACTTTGCAATGTCAGACTGAGTTCCTGGATGTTAATTTAAAAGAGCCACTGGCTCAGCAGTTCATAAGTGATTTCAGTTGATTTATGCATTTTGTCAAGTCGACACCATTCGTCAATTACAGATGCGTGCGACGTTGAGCCATTATTTCCACTAGATGGCGATGGGTTCATACCACTGACTTCATGGGAGTCTTAGTGCAATACCCACACAGATTAAAAAGGGTCTGCTTTTAAAAGGCTGACATCATATGACAGATTGACATGGTAATCCGTTTAATTGGTTTACAGATTCTCATCACAGCCTGTATATTATCATATGAATGGACAATTCACTAGTGTGTTTCTAGTCCTTAATATCTAAAGGAATGTTTCTGGAAGAATGTTTCATTGTTTAAATATAGGTCAAAAACTTTAGCAGAGCATTAATATCACCAAAACGCTCATTAAACCACATGTGAATGATCACAGACACTTTCATGGCTATTACTGGAGCTACATTTACATTAATTATATAGACTGTTCCTTTAAGGGGGGAGAAACTCACAATTATTGCCTGAACTGCTTGTCAACCCCATCACTTATCTTTTGCACACAATCGTCTTGAACTTCAAGAGATACAGTCAAGCACATGGTAGCATTAAAAGCATCACTTTGTCACTGACATTGGCAGAGAATTGTTGTGTTTGTTTCTTTACATTTATAATAGATTTATTAGATTAATATATATATTTTTAATTATATAAATGTTATTTATTTATTTATTTTTATTAATAGACGAATAATTAAGTGGTATGCGACATCCCTGCATCCTGCTGTGGGTCCCCTTCATGTGGCTTAGAAATTGAATAGGCATGCAGAATGGAAATTAGCATTAAAGTAGAATGTCAAAATGGGCCGGGACTAGCGGCCCGGACGTTGTCTCTGATATGTCAGGTGCGCTGGGATCATCGTAATAATAATGCACTAATAATAATTTCACAATTTTAACTCATGCATTTTTAATTTAAAGGCAATTAAAGTTGATCAGTGTCATTATTCAAGCATGAATTACTGAAACGGCACTGACGGCGTTGTCACGTGGCACGTGTTAATTTTCTCAACGTTGATAGGGATTAACCAATCAGCCGTCTGTGAATTCCATGGCGCTATAAAATACGGTGAATTCTGGCAAGTGTAGAAATTATTTTATAGAGTTTAATTAGGCGGATTCCAATTGTATGCGTAGTAAAATTCTGTGAAATTAATATATATGTATATACGTATTTAAACGATTTTTATTTTTAATGTGCAAATTTCTACAATAAGACGAAACATGTCCTTAGAGTTTAATGCAATCCAATGGTGGATTCGGCTTTCTGAGCCGCCAAGCGCACCCTGGAGGAAAACAAGAGAAGTACAATTGGCTACCTAATGCAGTGAACGCGTCGCGTACTGAGCTTCGGACATCTCTGACATCACCTAACGCAGCGCTGAAGCGCAAATACTGACTTTGGAGCGCATTTTTCTCACCATTCATCTGCTTGTGCGTTTGGATGCGCGGCCAGAGCGTCTCATCACTAGGCACTGTGTAGGAGAAAGGATATCACTGGTAAAATAAACATGTAATAGCGACAAAAAAGGAATTGCGGACGATCAAATACGGCGTAGTATTGTCTTTTCTGGGTCAGTTATTTTTTATAAACCTTTTTGCGGAATTTTGCTTTCACCCTTTGAATAACTGGATTAATTTAAAATTATGAGTTTGATATTGTTTTTAACGTTTTCACCAAGGAACGATTAGAAAGCCGTGACCAAATTTCCCGTCAGACCACTTTTAACGAAATGAATATGGCAAAAAATATTATAGACGTCCCAATGGATGATTTAAGTAAGATTTCGGATGAAGAACTCATTAAATGTAGCAAAGAGGAGCTGCTAAGGAGACTCCGAAAAGTTGATAATGAAAAGATGAACTTAATGTTGGAACATGGGAACATGATGAAGGACGTTAACCGGAGATTACAAGTGCATCTCCACGAGATACGAAGCTTGAAGGAGGTGAACCAGAAGCTGCAAGAAGACAACCAGGAGCTTAGAGAACTGTGCTGTTTCTTAGATGATGATCGGCAAAAAGGGAAGAAGCTGTCTCGGGAATGGCAGAGATTTGGCAGGTACACTGCCAGTGTTATGTGGAAGGAGGTTGGAATATTTCAGCAAAAACTGAAAGATCTAGAGGCCACTCAAGAGAGTGTGCTGAGAGAGAATATGGAGTTAAAGGAGATAATTGTGATGTTGGATGATGAGAGGAATGGAGCTGGATCCAGGAGCTCCATAGACAGTCAGTCTAGTCTGACCAATATGAATGGAGGTTCCAGTACTGTTAGAGATATTGGAGATGGAAGTAGTACCTCCAGTACGGGTAGTGCTGGAAGCCCAGATCACCATCACAGTCATATACACAAGCCTTCAGAGGGCAAAATAGGGTCCATCAGAAGGTCTATGGATGATCTTTCCACCAACCATCTACACAGAAGCATACCGAATGGACTCAACGGTAAGTTTGGACTTTCAGGAGGAGGTCAGGTTGGGAGTTTTGTGGAACAAATCCCATATTTATCCCATATTTTGTACATCATGTACATGAACTCCATGCTGAAGGTCCTATAATTTTTCCCAATGATTTCTGTGATGATTGCAACACCTCAAGTCCAGTAACAAGGGCAGAATATGAATATTATGAGTCTGAAATGATTTCCTAGAAGAAATAAAGAAGTATTTACAAGTGCTTTTGTGCACTGGCATCCAAATATAGCAAAGGATGCCTACCATTTTATGCAGGTGAGTAACATGCAGTCATTAGACTTTCAGGGGTTTCCAGGGAAACAGATTATGCAAGGACTTGTGGGCTCAGGTTTACTTCAGATATGTGACGGTATTTGCACATGGCCATCATAGACACTTCTTATCCAAACAGGCTGGCTCCACAGATGCTATTGCACTAATGAAGTCAGATCTAATGGGAATTTAATGCTCTCTTAACCTTGTGGCTTTGGTACACACTGTGAAATCTGTCATTAGACCATCAAATACTTCATTCATAGAACAGACATTTCATTCTCACACATAAACAATGGAACGTTTGTAAATCAGATATAAGTTATGTAAAAAGCATCAGGGATTGTTAATGAATTACACAGCATTGAGTAATACTGCAGACTCCAGACATAATGCTGTAAGGGATTACATTAAGCAGACTTTGTTGATGTAGTTGATGACCTTCATTTGATTGTAGATAAGGATATGGGAAAGGATTTGTGGTATCACTTTTTATCACAGTTTTCATGTTACAGTACAATTACATAATTATAGTGAACAACGTGTAGTTAATGTGAAATAGTTTTTGTGGAAATGCTTGAAATTAAGCATTATCATAATAAGATGCAATATGTGAGACATAGTCACTTAGGTGTTACTGTATCTGTGAGCAAATAATGGTGAAGTATAGGATTGTTTATTTTAGTCTAGGTGGTAGCACAGATAAATATTTTTTATTTGTGTCTTTTATGGCTCTGTGACTGTAGTGTGGGCATATATCTGTCACCTGTGCCTAAAGGTGCTATTCTGATGTGTACTTTATGTATTTACTTAAAGTCAGCACACACAGATACCAAATTATATAATGCCATTTAAATATAGCTATCACTTTTGGCTATTATCAAATACAGCTGCTTATAATAGTAATAGCATATTGATGCTATATATTCATATCTGTATATGCACGTTTTCCATTGCAACTTTATCTTTATCTATTCTTTTAATTCACAATCATTTGTCTGTTTATTGACTCCCCATTGAGTCAGTTATTAGCTTAAGATTCTTAAAAGTTGGACATGGATGCAATATTAATTTTACAATTATCACATGTATAACTTGCGTGTAGATTCTTGTTGCAAAAGATCAGTGCAAATTTGTGCACTCTCCTGGAAGTCTATTTAGGAAATAACATCTTACAAGAACGCATTCATTGTTATAAAAGTAACCATTACCAAGATTCTGCCATTCAGGTAGTCTTGCCTATTACATCAGCAGTATTTACTCAAGAGTAAAAGTAGGACTCCCACCACATGGCAGGTGATTGATGACAACAGGTCCTCACCACTAGACCAGCACAGCTCCTGTGGCAGAATTTTGTTTTATTTACTGCTAATGGTTTCAGCTGGAAGCTCCAGTCATCATTGAGAACATAGTTTTTGGCATGTTAAAGAAATAAATTTTTTAGAGGACGGAGTGTTTGATTATCATTTTGGATCCAAGATTCGATTCCCTCACACTTTTGCCAAGATTTTAGTTATCTTTTTGGTTTACACACGTTACATTTTATTGGACATGGAGAATTACTTGTCCTTTTCCTTAGATGCCTGCCATTGGCTGATGAGCAATCTAGTGGCATTTGACGAATGCCTGCCGGCTACTTTCATCTTATTGTTCAGTGATCCTTAGTTTGTCTGCCCAACCACAACTTCGCCCCCAACCTTCCTCTCATCATGACGTGCTATTTTCCTTGCTGTCCAACATGTGTATGGAACACAGCTCAGTTAAAACAAGTAGCCTTTTTGGAGTTTTAGTATGTTGTTTACTAAAGAATTCAAGGTCTTTTATATGGTCAAGTACACACTAATCCGGTTAAATGAAACTTTAAAAATGTAATTCGTTTTTCCAAAGTATGCAGTTATGGAGAGCATTTTTGAAAGTCTCCGCCATTCCAGTGTTGATGAGAGGTGTTAATGTAGCAAAATCTGTGTATTTTCAAATGAAAACAGATTAGTGTGGATGTGGCCAGTGGTACCTGAAACTGGATCATAGGATCTTATTTATCTATTCATGAAACAATTTGATTCTAGGCATCTTGCCCTTTGTCTTCTGATGTGTATTCATAATATTGCTTAATTATACTGCCAGAGAGAAACTGTACTGCATTCTCAGACCTGCAGTTGTGTTGGAACTGCGTGTATATAAGCTTTTCTTCAGTCAGTGAGGGAGATTAGGCTGGCCAGTATTCTCTTTTCCCAGGCCCGACCCCCCAATGAGTTAATCTAAGCCACAGGTTGCATCTCTTCTTGTTTAAAAAACTCAAAACAACCAAATTCGATTGCCAGTCAACCAGGAGAACATTCCTGCTCCCTACCACATTGACTGAACATAAATAGATCTTATTCTACCCATACATGGTTTGGATAAAGACAAAAAGGCCAAACAGTAGGATAGTTTTTACTCTGTATAATGAAGTCAGCAGCTGATCTTTGTTATCTTTTTTCTTCACACTTTAGGGCAGAATAAATGTTATCTAAATGCCCTAAACTTGGAATTCAGTATGCTGTTTTTTCCCTTTCCATTTTCCAGAGCAGTATCTTGCTTCTTAAGTGTAATTTACCATATTACTTTTACATTATTTAGTTCAGCATAAAAATTGTTCAGCTGTCTTGAAACCTGACTTTGAGGTAATGTATTGGTCCCTTTGAGGGGTAAAAGTGCTTCTGTCCTACTTTGAAAAGACACTGGCCCCCCAACAAGCCAGCAATGGACTAAAGGTTTAGTGTCTGGGGTCGAGATTCTGTTACAGAGTTCAGATAACGCTCTTCCCTGCCTGTTCCCACGGCTGGAGTGAAAAGAGATTCAGTTGCCCCCATTCAAGATGCTGCATTGGATTTTTAGAGCCCTTCTGCCCTAGTCAAAGGTAGAGAGATGTGTCATAAAGTAGATTTCAATTTATGGGCACAGCTTTCAATATGTAGGTCACCTCTCTGAAAGAGATCTACTTCCAAAGCCACTTTTTTTTTTTTTTCATTAAGTATACAGTGTTTTTACTTTGTAAAAGGCGTTGCCAAAAGCAATAAGTAAACCAGGTTGATTTCCTTGAAAAGTGTACACTATGGAACTTTTAAACATTGCTCTGTTGTTTAAGCATCCTGATCAGCCCAACACAGCAACATTGCTCCAACAAGTGGCGTGCATTTTGGGCGGGACTAGTCTGTTTGTTTGGCCAATGGCAGACGAGGAGAAAAGTTTGGGAAACTTTGCTTTTACATGCACACTAATATGCTGATAACTACCAAAAAAAAAACAAAAACAGCATTTTAAAAACATAAACAGGAGATCTGTGAGCACTTAACCAGTACTCACTAATGGCACTTACTAATTCAATTATTTAATTAAAAAATTAAATAAAAATGTAACACCTTTCCTTGTCTGTCTCTTCTGCACTAGCTTCAATACTTCTCTAGCTACTTTGGGAACTTGGCAGTGCAAAATTGCAGATATTGTTGACTTTTGTATGACAAATTGCTTGTTCCTCATTTGTAAGTTGCTTTGGATAAAAGCATCTGCTAAATGACTAAATGTAAATATAAAGTGTCCAAAATGTATGCACATTGGATAAGCCGCTAAGAATGGCGGTAAAGGTGTTCACATGCAATGCGAAATCGGGATAATAGGCAAAAATTGATATGTGTTGGTTTATGTTTTAAACCTGTATATGAACTTAGCCCTTTAAGGCGTTTACATGACCAAACAACTTTTCTGCCTATTAAGCATAATTGGTGTAAGATTGTTCATGTAAACGCATTTGCAAATCAAATTGGTGTCACTAGTGTTACACTGTAAAATGTGGTTACGTGCAGTTGTTACCTTAAATATTTATTTCTTCTTGATCTGACCCTTAAAAAATACTTTACATTGGTTGGTGTAACCTAGTGTAGTCATGTTGATGCTGGATATATGGCTCAGATATATAACAATGTTGAGAATATGCATGATTTCACTCATGACCGTATATCTTGTTAGACTGAGTAATCTGTGAGATAAGAGTAATTTAATTGTTCTCTTGGGAATGCCCTTAGTGGACCCAGTAGGATAATGCTGCACCTTTTAATTCCCCATGTCAATTCTTGTTTAGTCATGCTTTCAGATGGTAACCAAACAGCAAAGATCAAAGCGTTGCTGTTTAGAAAGCATTTTTCCGTCATGCCCAGCGGCAAGCTAAGTGACTCTGCATGTGTGTCCTGGTTTGGGGCTTCTTGAGCTTTTGGTGCAAGGCATTGTTCTTTCAAAAACAAACAGAAGTGGAGAGCACCTCCCCAGCTGCTCAGACTTGTAGGAGGGGGTCTTTGGCTTTGCTGAATCTGAAGTTTACTATGTTATTGCTTGGTCCCTGCTACTTGTCTTTGCCTCATTAAGAAAATAATAATCTCACAAAGCATGTGAGTCGCGTTTTTTGCCAGAACAAGCTTTAAATGGCCCTGTAATTGGGCTGTCCTACTTCAAACCTCTGACAATAACAAAATAGTCTCTTGGGACCAGCAACTCAGTGCTAGTGAAGATTATGTTTGAGAGAAAAATGTTTAGTGGCGAGAGAAAGGTGTTTAATGGTCATTTTGAAGAATATTATGGGTGATTTCTTGCATTATTTTGGATGCTTTTTGTTTGTCCCACAGTTTGTTCACCCAAAAATGAAATTTCTGTATTCATTTACTTACTGTCATGTCTTTGAAGACTCATATCATTTTCTTTCTTCCATGGAACATTAAAGGAGATGTTTTGAAGAACATTTATTATTCCATATAATGGAATCTTACTGTGCCATAAGCTGTCAAGCTCCAAAAAGGACAAGAAAGCACCATAAAAGCATCCTGTGCATTCATGCATTATATTCCAAGTCTTCTGAAGCCATTTGATGGATTTGTGTGAGGAACAGGCTGAAATATTTTTCATGTACAGTTCTTATGCAAAAAAAAAAAAAAAAAAAAGGAAAGTAATGTGCAGTTTGTAAGGATGCAAATATGGCTCTGTCCTTTGGGATTATTTATACATTGAGTAAGACTTGTGGTTTGGTGTTTCAGTGAGCATGTCCCTAATTTTTTTTATACAATTTTGTGGTTTTGTGGGCCTTTGCTCTGGTGGGATTTGTGTTCAGTGTCTCTTGATGGGTTTAAAGAGAGAGAAGAGAGAGGACAAAAGAGTTGTGTTGTTATGATAATGTTAAGAAAAGCATAGACCAGATCTAGGTTTGGGTCTGGAGAAAAGAAGCATAAAAAAGAGCTATGAGGTGATGTTGTTTACTTGTGGAGAATAATAATAATAAAAAACCCTCCTTAACAGATTCTTATGTTAATGAATGTAAACATGATTCATGCCTAAGTTTCTGTGCCACTCTCCAGTCATTAAAAATGTTATCCAATGGTTAATGTGTCTTTAAACAGCATATCTGAATGTATGCAAATGTATTCCGCTACAGCTGAGGATTATCAATGAATTTATATGGTCAGAAAAAGCAACTGTAAAGCTACAGAAGACTAAATATAGTAGAAATTGTACAAAAATAGTATAAAAGCTATGCATGTGGACCACCTTTATGACTCTTTTATGGTGCTTTTTTCTCATTTTTGGTGTTTCCAGTCAGTGTCCCAAATCACATTCATTGTATGGAAAAGAGCAGCCAGGACATTCTAAAAAACTTCCTATTGTGTTCTACAAAGGAACGACAGCCATACATGAAATGACATGTACTGTACATGTTAACAGAATTTCCTTGTTTGGGAGAACCGATTCTTTAACATTGATTCTTGTTTTCCCGTAATGCTTTTGAAGTTTGCAAATCTAACAAGGTGTGTCCATATTGACATATTTTATTGTCAAAATGAAAGATCCCATATAAGTTCCTGTTTATTTAAAATAAGCTGGCTGTCAGGAGTTTCTACATTCCGTAACAACAATAGTGGAAGTTTCACATTGTTTCTGAATGAAAACGGCTTGGGGTGGGGGTCAGGGGTTTAACTGTTGAATCCTGACATACTCTGGATGTGCAGAAACAAGTAATGCCGTCAGCTGTGGACAGTGAACTGGTTTACCCTGTCAGAGGTCTAAACAGATGTAATGCAGTCGCTGGTGAATTAATACGTTTACACATGCCTATGCAAACCAGTATTTTCTGCCCACTGTAGCAGAAGAATGTCTGTTCAGAATGAATTAATTAACCATTCATAAGATAAAATAGAATTTCTAGTTTTTGTTTAATTCACTACCTCTATCTTTCATTGTCAATCTCAATTTAGTCTTTGTATCTGGGTGATGGATGCATAAGGTGTCCATAGGCTTTTTTTAAATCATGATTTTAGGCTAAAATGTTTATGTGTGTATAAGGGAAAGGGAATATTTTAGGTCCTTTGATTTGTTTTTCAGAATTTTATTCAACTTTTCTCTTTACTAGTTAATTTTAAATGGTCCTGCATGAATTTTTGTAGTACAAATATTCCATGTTGTCTCAAATAACGAGGTAGTAAAAGCTGCATACATAATAATTATGAAAGAATTAGCAAAATGCTGTTTAAAATAGTTTTAGACTGAGTATAGCATGCCACACCGCAGGACAAGTCAACTTCCCAAAAATATTTAATGTCGTGTACCAATCTGTATCTTTCCTTGTCATAATTTCCTTCTTTCTCTCTCTTGTTTTTGCACACTCTCTCTCTCTCCGTCTTTCCAGTTCCCTCCCCTCCTTTACCCTGTGGAAAATATTAAAGCAGTCGTTGGAAAGGGGGTCACGGGGCGGGTGGCAGCACTGGCTATGTTCAGAGCTTTAGGGTGAGTGTGGAGCGCCATAGCAACAATAATTATTAGCTGGTTGATTGATCCTGCAGAGCTCGAGGGGGGCCTGGCACTGTTTTATTCAGAGATGGTGGGTCAGGAGACCTGAGGTAACCTGGGGTGAAATAGCTCATATTTTCTCATATGTAATGGATTTAAATGGATAGTTCACCACAAAATGAAAATCATGTTGCTCAAAACATTTATGATATAATTTTTTCATTGAATCACAAAAGGGTCGTGCTAAAAAACAAAAAACAAACAAACAAACAAACAAACACACAATGTACAGTATGTTGTATTTTGCATGCTGGTCTCCATTATGGGATGCTGGTGTCTTCTGCAGGCTTCTTAGTTGTAGCTACAGCTACCAGCTAGACTTCCTTGGTCAGTCAGCTTCACAAGCTAAGTTTGCTGATAAACAGGATGTCTATGCTGGTTGACCAGGTAGACCAGCACCAAACCAGCATAAACCAGACTGGATGGTCTTTTCAGCAGGGGAGTTAGGGGCCATTCACAACCATCTTTTGTTTTGTGTGTTTTTCTATGTAGACATGCGCTGGACGGACGTCTTTGTTGTGAACCATGTGAGCTTTTTTTTTTTTCAGTGTCTCACGGAGGGGCGCCATATTTTTAAAATGCCTTGTCAAGTTAAAAAGTACTTCAACTTTGGAAAAAATTTCTTGAGACAATTGCATTCTGTTCTATTTGTTACAATGCGTTTAGCTTTTTTCTTTCAAGAATGTGTTTGGTATGAACTGTCCCATAGTACAATATCCAGTCTACTCTTTTCCATACAAAAAAGTGAAGGGTGACCAGTGGCTTTCAACCTTCTACTGTAAAAGTACCAAAAAGTATACCATACAGCTCTTGCGCTGAGGTAGGAAAAGTCTTTCAATTTTGTGCGAGTTCAAACCTGGTGCGTGAGCTTTGCGAGAACTTCTTTGCTAGCATGCCGCCAGTCTTAGAAAGAAGGATGTGAAGAAGGAATGGCAATAATGCAAAACAAATCACTGACAAATGGCCCTTTCACATTAAAAGCGAGGCGAATGATCGCCGTTACCACATTCATGCCTTTACAATAGGTGGTGCTAATCGGCAAGCAATTTTACCCCGGTACGGTTGGATACGAAGAAGAACAACTTGACAAGTTTGCAAGACCACCATGGAATCACAATACGAAAGACAAGCAAGTGATTTCTCTGGTGAGACGATCAATTAAATAAAACACATCTCTCTTATTAGCTGCAGCAGCAATGATGAGTGTGCTGTTGATTTGCTCACCGAGGAATAAAACATTTAAGATACTTTCACAAAGTATTGCAATTCACCTTCTGGACAAGTTGACTGACTATTATCATGCAGACACAGCCTGAGGGTTTAAAATCACTGCATAATGCACACACGACTGTTAAAACAAATGTTGTCAATTGGAACAATAATGATTGTATTGCCATGTACACTGATGAGCCAAAACATTATGACCACCTGCCTAATATGCTGTTGGTCCTCCATGTGCCGCCAAAACAGCGCAGACCCGCTGAGGCATGGACTCTACAAGACCCCTGAAGGTGTCCTGTGGTATCTGGCACCAAGACATAAGCAGCTGATCCTTCAAGTCCTGTAAGTTACAAGGTGGAGCCGCCGTGGATCAAACTTGTTGGTCTAGCACATCCCACAGATGCTAAATCTGGGGAATTGGAGGCCAGGGCAACACCTTGAACTCTTCATCATGTTCCTCAAGCCATTCCCGAACAATGTGAGCAGTGTGGCAGGGCGCATTATCCTGCTGAAAGAGGCTACTGCCATCAGGGAATACCATTGCCATGAAGGGGTGTACCTGGTCAACTATGTTTAGATAGGTGGCACATGTCAAACTGATGTCCACATGACTGGCCAGATCCAGCGTTTCCCAGCAGAACATTGCCCAGAGCATCACACTCCCTCCACCAGCTTGTCGTCTTCCCACAGTGCATCCTGGTGCCATCACTTCCCCAGGTAAACGGCACACACGTACATGGCCATCCACGTGATGTCAAAGAAAATGGTACTCATCGGAACAGGCGACCTTCTTACACTGCTCCAAGATTCAGTTCTGAAGCTTGCGTGCCCATTAGGGCTGGGCGATATATCAAATATTAACGATATAATCGAGATAATTTTGCTGACGATGTAAAAGTGACCGGTATCGTGAATATCGCAATGATTTTAATGTGCTTTCATTTGGCCATTAAGTTTCATAAAGACCGCATAAGTAGACTAATTTCATGATCCTTCAGGGCTGCACAATTAAACAAAATAACATCAAAATGGCAATTTGGTCATATGTGATTATTAATCCACAAAAGGCTGTGATTTAAAGACAGATAAACATGGTCTCTGTGTGATTTAGAACAAACCAGTGACGCGCTGATCTGTGTGCATGCGCATTGCAGTGCTCCCAGATCAGTTCACATGCATCGTGAAATCAAAGTAATGCAGGTTAACGCAGTTGCGCAATTCCAAACATTAGTAACAGTTACAAGTTATTATACAAATCTACAAATGCGGCACAGAATAACAGAAAAGGAGGAGATTACAGCATTTCAGGAAATGCGGAACATTGTAAACTGTCAAATACACGTTGCCTTTTCTGTGTCAAATTAAAAGCACCTTGTGAAGTTGAAGTAAATACGACAGCACTTTCGGTGTCAAAATAAAAACCCCCAGGCGAAGATGAAGTAAACAGGACAGAAATACTCTATATTACTTTTGTATAACGCAAATCTAATAATCAGAATAATAATGATAATTCAGCATTATATTATAAAAATCAACCTGACTTGTCCCACAGTAATAATTTAGTATTATGCAATGTTCAACTGGGATTTCAAAAATTAGTCAGTGAAGTAGCTTTGCACACCTTGTCCATTCACAAAAATTTAATAGTAAAAACATTTGAAGGTAAATAATGCTTTTTTATTAAGCTACTATGTATCACTGTGTATGAAATATAAATATAAAGTGCATATCAATGAAAATGATTGAATTTAATTCTCCCTTGTGTTTATTTAATGAAAAACTAATTATTAAATTTTGTTTAATGTCTTTAAAATATTTAATCTACTTGGCTACATTAGGTGTTTGGATGAATTGATGGTTCCTCTGATAAAACAAACAAACAAAAAAACACTTTTGAGCCATTTTAGAGCAAATACATGATTATCGAGATATATGTCAAATATCATCAATAGGCTGAAAATTATAGAGTATAATTTTTTAAGACGTATTGCCCAACCCTAGTGCCCATTGTAGGTGCTTTCGACAGTGGACAGGAGTCATCATAAGCACTCTGACGGGTCTGCGGCTACACAGCCCCATACGCAGCAGGGTGCGATGTGTGTAACACATTCCTCCCGTAACCATCATTAAAATGTTCTGTGCCAGAGTAGACCTTCTGTCGGTTCAGACCAGATGGGATAGCCTTCATTTCCCTCGCGCATTTATAAGCCTTGGGCACCCAACACCCAGTTTGTCCCTCCTCGGACCACTGTTGGTAGGTACTCACCACTGCTGACTGGGAGCACCCAACAAGCCTTGCCGTTTCAGAGATGCTCTGACCCAGTCATCTGGCCATAACAATTTGGCCCTTGTCAAATCACTCAGGTCTTTACTCCTGCCCATTTCTCCTGTATTCAACACGCTAACTAAGAGAACTGATTGTTCGCTTACCATCTAATCTATCCAGACATAGACATTGACATTATTAGGAGATGATCAACGTTATTCGCTTCACCTGTGAGTAATGTTTTGGCTCATCTATGTAATTATACTTGTATTATATATTTGTTTAAAAGCCTTCATGTTAAGAATTAAACGTGATGAAGTCTAAACACTCCAAGAGTCTATAATGCACACAAGACATTTAATTAAAATCACTGCATAACACACTCACATGGTGACTGTTAAAGCAAATGTTGTCAATTGGAACAATACTGATTGTATCTTATTTCCGTGTATTACTTGTTACACATTTGCTCAAAACCCTGCATGTTACGAATTAAACATGACAACATTTAAACACAAAACCCTTCTTCAGTCTGACCCATTATTAGATACTTTACTGTTAATGACATTAGTAAGATCAGATAATTTTTTAAAAGGGGATGCAAGGCAGTGATGCAACAATAGCATTTACATGTTAAGAGAACCCATATTAAATTATTATTATTATTTTTTTTTTAAGGCATTGAGTTTAATTTAAAGCGTTTAATGTTGGTGGTCAAAACAGCTTTCTGTGCTTTGATTGCACTGATTTTGGTAACTGCAGCAGCACCTGAAATGTGTCCAAAGCTCCTACTTTTTTGGTCAAGGCATTTCATCGCTGGGCAAAGAAAAACTAAATCGACACAGTCACCTTAAAAAAAAAACTTGCTTTGTTGGGACACGAATGTTTGCTCCAGGTGGTAGGTCCAGGTCCAGGCTTTTCAGTGAGTCCTCATAATGTAGCAGATCCTAGGGTACTGGAACTCTCTAAAATAACATGCCAACTTCCCCTATTATCACGTTGAAGGAATCAGTAATTATCATTTGGGCATGTTTCTCTTGGTAATAACACTGAAGGTATATGTGAATTTCTAATGGGACCACTTTTCCATGCAAGCCCTGAAATGGGTCAGGGTTTTCCAGAGAGCAGTCTGGGTTCTTAAGTTCTCATTGATGTCAATGGAAAGGTCAGATTTTTGCTCTGTTGCACTCATCTTGTTGACTCAGTTCCCTTGTCTTGGCATACTACCTCTTAAGGACATAAGCCAAGCATAAATGATTCAGCTCGGATGAGTCCTTTATAGCTGAATATTTTTTCTTAGTGTAACGATAGCCAGCTGGTAGGCAGCTGTACAGTGCTTAAACATCACTCCCCTGGCTTCAAGAGGCACACTAGCAACTGAGGCTGTAACCTTTAGCCTCCTCGTTTGTGTGCCTGCCTCCCATGCCAGAGACCCTGGTTCAAATCCCGCTCGGAGCAGGTTGAGCAGGACCAGTTACAGTGGTGCCGTGACCCGGATGGGAGTGAGGTTTAAGGGTTGAGTGTAATGGTAGCTAGCTGGTAGGTAGCTGTGCAGTGTGTAAGCCTTACTCCCCTGGCCTCAAGAGGCACACTAGTGACTGACACTAGAGGCTGTAGCCTTAAGCCTCCTCCTTAGCACGCCCACCACCCATGCCGGAGAGCTCTGTTCAAATCTTGCTCGGAGCAGGTCGAGCAGGACTGGTTACAGTGGTACCGTGACCTGGAAGGGAGTGAGGTTTAGGGGGGTGAGTGTAACGGTAGACAGCTGGTAGGTAGCTATGCAGTGTGTAAGCTCACTCCCCTGGCCCCAAGAGTACAAACATATATTGTATGTCTCATATGAAGGCCGATTGAGATAAGTTGTATTATTGTAGTGACTTCAGACATACCATAGTGCATACCAAGGAAAATCATGTGCACTATGATAATTTTATGTAATTTATATAATAATGTTGATTGATCCGCTTCATGATGGGGTCCTAATCACCCTGTCGGAATTTATTTTGCGTTAATGCTGATTGTACATTATCCTTAACATGTTTTCAGACAATTTAATTTTATATTATTCGTTTAATTTGAATAGTAAATGTTATAGCTTTATTGTCTGTAAAGTGAACTTAATCCTTGCATTTAAAGACATGCATAGATTTCTTGCGGCACATCTTTTGTACCATAGGCCAATATTAATTTTAAAAATTCATTAACACATTTGTTTGAGCATAACTGCTGAAAGATGACACAAAGCTTAGCACTCGCCTCAGTTTTTGTGAGTTTGAATTTATTTAGGTTTTTGTAAATCTGTCACCCTTAGTTAAAACTAAGAACCATTAGGTCTGTCTCCTTTTTTCCAATTTATCGAGATCCAGACTATAACACAAATGTTGAAAGAGACCATTTTAGTGTAAGTCACCAGTTTAGAACTTCTCTTGTGGGGCCTTGGATCTTTCTTTGCCTTATCATTCTGTGCTGTCCCTTTACTCTTTAGACATGTGAAGGAGTGGGGCTAGCAGACCCCTGCCACTGTCTGGAGTGAGTGTGAGCTTGTGTGACCTGGGTTTGCCTGAGCCATCTGTCTAATGGTATTGTTCATAACACAAAGGGTAAAGAGTCCTTCAAAGACCACTGATTGAATAGAGCAATAACGTCACTTGGCTTGGGCCTGAGAGCTTCTTAAGGTTACGAAACATAGAGCATCTCTGTTTCCTGTCCTCTACGTCTTGTCCCATTCCTTCTTTATTTTTCATTCCATTGGTGTACTTGTGTAACTATTTCAGCTCTGTCTGATGGAAAGCTTAGATGTTATAGTTTATCTGCATCAACTTTATGGCTCTATATCTTTCTTCCAAGTCCTAAGAGACACTGTTATCATGCCTTCCATTCTTCTGTAAAGATGAGCTTGTGGGAACACAAAATTGGGTGATGTCAGTGGTACAAGTGTATTTAATTTACAGGAAAAGCATTGATGGGATTCAGCGATATGTTTATGAATTGTCTTATGGGCTGAATGTGTATTTTTATTTTGTAGCAAGTCCAGCAAATCACTTGTGATGCAGTATTTCATTCTTAGAGTTCTACTGATAATGATTAACGGCATAATTTCATCATAGGAACAATTTATCTTTAATTCTGTCATGTATTTCCTGTTGTGAGACCTGCTTTGCCACATAACAAAATCTCAGTAATCACTTTTGGGTCTAATTACTGTACATGATTTCCTGTTTTGTGAGTCACAATGTCATTCAACCCACATATAATCCACATGAAACTAAAACCAGATTTTTTTTGCTTAGATTTTCAGAAGAAAATGTAAGTGGTGTTTGCCAGTTCTAGGGTGTTATGGGTGGTAGCTGTTGCCGTTGCTATGCAGTGATTAAGCTATTCTGAGAGGTTTTTGGTGTGTTGCTATGTGGTTGCTAGGGTGTTCTGGGTGGTATCTAGGTGATTGCTTTCTGGCTCAAGTTGAACGAGTCCTTCAGTGTACATTTGTGTGATTTTATTCACCCATTTTATTGTCCACCGAAGAAAATCATAAGTCTGATAGCTTAGAAAAGTAGCAGCTCTCCTCAACAAGCTGCATGATTTGAGGAATCATTCAAGTTATGCACCAAAGTTTAATGTTAGGCTTAGGGGTTTATTCAAATCCCTCAAATAAGTATGAGCAATTGTAACAGTGATGTTAGCAAGCAAGCACCACTCATAACATGCAGTCAAGCTCTGTTCCAATCATTTACAGCCTTGTCTCATGAACATTACGTGACTGTGGCAATAATTTTTTTTTCACTAAATTATGTGTTTCATTACAAGTTTAGCTGCAGTTTCCTAATGAAATGTTCAGCAGGGGGCGCCAAAAGCGAGTGAAATGGTGTCGTCATCAGAACGAGGTTTTTCTGTTTAAATTTAGTCGGGGGTTTTCAATGACTAATGTACCTCCATAACCTAGAACTTTAACCTAAACCTAACCAATAGTGTTTTAAAAAAGCAAAAGAGAGGTGAACTAAACAGGCATCCTTACCCAAAACAAAAACCAACACCTAAACCTAACTGATAGTGTTGTAAAAAGAAACATTTTTTTTGAAGCAACTACGTCATCTTGTGTTGCTTCTATGACTTTTTTCCTCAGCCCTCTGAGTCCAAAGTGCAACACTCTATCAGGTGAGCTATCGCGGAAGCTAATCACATTGGAATAAGTGTGTAAATGTAGGTGGGTCTGTAATACAAGCATTAAAATGCATAGTTTTTCAAATGATCCGTTATAGTAAAGTTTCGATATCATATACCATAGCAGGGTGTGAGTAATAGAGCAAGTGTTTATAAAGTCATAATCAGCCATTGTAGTCATGATTGTTTTGAAAGTAAATAAAACGCACAGTTGTTGTAGCACCTGTAGTGTTAATTTCACCTGGAAATTCGGCACGTAAAAGTCAAATTTTGTTATAGTAACGTTTATTCTATGAGACTAGGTTGATAATTAAGGATTCTAGTTTAATTTAGTCTACTAAACAGACTTTCACAGTTGCTTAGGGTGAGCCTTATACTTTGTGAAATACTTGGTATTTATTTTTTTATTTTTTTGCCCACAAACTATCAGGTTTGTCTCATGAGATATCTTTGTAATTTGTCTGGTGAAGTGTAATTGGCAAGCCCTGTCATTGGCACACCTGTCCCAGAGGAACCTTTAATTAACATTGATTTCCCTAACTGAACACAGTCCAACACAATGAGTTAAAATGGCAAGTTTTTGAAGGATTAATCTGATGGTGGAGCAAATGTCTCACATGCCAGTTTGAATTACAGATCATAACCTTGAGTGGGACATTTTGCACTTCAAGGGAGGGAAAATAGCACATGTACAGCTCTGGAAAAAATTAAGAGACCACTCCAAATGTTTCTTAAATCAACATTTCAACATGTATGGCAGCTGTTCCATTCCAGTGTCTGTTGAATTCCTGCTTGAATATTTGAGCCAGGAGTGGCATAAAACTACTCAACAGCAATGTGAAATACTGATGGAAAGCTTGCAAAGATGCATGAAAGCTGTGATTGAAAATCAGGGTTATTCCACCAAATATTGATTTCTGAACTCTTCCTATGTTAAAACATTAGTATTGTGTTGTTTATAAATGAATATGGATTTTTTGTTATTTTGACCAGTTATCATTTTCTGCAGACCATATTTTTATTTGGAATCTAGGAGAAATGTTCTCAGTAGTTTATAGAATAAAATAAAAATATTCATTTCACTCAAACACACACCTATAAATAGTAAATCCAGAGAAACTGAACATTTTGATTGGTCTGTTAATTTTTTCCAGAGCTGTATATGTTGGCTGTGTGTCCTACTTGTCTTTGTTACTTTTTTGTTGTAGATGGAAGTCCGTAGTGCATGTACTGTAATTCACTCCATTCTTTGTCAGTCATTTTCTATAGTTCCTCAGTATGTTATGCCTTTTCCAATGACACAAAAGTTCTTGGCATGACAACATCCTGTCTTGTATTGACCAATTTAGATAACATTTTTAGAAAAAAAGCTCACTGTATACTTACCTTTGTAAGTATAGTGTGGTCACACTATACTTACAAAGGTATTAGAGGATCTAAACGTCACACATTGACCTCTTGGCTCAATATAAAGAATACAAACTTAAAAGCTGCATGGCTTGCATTGTTGCAGTGTCTGAAGTAATTTTGCATGCTCAAAGCCTAGTGTGACCACAGCTTTGGTATTACATCTGTTCAGGTGAAATTGTTCTTGTCCTTGGTAAAAACCAGTATAGAAGTTCATTGAAAAGCAAGTGCCCTCAGCTATGACATTGAGATACACCTTTAGAGACTTATTGGACATCTTCTCCCAGATTATTCTTTCACCTCTTCAGTATGCTGGGTAAACTACATTAATGCAGTGGTTCCCAACCCTGTTCTTGAAGGCCCCCCCAACACTGCACATTTTGTATCTCCCTTTGACACACCCAATTCAGGTCTTGGAGTCACCACTAAGGAGCTGATGAGTTAAAACAGGTGTGTTTGATTAGGGAGATATCCAAAATGTGTAGTGTTGGGGGGCCTCCAGGAACAGAATTGGGAACCACTGCATTAATGCATAAATGTTTTTTCAGGAAGAGGAATAAAATCCATATCAGTTGTTTCTGATTGTGTTCTCTGTAATATTGATTTATGAGATACAGCCTTCCATATGGGTGTGACCTGTTTGCACAATAATCATGTGATTATTCTGGATAACATGGAGTGTAATCAAACTGTGACTCATGTATATGGGGCATATACGTAGATCATGCACAAAGTTGAATACCATAATTTTGCCTGTTAGTGAATATCATAATAAGCATATATTGCTGTTTTGTTTCTGGTAGGACAAGTTGCACTGCAGTCTTTGCCTGCTAAATTGATATGTATGTGCGTGTGCTGGCTAGGGATGTGTTTAAGAGACTATGAAAGAAAAGCAGAGAGAGAGAGAGAGAGTAAAAGAGAAAGCTCATTTGGCAGAGACTGGAGGTGTAATAACTAAAGCACTGGCAGGCCCTTTAGTCAAACACTGGGGCATGTTGCTAGGATACATTCTTATCAATACCTTGGTATGCAGTCTATCTTCCACACACGTTTCTCGGAGCAGTGCTCTGTTGCCCGTTTATTCACTGCTCTATTTTTGAATCAAGCCAAGTCTCATCTGAATCAAGCTGGGAGACCCCGAAAGCCATATATTGACTTAGAATGTTGAAGACAAGCTTTATACTGTATTTTGCAAAGAAATAGAAGCAGATCTGTTTGAAAGATGAAATTGTGGCCATGTCCTTGAGTTTAGTTATTTTGGAGTGTCCAGTTTAGTCCAACGTGTTGTATTTTATTGCACTTTTTTAAATCACAAAGTAGATCTCGGATTAAGGCTCATGAGCAATGAAATAGCAAACTCTGAACTATAAAATGTTCTTTAGGGATATTCACAGGATTTTGTGTGTCTTTGATTCTTTGCACTGCAGAGCAGAATGGGAACAGAGATACTCTGAAATCATTAGCACAAGCACACATCTAACTGGACTGAACTTTGCTTTCGTCTGCACACTTTCAGAGGGTGTGTTCAGTTAGTGATTTCACCTTGTGTGTTAAGACAGTTAATTTATCACATGTAGTATGTCCAGACACCGTTTTACATTTAGTGGAACACAAATGAGGTATTTCAGTCATTAAGTTGTTGAAAGTCTTTGCTCTAGGCTAGCAAACAAAACAACCACGTAGTAACTTAAAAAACTAGATTCCATATTATATGGCACACATAATTTTTGGCACATTACTTTACATTTAGTTTCTTCCTCTGTTTTATGATGGACAAGACAAAAGAGAACAATGCATTAGTTAATGTAAGCAGAAAGTTGGGTATGCTCAGAATGCCGTATACCATTTTATTACTACTCCTGCAGTATGCAGTATAAACACTCACCGAGCACTTTATTAGGAACACCTGTACACCTACTTATTCATGTGATTATCTAATCAGCCAATCATGTGGCAGTAGTGCAATTCATAAAATCAGGCAGATACGGGTCAGGAGCTTTAGTTAATTGTCACATCAACCATCACAATGGGGAAAAAATGTGATCTCAGTGATTTCGACCGTGGCATGATAGGTGCCATACGGACTGGTTTGAGTATTTCTGTAACTGCTGATCTCCTGGGATTTTCACACACAACAGTCTCTAGAGTTTACTCAGAATGGTGCCTGTGACGAGGAGGAGGGCAGGGCCAGGCCATGAGGACACACGCCCAGCCCTGAATCGGGATAATCAGCCGGGAGGGGGATAAAGACGAGCCAGAGGCGGCAGTTTGAGAGAGAGAGAGAGAGCCACATGCAGCCGCTGTGTGTGTGTGTCTATGTGTTTGTGTTTAAGTTGATTTGAGTTCATTTATGTTATTAAAACTTACGTTGACTGTTCAGCCGGTTCCCGCCTCCTCCTTACCCACCTTACCCTGTTACATTGGTGCCGAAGCTCGGGAAGGAGGAGGGATGCGCTGTTGCAGAGCCTTTGCCGCTGCCATCTTCCAGGGGAGCAGCAGCAGCCGTCTGGCTGGGGACAGAGGAGCCGCTGCCTGCCGCGAGAGTCAGAGGAACCGCTGTCATCTGCTGAGAAAGGGGAGGAGCCGTTCTGTCCACCAGGGGTCGGAGGACTCGCTGCTGTCCGCCAGGGGAGGAGCAAGCTGTCGTCCGCCAGAGGTCGGAGGAGTGGCTGAGGACCAGGCGACGGCATGTCCGGGGACCAGAGAGCCAGTTTTCTCTCTCTCTCTCCGCCTCGCTCTTTCCCTCTTCCCTTTCCCTCCCCTCTTCTCTCCCAGGGCTCCAGAAAGGCGGGGAAGACCTGCTGGCAAGCACGGCCGGAAGGGCAACACCCCCCCTCCAGGAAGGGAGGGGAGTATGTCATGCCGAGGGTTTTCCCGGCCTGAGTTGGGCGATGGAGGAGTGTGAAGAGGAGGAGGGCAGAGCTGGGCCGTGAGGACACATGGCCGGCCCTGAATCGGGCTAATTAGCAGGAAGGGGGATAAAGACGAGCCGGAGGCGCTAGTTCGAGAGAGAGAGAGACACAGGTTGCTGCTGTGTGTGTCTTTGTGTTTGTGTTTAAGTTGATTTGAGTTCATTTATATTATTAAAACTTACGTTGACTGTTCAGCCGGTTCCCACCTCCTCCTTGCCCACCTTACACCGTTACAGTGCCAAAAACAAAAAACATCCAGTGAGCAACAGTTCTGCAGACAGAAACACCTTGTTAATTGGTTCTAGCTGACAGAAAGGCTACGGTAACTCAGATAACCACTCTGTGCAATTGTAGTGAGCAGAATAGCATCTTAGAATGCACAACACGTCGAACCTTGAACTGGATGGGCTACAACAGCAGAAGACCACGTCTGGCACTTTATTAGGACCATAGTGTTCCTAATAAAGTGCTTAGTGAGTGTATATGTGCACTGTATGAAAACTTTCTATATGTAGAATACTTGGATGACTTACTTCTTTTAATAAATTTTGCATTATAAAACAAGAGCACACTAAATATAAATATTATGTACACAACTAACAAATAACAAATGTACATACATATTATACACATTCTGTTATGTAGTACATTATATAAAATATACAAATAACAAATTCTATTATTATTAGATATTTTATATAATTATATACATTTAATAAATCATATACAATTAAAAAAATATCTACACAAAATGTGAGTTTGATTTACCGTATTTATTTCTGAACTGATAATTGAACTTCATTCTGGTAAAAAATGCAAGATAGCGAGGTCATGTGACAGCTGTAGCATACGTTTTTTATATTTAGAATTGCATACTGCATACTTTTTTTAACCAAAAGTAGCAAGCAGTAAATAGTATAGTATATGGCAGATAGGTGCTTTTTACATAGCAACAAAAAGCATCTTTTCACTAAGTGCAAAAGATACTATTTACACTCCTAATTAAATACTAGTCAAGTCAGTTTTATTTGTATAGCGCCTTTCACAACACACATTGTTTGAAAGCAGCTTTACAGAAAATCATGCATTAACAGAAAATGAAACCGTAATATCTATAAAGTCTTAGAGTCATTATTGTGTAGTTTGATTAAATACGATTATGAAGTGTGTATAAAAATAAGTAATTAAATAATAATTGTATTTAGAAACCCAGTGAGCAAGCCGAAGGTGACTGTGGCAAGCAACACAAAACTCCATAAGAGAAAAATAACCTTGGGAGAAACCAGGCTCACTGTGGGGGCCAGTTCCCCTCTGGCTAACAGCATGAATATAATGCCAATATTACTTATTTATGTGCAGTCCAAGTCATGGTTTAAAATGATTAAACTAAGCAAGTGTAAAGGGCCAGTATTTAAACAAAGATTTTGTAAGAACTGTAAGATTAATGAGTAATGTCTTTGAAGTTCATCCTGGATTAACTGCAGAAGTTCATATAGATGCATTGTCCTTTGTTAGTTGGCTGATGAAGGCTTTTGTTTGCAATTTATTGATAGTCTGTGTATTCCATTTTAAGAGTGCAGTCCTTCATTAGACCAAGGTGATGCTGGCCGGAATCAGTGAGGTGCTTCGCAGTTCAATCGGGCGGTCATTTAGGTGAGGTCTATCCTAAGTCCAAAGTTCAGGCAATGGCATATTAAGTATGCCATGTGTTATGGTTGGAGTTGGCATCAGTTCATCTGCTGAGGTCCATCGTAATAGAATGAAGTGATTTCTGGCAGGCACCGGCTGCATTTAAGAGACACGTAGCAGTGGAGTCCGATACCAAGCAGGAATGGAGCTGGATCTGGATGGTTCTGGTGACCTCGGGATAGGAGTCCTAATTGTGTGGTGAACAATAACTTAGGTGTATGCCTGGCTAAATATATGAGTCTTTAGTCTAGACTTAAACTGAGTGAGTGTGTCTGCGTCGTGAACAGTGTTAGGGAGACTATTCCTTAGTTTAGGAGCCAAATAGCAAAAAGGATCTACCTCCTTTTGTGGATTTTGGTATTCTAGGAACTATTAACAGGCCAGAGTTTTGCAATCATAATGAACGTGATGGAATATAGCATGTAAGGCCACTTAAGTACTGTGGAGCTAGACCAATCAAAGTTTGTATGTACGAAATGTAACAGGTAGCCAATATAATGACGATAAAATGGGGCTAATATGATCATATTTCTTGGTTCTAGTCAGCACTCTGGCTGCTGCATTTTGAACCAACTGAAGTTTATTTATTGAACTTGCTGGACATCCTCCCAGTAATGCATTACAATAATCTAGTCTTGAGGTCATGAACGCATGAATTAGTTTTTCGGCATCAGCAACAGAGGGCATGTGTCTTAACTTAGAAATATTTCTTAGGTGGAAGAATGCTGTTTTACAAACATTGGAAATTTGATTTTCAAATGACATATTGGTATTAAATATAACACCTAATTTCTTCGCTGTTGAAGACGATGTAACAGTACATCCATCGAGTCAAATGATATTTTAGCGGATTATTTTTAGAGGTTTTTGGTCCAATAACTAGTACCTCTGTTTTGTCGGAATTGAGTAGAAGGAAATTTCTGGCCATCCAATCTTTGATTTCATTGATACACTCTGCTAATTTGGAGAAATGTGAAATATCGTCGGGTTTCGAAGAAATATAAAGTTGGGTATCGTCGGTGGAAACTTATCCCATGATTCCTGATAATATCTCCCAGGGGAAGCATATATAAGGAAAAAAGCAGAAGCCCTAAAACTGATCCCTGTGGCACTCCATACTTAACTTTTGTTTGATTTGACAATTCCTCATTTACACAGAAAAAGTGGTAGCGGTCTGCTAAATAGGACCTAAACCATGCTAATGCAAGTGCACAAATGCCAACATAATTCCCTAGCTTATTCAAGAGAATATCGTGATCTGTCGTGTCGAAGCACTAGAAGAGAAATGCAGCCGCGATCAGATGATAAGAGCAAGTCATTAGTAACTCTGATAAGTGAAGTCTCTGTACTGTGGTGTAGACTAAATCCTGAATGAAATTGTTCATATATACAATTTCTCTGTAGAAATGAACATAATTTTAATCGTAATTTAACTAAAACTTTTCTAGTATTTTCGACACAAACGGGAGATTTGAAATCAGTCTATAATTAGCTAGTTCTCCAGGATCAAGTTGTGGCTTCTAATAAGCGGTTTGATAGCTGCCATTTTAAAGTTTCTTGGGACATGTCCTAAGGATAGCAAGGAGTTAATAATATTAAGAAGAGCTTCTGAGATTACAGGGAATACCTCTTTTATGAGCTTAGTTGGTATTGGATCTAACATGCATGTTGTGGCTTTTGATGTTTCGATAAGTTTTGTTAGCTCTTCATGACCTATGACAGCGAAGAATTGAAGTTTCACATGTGGAAAATTATGAGACACTGAGGTACTGTGACAGATGATTGCATAATTCCAATTTTATTTCTGATTATTTCAATTTTATCAGTAAAGAAACTCATAAAGTCATTACTAATACGGAATATCTGGTTCAGTTGAGGCTTTATTCCTAACCAATTTAGCCACAGTACTGAATAAACACCTAGGATTGTTGTGGTTATTTTCTATGAGTTTGCTAAAATATGCTGACCTGGCAGTTTTAGTACCTGTATGTAGCAACAGACACTATCCTTCCATGCACCGCGAAATACCTCTAATTTCGTATTCTTCCACTCGCGCTCCATTTTCCGAGCTTCTCTCTTCGGAGCATGAGTGTGATTATTGTACCATTGTACTGGACTTTTTTCTTTAATTTTCTTTAATCGAAGGGGGGCGACACAATCAAGAGTGCTAGAGAAGACTGTATTTATATTTTCTGTTATGTCATCAAGTTTTTCTAGACTTTGGGGCTTACTGTGTGTATGAGATAGATCTGGAAGATTATTAGAGAAGCTATTTTTAGTGGTCGAAAGAATTGTTCCACCTGAATGATAGCGTGGTGTAGATTGAGTGACATTAGCTGATAGTAGCATACAAGAGACGAGGTAATGGTCCGAGATGTCATCGCTCTGCTGTAGAATTTCTATGGTATTAACATCAACTCCATATGACAGAATTAAATCTAGTGTATGATTATGGCGATAAGTTGGTCCTGTCACATTTTGTCTGACTCCAAGCGAGTTGAGAATATCGATAAATGATAATCCCAATGTGTCATTTTCATTATCTATGTGAATATCACCATTCAGTTGTCACCAACAATTAAAGCTCTATATAGTAACTACAAGATCTGATAGAAAATGTGCAAATTCACAAAGGAAATCAGAATAAGGCCCGGGTGATATACTGTAGCAAGGGCAAAAGATGACAGAGACTTTTTATTTATATCTGACGGTGTTACATTAAGCATTATTAGTTCAAAAGACTAAACTTATATCCTGTCCTCTGAGTAACACCGAAAACATCACTGTAAATTGTAGCAACACCTCCTCCTCGACCCCTCAAACAATAATCTGGGGGAGTAGATTAATTTAAACTAATATATTCATCTGGTTTAAGCAGGTGCTATTTACAACTAGTGCAATTTTTTTATTTTTTTATTTTGAAGTTTATTTGACAATGGACAATGGACAGTCGATGACTGCCCCAGAATTAGCTACAGAGCTAAATTTCATCTGAAGTCCCTGGGCAGAAAATATCAATTACAAATAGCATCATTAAAATAGACAAACACATAACACCCAAAGTAAAAATACATTACTAATAACAATAATAAATAACATTACATGATTAAATACATGAGCTACTAAATTAAAAATGGCTCAAAATTATGATTACAAATTACCGGATTACAAATTATTCAATGAGTAGGACATCGTCTTATGTTAATTGGTAACGTATTCCAAATATTGACAGCTCTTATAGAGAAAGCTGAACGACCAAAGTCTGTGGCTCTGTATTGCACTTCACAATCTCCTCTTAAAGAGACTAGTTTGTCACTCCGATAGTATATACTGTGCATTAGGCAGTGCATTAGTATCTAATTCTGAACATAGCTTTTGTGATCTCCTCCATTCACAGTCATGGGAAGTAAATTGTCAGCAGGTCCTTTGATGGCCCCTCCCCAGAGTGCTGTCTGGAGACACGGTCTGCTTTCCATCACCACCATTATGTGCTTTACTCCCTTGTGTCACTTTAAAGCCTTTAGAAAAAAAAGAGAGATAAAGTGACCACAGGACTAGATATGCCAAAACATGGGTACATTTACTGTTGTGTATTTTCCAAAGTCACAAAACTCGTGGTGACAATTAGGAGACAGTAAACACACACTGTGCAGTCAGTCTTCACCGAGAAAGCACACAGCATGATTCACTCTTATGAGTTCAGTAAACAAAACAGATGACTCAGGGGCAATTTACACCTCTTTACAAAGACAAACATAGAGTTTGAGAAGGAGAGGGGGCAATAGAGCAAGATGGGTGAGAAAGAGAGAGTGAGAGAGACAGGAAGATGTTTAGTAGGAGAGAGAGCATATGCGAATCTACAGATTTCAGCTGTAAAATGATTACAGCTTTCAGAGACTGCCTGAAAAAACACATAGGCAAAATGGCTGTAGTCTGTCTAAAATTACTTGGTAACTGTGCACTTAAAGTGACTTCTGCCCTCCTGCGGAGTGAAACTCGTTAATTAGACACTCTGCAGTGGGTTGTACCGCCATATAGGGTCAATCAGCATAGGGAGCTTTATGAAATAGCAGCTCAAATGGTTATGTATTGTTTCTTGCTTTAATTGTGTTGCTTGCTGTTTTATAGCTGCCTTCTAATGGATTGCACAATTTTGATTTTAGAGTTCTACCAGCTGGGCTTTTCATAAGAGGAAGAGATAATGATATTATTAAGAAGGATCTCAAAATGTAGTCGTTCTACATTATGAGGACACTAAATATAGGGCCAATTTCTTTTAAACTGGGGAATTTGTGTGTGTGTGTGTAATAATAATTTTCTTTATTTATCACATTATACATTTGCACATATACAGTGAAATTCTTCTTTTTTCACATATCTCAGCTAGGCTGGGGTCAGAGTGCAGGGTCAGCCATGATATGGCATCCCTGGAGCAGATAGGGTCAAGGGCCTTGCTCAAGGGCCCAACAGTGGCATCTTGGCAGTGCTGGGGGCTTGAACCCCTGACCTTCTGATCAGTAACCCAGAGCCTTAACCACTGAGCTACCGCTGCCCCCAAGGTGTTCAGGATGGTGTGTAGATGTGATAGGTTGTATATAAAGGCTTTAATATCATTTTGATTTAGCTTTTTTCCATATGCACTATACTAATGAACAATATATTTTTACATTTTCTGAAGGAAATTTGGGTGGTGCTTGTCCACGTAAAACTCGCCGCCAGTATGTTAGGGTTTTGTGGGTGGTAGCTAGGATGTTGCCATGTTGTTACTAAGGTGTTCAGGATGGTTGCTAGGGCATTGCTACGTACTTTAGTTGCTAGGGAGTTCTAAGTGGTTGTTAGGTGGTTGCTTACTAGCCAAAGTAAAAAAAACTCTGTAATATTCTGGTCCGATATGGCTCAGGATCTACCTTCAGTGTAAGTCTATTGGATTTTGTCTATTAGATTCTCAACAAGCTGCACAATTTTAATTATCATTCAAGTCTGTAACACAAATGGTGCAGGACAAGTTACATGCCAAAGTTGAAAAAGTATGCCGAAGTATAGGTTTGTTAAAATATCTAACCTTAAGTATGAACAATATTAATAGTGGATTTAAATGTATCTAAGGGTGTGTTCACACTTGCCAGGTTTGGTTTGATTAAAACAAACTCTGGTGCAATTGCTCTGTTAGTGCGGTTCAGTTGAACAAGTGTGAACGCTGCCATCCGAACCTTGGTGCGCACCAAACAAGCGGACCGAGACCACCTGAATAGTGGGTCTCGGTCCGCTTCCAAACGAACTCTGGTGTGGTTCCATTGATATATGAATGCAACATGGACCAAAGACGTCTAAACAGATCAAAAACAGGTATTAATTTGCCTAATACTGACCTCAAGCATGCCTGGTTCTTCTCATCATAGGAGCTATGTTGCCCATTACAGTTCGGTACAGGCGTCGGAACCGCCGTCAGCCGTCCTTGCAGCATATCTTCGTTTGTGTGTGCAACGGAGGAATTCCTGGCGCTGTTTTGATTCCTTTACACAATTTATTAGCTCTTCGTTTGTTCTCAGCTGGTAAAAATACCACCATATATACATATATAAATCTAATGAGCGCATTTCGCCCAGCAGCCAGCATTGCTTTGGCTGTTCTGCAAATTCCGTCGCAAAATATACATCATTAAAGCCGTCCAATCAGGTTGTCACTTTTTCC